>NC_133757.1:32295789-32610921 GCF_036562045.2 Rhinolophus sinicus
AGTCCTTGAACTCCATCTTCAGCCCTTCTCCTCTCCCTGGAGGGGGGGTAGGACTGAAAGTACCAACCCTCTAATCACAGTGTTGGCTCCACTGGCAACCAACCCCCATCCTTAGCTGCTTTCCAAAAGTCGCCTCATTAACGTAACAAAAGACACCTCTATCACTCTCAACACTTGGAAAATTCCAAAGGTTTTGGGAGCTGTGAGTCAGGAGTTGTGGCTGAACACCAGATATACATCTAAATGACCAAATATATATTTCTTATAAATCACACTATCACACTTTCTAATGTTTTTGTTTTGTTTTACTTAAATCATGTCTTTATAGAACTATTTCTGAAAGTGTTGAAAGGGTGAATTCTGGAATCAGCCTGCTCTGTTTGAATACCTGTTTCTTCACCTTCTAGTTTTCTCTCCTTGGGCAAGTAACAATCTTTCTGAACCTCAGCTTTCTCACCTTATAAAATGAGAATAATAGTAACCACCTCATACGGTTGCTTTGTGAATTAAATGGGGTATGCATGTAAAGCGTTTGGTATGCTGTGAACATTCAAGTAATGCTAACAAGTAATCCTTTTGCATATTTGAATTGGTTCTTGAATACTGGGGCCATCAGATGAGCATTAATGATTACAGGAAAACAAATAGCTGGCAACCTTGGAGCCTATTAAGAACCAGAAAGTTATTTTCCCCTCCACTTAATCACCCCAGACTGCCAGGCTTCTTCCCAGGCCTGTCTGGTTTCTGAATGTTTATACAGTATCCTTTGCTTTTAGACTATCAGTTGTCACATTCTAAAATTGCTGATTTATATAGGAACCTAATGGTGTTCTTGCTCCCTTAGTGTTTTACTGACAAATCAAATAATCCAGCTTGTTAAAATTCCATATAAAGCAGGAGTTTAAAAGCTCTGATTGAATGCCCCCAATTTGTTCTCAGTGTCTGCACTATGTACTGTCCATTTTAGCCACTCAAAGATCTTTTCTGCTGATCTCAAGATTATCAGCTATGGAAGACAAATACCAAATACAGCATGAGCTCACCTATATGTGGAATCTAAAATAGTCAAACTGGTAGAAGAAAAAAGTAATGGAAATTGCTAGGAGCTGGAGGGAAGGGGAAATGTTGGTCAAAGGGTACAAAGCTTCAGTTATGTAGGATGAATCAGCCCTGTAGAGCTAATGCTTAAAACGTGGCTATGGTTAACAATACTGTATTGTATACTTGAAATCTGGTAAGAGGATAGATCATAAAATATGTCACACACACACACACACACACACACAAAGTAACTATGTGAGCGATTGAATATATTAATTAGGTTGATTATGGTGATTATTTCACAATATATATCAAAACACCAAGATACATACCTTAAATATATGCAACTTTTATTTGTCAACTATACTTCAATAAAGCTGGGACAAAATTAAGTTACGATTCAACATAATAAATTAAAACTATGCCATAAGTTTTTTTAAAAAACATTATCTGCAATGTCTATGATAGATGAAATTGTTATCAAGTGACCTCCAGAAAAGGGAGAGGATACTCTTAACATTTCACACTTGTATCCGAGTGACACAAGTCATTAAAAGTCCGTATCTTTAAGAGATTCAACAAAGAAATAATTGTACCTCCTCTTTTTTAAAGCAAAATATGGTGTATAAATAAAGAATACTTAGGCAAACTTTCTGTGGTTTTAAAAAAATTGTAAAAGCATATACTAACTCAGCCTATCTAGAACCAAAATCTCAGCTCCATAACCCATTTATTACATTGCTTGACTTTTTTCGTGTGATTTTTAAACAAGCAAATCTTATGAAAACACTGTACAGGGAAGACCAGAACTGCCGATTGCAGAACTGCCAATTGCAGTCTATGTGAATGGTGCTCCCTGAAGTTGTCTAGGGCGGCAATCCCAAGTGAGATGGCCTTTATAATAAATTTGTGTGATTTGTTTTTTTGGTGCTTCAGTAGCCAAACCATCTCAGTGCCCAAGATAACTGCGTTCCCTCTGACCTATTCTCCTGGCTGTGAATGCTTTTTAGCAACATCCATCCTAATTTTCAGAATTTTTTTTCCAGAAAATAATCTCTATATACATCTTTCATCATTTCCAATATTATAAACCTGGTTCTACAAAATAAAATAAATTCCAGACTTCAGCTGTTTCACCCCTTTTTGACTCATGACTCATGACTCATGACATTTTAGTAGATTTTTTTATGTTTTATACTTTTTAATTTTGAAACCCTATATATCTCTCTTATCTTGCCTCTTGGCCATGTCCCTTTCCCCAGTCAACCTCCTTCTCTTATACACACATGCACACACACACACACACACACACACCACACAGTGACCTGCCCCACGATTTCCTAAACACTCTTTATTCTCTCTTGCCCATAGACTGTAGGCATCCACACATGATGGCCCTTCTTTTTAGAAAGCTCTATCCCTGTTTACTTGACTGGCAAACTCTTATGCATCCACCAGAACTCAAGTGAAATGACCAGTCACCTCCCCTTTGAAGCTTTCTGTGTGCAGGTTGGGCCCACTCCCATGTGTTCCTGTAGCACCCTCTCCTTCACTCTGTCTTAGCCCTTACATGCCACTGTTACATGCCGGCAATCATGCTATACTGGAAACTCCTTAACAACACAGCCCTTAAATCCACCTTTTCTGGTACATAGCAGGGACTCAATACTTGCTGAATGATTTCAGGAATATCATTTCCTTCTTACAAAAAAAATCACTGTACTTTCAACTAATTGATCATATCATGACCTAATTTTGAAGTTCAACGCACTTTTGATTATCTTATCAATTAATTGAAAATAAAAATGTGTAAGAATGTCAGTGTCAACACTTGGGTGAGGGGGCAGAGTAAGGGGGTCTTGGTTTTGTTTTCCGTTGCTTCTTATGAGACATCTTGATTTCTCCAGGTTGAAAAGCCTTGCCCAGGTGGGTGTTGACATGACAGCACAACACAGCATAGAATGTCAGTTGCAATCCTGCCTTTATTTTTGTTTTACTTTTTCAGGTTACACATGCTGCTGCCAACTATCCTGGCCAAATGACTCTTCATTGCAAACCTTTCCTTGTGTGTGGAGGGGATGGATTTACCCACTCCAACTTTGATGGCTGTATTGCTTCTGCCTTATGTGTTCTGGAAGCTTTAAAGAACCATATTTAGTATCTGTGTTCTTATTCTCTACATGTACTTTGGGATTTTGTTTTCACAAGTTTCTGTTATTGATTATTTTGTTTTCTATTTTGTTGAGAGAAATTACCGGAAAATTGTTCTTCATTTGTCATTTTTTTATATAGAGCATAAAATTGATTTTATAATTTTGATAGTTACAACCCATGCTAGAATAAAAATTCTTTGGACTTTATACCTTTTGCCATTTTTCTGAGTTGCCATGACTACTACTTGTTGGAGGAAAAGTAGTGTTTAAGAATAACAAATGACCCTCCCCCCAAATTAGTCAAAGTAAAGTAACAGTTCATGTTCTCAAACCTTTATTATTCTTTTGAAAATTTCACTTCCAAATAAAGAATATTTGTTATCAAAGCCTCATTTTTAATCTTCAAGTATGCCCTGATTTAATAGTTTTGCAAACTGCTAAATTATAAGATTCCTCCAAACTGTAAATAAGAGAGTGTAATTTTTGTTACTCATTTATCTTCTGAGTTATTAAATGATCCTGAATTGTAGTCATATATGTCCTCATCTCTAGGATTGTAGTTGGGAGGGCAACTTGACAGATGAAATAACCTCTCTTCAAATTTTAAGAAAATAACCAGATTCATCTTGACTTTCCAAGTCACACAGTACTCTTTTTTTTTTTTTAAGGACTTTATCGGGGAACAGTGTGTACTTCCAGGACTTTTTTTTTTCCAAGTCAAGTTGTTATCCTTTCAGTCTTAGTTGTGGAGAGTGCCATTCAGCTTCAAGTTGTGGTCCTTTCAGTCTTAGTTGTGGAGGGTGCAGCTCAGCTCCAGGTCCAGTTGCCGTTTTCTAGTTGCAGGGGGCACAGCCCACCATCCCTTGCGGGAGTTGAACTGGCAACCTTGTGGTTGAGAGGATGCGCTCCAACCAACTGAGCCATCTGGGAGCTCAGTGGCAGCTCAGCTCAAGGTGCTGTGTTCAATTTTAGTTGCAGGGGGCGCTGCCCACCATCCCTTGCAGGACTCGAGGAATTGAACTGGCAACCTTGTCGTTGGCTCATGTGGGAATCGAACCGGCAGCCTTCGGAGTTAGCAGCATGGAGCTCTAACCGCCTGAGCCACCGGGCCGGCCCCCCACACAGTACTTTTTAACCTTAAAAAAAACACCCTGTCTTATTATGAAAGGTAAAAATTAAATAGAAACTGAGAGAAAATATGTCAACCTGTACCTTTTGTTATCCTATATGGCTGCTGCTGTTACCTTTATATGTATTCCAGTATGTACAATGGAATTTAGACTGTGTCAAGATTAATTAGTTTAATACAATAAAAAAATTACTGAACTAGAAAATAGATGTACTTAAAGTAGTTCAATATTTGCCAACTTAGTGGTTCAATGACCCACATGCTTCAGTGACAACCCTGTGACTTCCTAGCTGGAGAGAAATTGATCCTCAGCTTTCCAAATAAGCTACCTGTTGCTAATGCAAAAAGCAAAATGGTGAGTCCTATTTTATCATTTTGAAAGGAAAAAAATTTTAGCCTCTCAAACTAAGAAAAGCTCAACAAAAAACTTCTTAACTTGGTAGGTAGTACCTAAAGTTTCACACTTACATGCCCACTAATCAGACATACACATACACAGGCGTGGGCAGAACTCACTTATGTATCTACAAAGTGGGTTTTGTGATTCTATAGAATGTTATTATATGTGTCCTTTTAGCAATCAATTGATGAAAAACTGAAGTACTTACATGTGGCTAATACCACTTACTTTTGAAAGCAGAGAAGGGAAATTAATGCGATCTCTGGTATGATGTGATGAAAAATATGGAGATTTCTTTCATTATTTTGTCCCATATTTGGTTAACATTCGTCTTTATTTTCATTTTACCCTTAAAATATGGTAGAAAAATCATTTAGATGTAGTAACTATTTTGTTTTTAACGTAATTCTGGAGCTATTTGTCTGAAAGCATCCTGAAGCTTTAAGAACAATGTTATAGTCGTCTCATAAATGTATATCTTCCAAAGAAGAGAGAGAAAAAACCAAGTTTTTAAAGGTTATGGGTTACTTAAAGACAGAACTCTTCTAAGCCATTACTGACGACTTTGATTATCTGTTCATTCTAAGTGTGTTTCCCTAATACTTCTGTATCTGTTTTGAGAAGACTATGGCAATATGAGAAAAAACTCAACCCTGATTTAAATGTGTATCATTGTTACTTTGCTATTTTAATCATTTTGAAAACTCATTTTACATTTAGATCTGTCTCTGATAGGAAAAGGCCAATTCCCTGATGCTCCACAAAGGAAGTAAAATGTATCAAATGCTTGTGTTCTTCATTTTCATTACCTCTTTCCCTGTAGAAATGAAATGGAGATGGGATTATCTTGTGCTGGAAGCCATCCCAGACGGCCAGAAAACTCAGATGGCCAGAATGCCCTAAAAGACCCAGGGCTAAAGTATAAAGCTCCCCTGAGAAATAGGGGTCCGCACCATTTGGAATAGCGGCCAAGGTGTACATTTGTCAGCCCCATGGGACCACACTGCGCCACAAGATTTCCAAACGAGAACATTTATTAATCAAGCCAGCCAAGGAAAAGCTGTTCTGTTTTGAAAGGAGCATATTCAAGTGAGAAACGGCTTGAGCAGTGGGGTGATTTAATACTTGTTACCTGATAAATATAGCCTTTGCTGGAATAAAACTTTATGATGCAGTGTTGAAAAGCTTAATTACTAAACTGTCTATGCACGTCTTGCTCAGGTAGCAAGGGTGACAAATTATAGCAGTGGAATAGTATTTTTCACCTTTGGCATTTCTGAAGGGGAAAAGTATGTCTAAAAACATCAAGAAAGCAGTAATAATCCCAGACCAGATATTACTGAGGAGGGGAAAATTACACTTCATTGAGTCACCAAGCCTCCTGTGCAAAATGTCATCGTCCCACCCCCCCACGCCCCCACCCCCCCACCCCTAACCACATCGCCTACCCACTATCTTGTTAAGTAAAACAAAATGTAAGGTCAATTTTACATGTATCTGTCATTTTACACTGATCCGTGTGTGTGTGTGTGTGTGTGTGTGTGTGTGTGTGTGTGTGAGCAAGGAATTCTTATTCATATTTGACAAATGAAGAAACCGAGGCATAGAGCTTGGCCAACCACGGTCACATAATGAGACGCCAGATCAAGAACCCAGGCCTCCCATGACCCATTTCTGTTTATGTGGCACCATGCTGCTTCCAGATGAACATGATAATTAAAGCTGAACTGAAACATTAGTTGGAGGTACAGTCGGCACCATGCGGTCTTCCTACTGATGTTCATTTCAGAGAGCTAACACTAATCCTGATGTGATATATACAGGAGTCTCATATGGCATAAAGCCTCCATAAGTACTGGATAAATGATTTATATTCCTGGTATTTTCATTTGCTGGTTTATTTCCTTAGGGGGGGTGGGGCACGTGCTATGAGAAATAGCTGCATCACGATGACACTGAATTTCACCCCAGCCGTAGTTGGTTAGCTACAGACTGCATTCATCCTTTCCTTCTGTATTCCTCTTTGTCTCTCTATTCGTTTTGTTTCCCTCTCCTCTCTTCTATCATTCCTTTCCCCCCTTCTATTTTTTTCTCCTGCTTCTTCCCCTATGCTCCATTCTCCATTCTCAGTAACCTGGGATATGAATACAATCAAATTATGATTCATAGTATCTTTCCTTCCTTGTTTTAATATATTTTTTTGTCTAAAATTTAAAGTTAATCCTGATTTTTATTCAGTGGCTCAGATAATCATTATTTTGATTTTCAAGAGTGATACAAAAATTTAAAACTGGTTCTCAGTGCTAATAATTTACAAAATACATGCAGAGCATCGAAACAGGCTCTGTATTGGACACAATGGAATATAATTAGCAATTTCCACCTAAAGATGGAGGAAGACACATGGAGTGGGAGGCAGGGTCAAGGTACATGTTAGTGTAATGGCAGGCAGTAAGTAAGATGTGGTAACTCATGAAGCTGGGGAATCCTAAGAGAAAGGACCATGTTTTCTTGGGAGACAGAGGGTCCCTGAAAGGTTGCAGAGATGAACAAGGCAAACACATCCCTCCACACTGTACATGGACAAACCTTGCTGACTCCAGGAATCCAAACTGCCTGTCAGTGTGGCCTGGACAAGGGAGTCCTTTCTGTGGAGAAGGTTCAGTGGAACACAGAAAGTGGTCTCTGGAAAGAGGAAAAAGCCTCATCAAACCTCAAACTAGCTGGTACAGGACCATGTTGCTTTCTGCAGTCTGGAATTTATTTGTGTCTCAGCCAGTATCATCTGGCCAGGTAAGCCAAGGCAGGTTGAAATGGTAATGTGTCTCATGTTTTCTTCTCAACAGATAGTAATTATAGTCCGCTTAAGAGTTCATTGAATCCATCAAATGAAACTGCTAAGGAGACAGACTCACTAGGAGAATGTTAATTTAAAAAGCATATAGGATCATAGAATCCATCTAAGTTTAGCAGGCTTGGAGAACATTTAGACCAGTTCTTAGTCCTCTTTGACTTTGAACCTACTTCAGAAGCTATGGAAAACTATGGATCTTCTAATAACAACAATAAAAATAACTATGCACATGAATTTGCATACCATTTTAGAGCATGTTTTTATAAATAAAATTTTATTGGCAGATAAACTTACCTATTCCTTTGTGTACAATCTGTGTCTGTTTTTGCACAACTGTAGAGGTGAATATTTATGTCACAGACCATATGGCTTGCAAAGCCTAAAATAGTTAACTATCTGGTGTTTTAAGAAAAAAATTGCTGACTCTTGTTTTAAGCAGTTACAAATCCTCCAAAGTCTATTTTTAGACACTCAGGGGTTTATGGACCCCAGATTAAGAACCTCTAAATCCTGACCCGATAACTTTATGTAAATACAGGCTTATCTTACATCCACATATCTGGTCCATTGTTCCTTGATCCTATGCCCCATTGTAAATCCTTTAAGGCAAGAATATAGCTTTGCAGTTAAGAATGCATTCTCTGGAGTTAAATAGATCTGTGATTTAATCCAGACTTTGCTCCTCATTGTGTGACCTTGAGAGAGTTAAACTTCACAAACTCCTCATCAGCTAAAAACTGAGCTAAATGAGAGCTACTCATAAGATAGTGGTGGGGCTTCAATATACATAAAACCTTAGCAGAGTGCTGGACACATAGAAAGTGCTTAATAAATGAGAGCAATGACGGTGATGATAATGAAAGGGAGAAAGACGGAGGGAGAAAAGTATAAGCACATCCTCTTGGTGTCTCTGATGCCCCTGCAAAGTCCACTTTCCTCTACATTTACATAGGATATTTAGGAAAGTTGACAGTAAGGAGAGTTTGTGCATTGACAGTAAACCATGGTGAAACTTAGAAACTTAAAAGCTCTAGGTTTCTTCAAAACCTTCATGAAACAGAATGGTAGTGTCTACCTGAGACCAGCTGTGGACCACTTTCTCTTTTCCTGTTACAGTTGGTAAGTAGATACTTGCTGCTTGGGGAAAAGGTGGTTTGCTCTAATGTGGTCTGTGAAAAGAAGCCAGGATAGGTCATTACCAGGAGTAGGGATGGTGTAAAATAGAAGCATTCTCTGCAATGAATGGTGTTCTTTCTTGTGCTGAATGCAAAAAGTCGCATGCTTAGACTGGATTCTGCTGAAGATAATTTACAAGCAGACCTCGGAGATATTGCGGGTTTGGTTCCAGACCATCACAGTAAATTGAGTACCTCAGTTCAATGAGTTGTTATCTCTTTGCTGGTGGAGGGTCTTGACTTCTATTTGTAAAATACACATCTGTGAAGCGCAATAGAATTAAGCGTAATAAAATGAGGTATGCCTATACTTAATCTCTGAAACACTCTGAAAACTGGGAGTGAATTATTTCACATTCTTGACCTGATTATCAGAGTATGCAGATTCATTTCCCATTCTTGGCCTTCATTTTAAAAAGCTCAACTTTTGGTATGTCCCATGACATTGTGGTGAGTTCCATGCCATCCTGAGTTGACCACTTTCTAGATGCATAACCTTAGACCAGTTTCTTATGTCTCTGAGCCTCAGGATGCTCATTTATAAAATGGGGATATTAGTTTTACTTACCTTAGGGTTATTCAGAGGGTAATGGAATATACATGTAAAGAGTTCAGCATTGTGCTCTGCACATAGAAAATACTCAGTAAATGTTAGTTATTATTCTAACTACCATTATTAGTGAAAAATTATTAGGAAAATAATCCCCTCTCATAACCATCACTGCACTTATAGGCAGATTTAGACCTAGCTAGGAATCAAATTCAGTAATTGTAAAATTCATTGGAGAGTGTATTCTAGTGCTGCTGTAAGTTTGTCCTCAGAGTCATTTTTCTTCAGAAATCCTGATTGCTTCTTGAGTTAATAAATGAATAAATCCTATTGCCATGCTCCTTAACATAACTTGTACAGCACCCTGTTTTCCCCCAGCCAATCTAGTCTCTTCACTCTTGGTGATACTAATCACATATGTACTTACTTACTCATTCAACACCTACTTGTCACCAAAACAGCAAGAACCACAAAAACAGGGCGTGGCACATAGGAGGCACTCAATAAAAATCTGGTGATCCAATTAATGCATGAATTCAACTAATGAACGTTTCTTATTCTAATTTTAGTAAGTACCAAAGGAAAATTTGCTGACATAGATTTATCGCATAGAACCAAAATGTACCTCATCTTATCTACAACAGAGAAGATAATTACAATATCTACATTCTCCTTATATAGTTTCTATTCAGAGTCAATAGGTGATCTCAGTAAGTCCCTATTTTATGATCCCTCCCATTATTTGGGGAATCCTCATTTGGAGGATGGGGGATGTGGGGTTGCTGCTCTTCCATTTGAAACCATCTAATAAGCACTCATTCTTCACTTGTCATCATTTTGCTTACTATTTAAAGGTTTCTGCCTATGAAGTCAAAACTTTGAGCAAAGAAATGCACCAGATTACAGAAGCCTGCTGAGTCTGTTATATGGTGCCCTGCCTGAAAAGCAGAAGTCATATAGATTGAAATGTATTAAAACTACAAATAATTGAATTCCCTAGAGAGGGAGGGTGTATAAATTTTAATTTAGATAATTATGAACTAGAAATCCTTTTTCACACCAACTCCTGCATTGTTGTCTTTCCAGAATGTTTGGCTCACTTTGTGTGTGTATGTGTGTGTGTGTGCCTATGGTATAAATAGCATATTAAAGTTGAATGAATCTTGAAAATCCTTGGAATTGGGATTTCATTAGAATGTAGTAAGCTTTATGGGAACAAAGATTTTTATCTTTTTTCTTCACTTTGGAATCCCCAATATCCAGAATTCTGCCTGGCACATATTGACTGAGTAATTCAAAAACATTCAGACCATCAGTAATTAGTAAGCTACATTACGTAGTTAAAAGATGTAGCAAAAGAAATAGAAAATAACCATTTATAAAATCTAATAAGGTACAAAAAAGTGAAAATAAAAAAACTTTAAATCTTACTGATGAATATGTAAATAAGCTCCATAAAAAAAACAAAAACAGGGATCATGTCTGACATATCTAAAATGTTTCCCCAAAACTTAGCACAGAGCAAGTCACATAGTAGACCCTGAATAAATTTCTGCTGAATGACTAAATGATTAAAAGGAAGAAAAGTTTAAATGAAAATGAGCACTATGTTCTAAAAAATTGAAGAGAAACTATCCTATAAATACAGTACTTAAAATGGGTCATGTCTGTGTAGTTGGTTTGTTCGTGCTAGAGTGATAGAGTAGAGGACAATGAGGCTTTCTCTGTGCTAACAATCAGCATGGCTTCTATGGCAATATGTTGTTATAATTTATTCTACCAACAATGTACAATCAGCGTTAATGGTTCACATTTTTATTTTCTTAGTATTATTTTTTATCAGAATTGATTTAAAGGTGGCAAGAGTTCGACCTAGTAGAGGACCCACTTCTACAAGACAGTCACGAACCTCAAACTCATGCAATATATTTTAACCATTACAATAAGCCATGTTTCTTTACCCTTTGGAAAACAATCAAACTATTTGTTGTAAACCATAAGATTATCAGAAAACAAAATGTTAAAAATACAGAGATGACTGTGGAGAAAAACAAAATTTGGCAAGTATTACTCAATTCAGAAAAATTTATCTGGATGAGCAGCACTCTGAAAAATTATCTCTAGATAATAGGGAAGAGCTAAAAAATTTCCCTATAATCAGGAAACTCATTCATTCAATAAACCATATTAACAGTTGCAGTAATAAAAACCTTATAATTATTGCAATAGATGCTGAAAAATTATGTCATAAAGTTAACATATATTATTGGCAAACCTTATGGTCAACTCAGAGAAGTGTGATGCTTTCTTAAATGGATAAAAACTATTTAAAAACTATGATAAACACCACAAGAACAAATTACTAGAGCGATCTAAGATGGCAGAAAAGATAAGCACTGTGCCTGCTTCCTTTGAAAAATGCATTAAAATTACAACTAAATAATAGAGCAATCAACCTGGAGAACCATCTGAGGACTAGCTGAACAGAAGTTTTATAACTAAGGATATAAAGAAGAAGCCACAACAAGACTGGTAGGAGGGGTGGAGATGCAGAATGGGCCCCAAACCTCCCTGTAGTGGTTGAGAATCAGGAGGGATATCTCGGCTGTGGAGTTCCTCCCAGAGGAACACGGGACCCCAAACCCCAACACCAGGCACCCCAGCTTGGAGTACTGGTGCTGAGAAGGGGAACCCCCAAAATATCTGGCTGTGAAAAGCAGTGGTAAATCCAACCATTCAGTGAGACAGAAGGCTGCAGGAAACCCAGACATCATCTTAAAGGGCCCACACAGCACAGACTCACTGGCTCGCAGGCACTCACCCTGGGCTCAGGAGGAGAGATGGTGACTAAGGTGGCATCAGAGGCATATTATGGGGTGGGGGGGTAGGACGGGCAGAATGAGGTGTGTGGTTTCAGAGTGAGGGCTGGAGGATAGTCACCATTTTCCCTGTGTAGGGTACTTATCTCATGCAGCCAGCAGGTGGGCGCCATCTTGCCTGTGTTGAACCCTCTCTCCACACAGCCAAATTTGAATCTGGTTGGCCTGGTGAGCTCCACCCCACCCGATCTAACTCCTCCAATGCCAGAAGCACTTTCTCAGGAGCAGCCAGCCCCACCCACATTACAGTCTTTCTTGGAAAACTATCAGAGTCCTCTGACCCCAGGCATGTGGCAATTCACCTCAATGTGCTCTAACACTTTTACTGAGTAGCTCCAGGTTCAGCACTGGCATGAAACAAGAGTCTACATTAAGCTGGTGACCACAACTCTTCCCAGTATTGTGAATCCCTGAGATGATGCCTCACCCAGCTTTGTACCACACGAGGCTTTATCAGTGGCTGAACCTTAAGGGAGCTGGCAGGTGGCAGTAGGCCTCAGGGTGTCCTGGAATTTTGTGGAGCTACCCCAGGCCTGGTACTGGTGGTAGCTGTCCTTGGGTTCGCAGCATGGCCTCTCCCACATGCCTCCAGGTTTCGTACAAGGAGTGAACAACCTTGGATTGCTTTGTAGCTCCTACCACGTAGTTCCTGGCTGGTTATAGGCAGTGAGAAACCTGTGCCTGTACCGGAGCCCTTCCCAAGAGGCCCCAGAATCAACATACTTAGACACTGGCTTCAGATCACCACATAACACTACCTAATTAGACCCACAAGCAGCCTAAACAAAGGATGGTCTCAATAGGCACCAGAGCCGGCTGGGGCAAATCCCACTCAGTGGAGTAAGCCCCCAGCACAGCAGCCCATAAGCTGTGGATGTGGCCAAAACTGACAGCCAGTGAGCCAGAGGGCAAATCTCACCCACTTATGTGCCAATAGCAATCAGGGCTCAACTGAAACAGGAAGGCACACACAACACACACAAGGGACACCCCTGGAGCACCTGGAGCAGGTAACCAGGGAGAATGTGCCAGGGCCCCACAGAGCACCTACTACATAAGGCCACCTGACCAAGACAAAAAGACATAGCAGATCTACCTACTATGTAGAAACAAACAGAAAGACAGCCAAAATGGGAAAACAAAGAAATAAGTCCCAAATGAAAGAACAGGAGAAAACTCCAGAAAAAGAACAAAATAAAATGGAGGCAAGCAACCTACCAGAGACAGAGTTCAAAACAATGGTTATTAGGATGCTCAAGGAACTTAGTGAGAACTTCAGCAAAGAGAGCAAGCATTAAAAAAGGACACAGAAGCCATAAAAAAGAACCAGTCAGAAGTGAAGAACACAATAACTGAAATTAAGAATTCACTAGAAGGAATCACCAGCAGACTAGATGAAGCAGAGGATTGAATCAATGATATGGAAGACAAGGTAGAAGAAAACACCCAACATGAAGGGCAAAAAAAAATCCAAAATAAAGAGGATAGTTTAAGAGACCTCTGGGACAACATCAAGTGCAACAACATTCTCATTATAGGGGTACCAGAAGGAAAGCAGAGAAAGCAAGGGATTGAGAACCTGTTTGAAGAAATAATAACTGAAAACTTTCCTAACCTAGCAAATAAAATAGACATACAAGTCCAGGAACCTCAGAGAGTCCCATCCACAAAATGAACCCAAAGAGGCCCACACCTGGACACATTATAATTAAAATTGCAAAGGTTAAAGACAAGAGAAAATCCTAAAAGCAGCAAGAGAAAGGCAACTAGTAACTCATAAGGGAGCTCCTGTAAGACTGTCAGCTGATTTCTCAACAGAAACTTTGCAGACTAGAAGGGATTGGCATGAAATATTCAAATTGATGAAAAGCAAGGACCTACAACTAAGGTTACTCTACCCAGCAAGACTATCATTTGAAATTGAAGGATAGACAAGAAAAAGTAAACGAGTTCATCACCACCAAACCAGTATTATAAAGAATGTTAGAGGGACTTCAAGATTAAAAAAAAAAAAGATCAAAATTATAAAAAATAAAATGACAATTGCTACATATCTATCAATAATTACTTTCAATATATCGTGTTTCCCTGAAAATAAGACCTAGCCAGACCATCATCTCTAATGCATCTTTTGGAGCAAAAATTAATATAAGACCCAGTCTTATATTATATTATATTATATTATATTATATTATATTATATTATATTATATGAAATGGATTAAATGTTCCAATCAAAAGACATAAGAGGGCTGAATGGATAAGAAAACAAAACTTACATATGCTTCCTACAAGAAACTTACTTCAGATGAAAAGACACACACAGATGGAAAGTAAAAGGATGGAAAAAATATTTCATGAAAATGGAAACAAAACAAAAAAAAAAACTAGGGTAGCAATACTTATATCAGACAAAATAGACTTTAAAACAAAGACTATAAAAAGAGACAAAGAGGGACCCAGTAATCCCACTTCTGGATATTTATCTGAAGAAACCCAAAATGCTATTTCAAGGGGACATATGCAACCATATGTTCATTGCTGCACTGTTTACAATAGCTGAGATGTGGAGGCATCCTGGGTGTCCATCAATGGAAGAATGGATAAAGAGGAAGTGATACATATATACAATGGAATATTGTTCGGGCATGGAAGGGAATGGGTTCTTGCCATCTGCAACACCATGGATGGACCTGGAGAGTATTGTGCTGAGTAGAGTGTGTCAAACAGAGAAAAACAGATGCAATGTGATTTTGCTTATATGTGGAATCTAAAGAACAAAATAAATGAACAAAACAGGAACAAAAAAAAAAACAAATTACTAGAGCCATCTACAATAAATTGGGAAGAAGTCAAAGATCCTTGCATCAGTGCTTTGAAACTTCTAAGGAATGCAGTAAAGCATGGAAGATATTTAAGAGATGTGAACACTGGAAAAGAATGGTGAAATGGTTATTAATTACTGTCAATATGATTATATTCCTAGAAAGTCAGGTGAACTTTTAGAATGAATGAGAAATGACTAGAGAGGGTGAATTATAAACATTCAAAGATCAATACTTTTCTATATACCATAATTATCAATGCAAATATATCTTGTATATGTGTAAATTTTACTAACAAAAAACATAGAATACATAGGACTATCTCTAGGAAGATATATCCAGAATTTATACAAGAAAACATTTTCAAAACTTTACTGAATTATGTTTTAAGAGATTTTAATAAGTAGAAAGATATATCCATGTTCCTGAAAGGAAGTAGTGAATATTATGAAATTTTCCGTTTTCCTCTAATTAATTTATAATAATGATATTTTTTAATCATAAAAAACAATTTTAAAATTCATCTGGAAAAGAATAATCGGTGAAAATAATTTTAGAAGTGAGAAAGTCATAAGAATAGAACTTATCAGCTATTAAGACATATTATAAAATTAAATATATAAAGCAGTTTATTATTGATTCTAAAGTTGACACAAATCAATAGAAATAATGGCTAGAAAATCATTTAATGTAATCAAGGAAGCATTACAAAACTATACATTATAATATTTTCTAGATGGATTAAAGGGGTGAATATAAGCAAATATACAACCCCCTTAAAAAGTAGACAAAAACATAGATAAATATATAAAACTCTCAGAAAACAAATCTAAAAGTTTGCAGATTAATTTGGAAAAAGAACCATAATATAATTTATACTAAAAGTGGAATATCTTTAATATAGAGAAAACTTCCTAACAAAGTTTAAAACTTGTATTTTTTATCATTTGTACACTTTTTTATTGTGGTAGCCCTCACATATTTATACTTTGACTTTATATGCATGTATTCATAAAAATATGGTAACGTTTTCTGGGTTCTTAAATTTGCAGCATATTGCATGTAGTCATTTGGCATTTTATTCCCTTCTTTGTTATATTTTTAATATTTTACCATGTTGATATACGTAGGTTTAGTTCATCCATTTTCACTACTGTACACTCTTCCCTTTTTTGAGTATATCACAGTTTATTTGTCCATCTCCCCATTGATATATATTAAGTTCCTTTAAGCTTTCACTATTGTAAACATTGTAATAAATATCCTTGCACTTCTCTTTTACACTAATGCAGTGCTGTTTTTCCAAATATGGGCTTTGAACCATAAATGGTTTGTAATAGCAGTTTAGGGAGCCAAGAAATTTGTTTTTTAAATTAAAATAACAGAGAAAAAAGAATGAGAAGGCTGACATGTGGTAAGAGTAGCTATTATTTCATAAAACTTTTGCTTCAGTGTCTTGGACCACTATGTAAACTGATTTTCATATGGAAAACCACAACTAGAAATATGATATGTAACATATATCACTACTCTTGTCTTCCCTAGCCCCTGTACCCCCCAGTTCTTCCGTAGTCCAAATCTGGAGGTGTTGAGAAGCTGGGTCACATCAACCACCTTGGGAAGGTACAGGCTTTGGTTTAAAAACAGGAATAAAAAGAAAAAGAAGAGAAATCTAATGTGATTCTATCCTTATAGTACATTACAGTTTGTTCTAGGAATTTGATGCACTGGGCATATCCCTCACATAATGGCACTTCCTTTTTCTTCTGGGGAGAGCCCAGAAGTGCACTCTCCCACAGATGGCCTGTCTCCAGCACAGGTTGCATCATTTTCCTTGATAGACATGGCACAGCAGAGCATACTAACTCTCCTGGAACTCTGTGGCAGAGGTAGAGCATCAGAAAGAAAGGAACTCCTGGAACTGAATGTTTCCATTTCCTAGGATGTTTTTTGAGAGAACAAGAACATAGGGCATAACACAACCAATTTTCCAGGCAAAATGCTGTATGTTTGATTCAGGCCCCTCATGTCAGGTCAAAACCGTATGCAACCCATACTTTCTGACCCAGACGAGAGATTACAGTTGTCTTAAATCAAAATGAAACAGGATGGGGTGAACAAATCCACATGAAACAAGCTGAAAAGTCCTTTCAGGCACTCTGGGAACCCAAGAGCCTGCTGAGCTGACCAGACCAAGGATGTTCCTGTGGTTTAATTGTGAGCTGGCGCGGAAGTTTTGCTGTCATTCAGAAGAGAAACCCAAAGGCTAGTTCAGCATAAATGGTCCCTGGGCTGCATTGAAAGGAGTCACAGGTGAGTCATAAACAGTGCAGAAAAATAGAGATGCACTCTAGAGGTTTGAGAAATGCTGCTTTTATCTCTGCCTCAAAACGAATATCTCATAAGGAACTGAAAATGGAATTACTCAAACTAAAAACTGCTGACTTCACCATTATTCCTTCCCTGACCCAAATCTGGGAAGTGCCACTGGTAAACCCCCAGAAATGAATTTGCTCATCAGAAAAGAACAGAATTAGATACTCTCAGATGTACTCAGTGACATTTTCACAGCATTAGAAGCCAACCCTTCTCCACCTCAAACCAAAGCACTGAAATGCTTGATTCTCTGCAGTTGTGGTAGAAATACCCTCTATCAAAGGCGAGCTCCAATACCGCAAGCCAAAGATAAATAACAGAGGAAATCATTGAGACCATGACCTCTTGGTGACTCTTGGAGCTAAATCTTTGCTAGACCTCAGAATATCAAACAGGCCACTAGCCCGCCAAGAGTGGCGTATGTATGAACAGCAGAGAAGCCACCTCGGCCTGGCTCTCTAGAAGCTTAAGAAGAGAATCCTGAAGGAATATTTTTGTTATATCACCCAAAGCAAGGGCTTGATGTTTAGGTAGAGAAACCACTTCTGAGAAATAAGCTCGTTCCTGGGACACTACCAGAAGCATCTGGAAAAGGTATTTGCTTGGGAGTTGGGATTGTATCTCTCTCCTATCCAGTGGTGAGATGTCAGTATTTGAAAAATGTGACCTCTCACCAACTAGCAAAAAAAAATGAACTGGCAGGATTTCACAAGGCCTTTTCCTCCCATAGATTTTGGTTATGAATTCACATCAGCAAACATTATGGAGTGTTTGCTATGTGACCAGTCATTGTGCAAAATTCTCAGAGGATGTTGAGCAGAACCAGACTCAAGCTGCTCTTGGAGGGAAGCACCGCGTGGGTTGAAGCATGGCTTCTCCTCTTGAGACAGTGTCACAGCACATGAAAGAGACTTCTGACCACCACTTCCAGTTTAGGAACCCCTGAGGCACAAGGCAGCAACTGAGGCTGATGGGAACCAGTATCTGACAAGCAAGGCTTGGTCCATAAATTGCCATTGCAGTGTCTGTTCTGAAGACTAACAAAAAGTTAACTAAATCCTCAGAATAAAGGTTGTGAAGAGAAGCTGGAAGACAAAACCTGATCTTCAGTTGGACAGGAGGGGAATCTTGACCACAGGAGAAGTTCAAATAGATCCAATTTGCGTCTCTTGGCTATAAGATTCACCAAGGAGTACAACGATGGATTGATAGAGATTATATATGTAGAAATAGATGCCATTGTTTCTTTTACCCTTCCCTCTGCTTGTCAAAAAGATCATCTCTGTCTCCCAGAACTTAAAATGTCTCAAAGTTTGGAAGGCTTATGTCCCAGCTGGCTTATGGATCCTCTTCGCAGACCTTAACTAGAAATGCGAAGAATTTGGATGAGATTAGTGGATTTCAAACCTTGCTTTAGTCATGGAAGTCATTAGTCAAACAAAATATTCTATCATCATGTAAATAAATCAGTCACATGCCAAAGCAGCAGCACTTCAGGTTGAAGCAGTACCTCTGAGAGCCCCTCAAAGTACAGTTTAATCCATAAATAAGGGGGCTTCTCAGGTCCTTGTTGCCTGATTCTGCAACTCCGTGACGCTGTTGCAGATACCCCCATACTTTCATGACTTTTGTCCTTGACCCATTGTGGGATGGTCATCCAAAATCAGTATCTAAACCTTGTGAACCCCGAGTCCACTGTTTCAGTGTGTACACTCTCTAGGAGTGAACTAGACCAGGCCCTGGTTTGATGATGTGTGAGAATGACAACTAAACTCAGCTAATGTCACTGTCACTGTGGTTTTCTGCCCAGTACCTCAAACAAGCAATGAAAAACATGAACTTAAAGGAGGAAAAAACTAACAAAATGCTTTCATCACCAGGACCTTAGACTAGTATACTAATCCTATTTTCATATAGAGAACTTGTTCTCAGGAATCCCATTGTAAATACTCCTTTATTAAGAGAACTGTGAATTCATATTCATTTCTTGTGAATGCTAAACTAGGGTCTTGCACATGAAAACATTTTATTCAATTTCATGGTTATCAAATCATTTTTAAAGTGGACAAAGAAGTCTGATAGATTTGATTCACCTGGATTTTGCGTTATGTTGCTTTTCCCCCAAAGAGAACATGCCTCCCTGGGTATGTTTGACTGATGTTTTGTTGTAGACTCCAACAATTCTCTGACTCCAGTGAACATTTGTCAGTTGTTTCTCTAACATCTACTGCATTTCATTACAAAGAATTTGCTTGGGTTCCCTCCCTTTTCTTGTTCTCAGTCCCTGTGGTCTGGGGTGAGATGATGTCCTGTACCGTAGGGGGTATAACTTCTAGGCCCCAGCTAATCAATACTGCATATTGTGTTGCCCACAGCAACTTGTTCAGGGGTAAAAGAAACATGAAATAAATTTGTTCTATCAGACTGAGATTCAAAGTCTATGAAAAGCACACGATAAAACAAAGGGTCATTCCCTAATCTATCCTTTGACCACTGCCAATGATTCATAGAACCTTTTCTACTTACTAGCAAATCTTACCCCAAAGTTTCCCCCTGTGATTATAAGCCCATAGAATTCCGTTTCCTTCCCAAGATAATTTAAGATCCAAATTTCTCTGAGAACAATCCAGCCCTAGTAGGCTCTCATCTTTTCTAAGTGTGACCTCTGAGCCACTCAGGAAGACACTGCATCATGTAGCCCTTCTCAATCTCCAAGTCCATATTCTCTATGCCCCTCATCCTTCTCCCTTCTCATGTCTCCCTTCCACCATTGGTCATCATTTTTAAAATGTACCCAAATCTGGGGGTGGCCAGTTAGCTCAGTTGGTTAGAGTGTGGTGCTGGTAGCACTAAGGTTGTGGGTTCGATTCCTGCATGGACCACTGTGAGCTGCGCCCTCCTTAAAAAATAAATAAACAAACAAGCAAACAAACAAACAAACAAACAAATATTGATTAATTAAAAATATAGGTAAATAAGTAAATAAATAAAAATTAATTAATTAATTTTTAAAAATACCCAAATCCAAATTGTGGAGGCCGGACTGCATTGTTTAGCTGTCTACAATTTGTAGGCTATATGCTCTTCTTAGTTAGGCTTAAGTATGTATCAGTTGTGTTTTCCTCCAGGAATCCAACCCCTCCTTTGTTTTATAACATTGCTCCCATGTTGCTTCTTGGGTTTGCACTAATGTATCTTCAAATATTTGCCAAACTGCCAGGGTCTTCACTTTGTGATATTTGTAATTCATTAAAAATAAAATGTATGACATATCAGTTTGGCACTCTGGAAAGCAGACACTGACATCAAATTAGATGTAGGAAGAGAAATGCCTGAGATGGATAAAAAGTACAGGGAACAGAAGTAGGTATGGAGAGCTTTCAGGCAGTGAGGCAGGTCTGACATCTGTCAAAGAAGATAAGGAAGAAGAGGGACTGGGAGGAAGAGCCACATAGTGCAACCTAGAGACTATCTCAGGCTGCCCATTTGAGCGCACCAGAGCAAAGATGGCCTATGGGAGGGAGAAATGGCTCCGACAGAAATGGCGCAGCTCTTGTGCCCCAGTCAGAGCATCAACTGACCACCGGACAACTACCTTCCTCACAGCACGTTCTCTTAAAGGTGGATCTGAGGACTGGACCTCCTGGCAGCCAGGTGTGGCATTGTGGGTATTTAAAAGGGAAGTCGTTTAGCATATAGTGTGTGTATGTGTGCGTGTGTGTGTGTGTAAAAGAAAGAAGATTTCCTTTAAAGTAGGGTCTGAACTGTGACACTTGATAAAACCATGAAAACCAGAATAGAATGATTCTGTCTGAGAGACCAAGTCTTACCCCCAACTTCTAGCCTTTTGGCCTGGTTGAAAGAGAATAATTTCACCACTTTAAAAAGGAATGGAATTAGAAATGCCAAGAGTACAAAGTATTCTGGGACTGCTGGGCATCCAACATGCTGTGTTAATCATAAAGGGGGAAAAGCCCTCTGTTTTGGCCAGAAATCAGGGGAGTTATTTTGGGAACAGCCTCATCAGTGACCCAGACATTACCATTTGAGTTCCAAAGCCCTGAAGAATGTGAGAGTGCTTTCCCACTGCTATTTGTCTCTCTCTTCATTGGGTTTTCTGCATAAATTGGCTACAAATCCAGCATTTACCTTCTCAAGGGAGCCTGCAGAGAATCGGATCATTGTCATTAGAGAAGGTGAGCTTTCCTGGTAAGTGACTTCTCTGCCTATCCAAGGGGCCTCATGGCTCACAGTCCCCAAAGTCTTAACAGGCCTTGTAAAAAAGCATTTGGAACTTACCTATACACATCAAATTTTACCAGCCCATCTTCTGCCAACAAAATGTCCCGAATAAGAAAGACCATCATTTCTAGAATTTTTATGATGTTTTCTATGTGAATTTTCTAGTGCAAGCTGCTGGCTGCTGGGGAGATAAAAGGAAAGGGATTCAAAGAAAATTAATGCATGATGCTAACCCTAAATGTGTGATTGACAAATTCCCTACTCAGGTCACCTATGAGTAAACCCAGACTCTCTTTTTAATCTAAAGTGAAAAATAAACCAGCTATAATCATCAATATTAATTGTGCACTTTTGCATGATCTCATGTTATATGTAGAACAACCCTCTCAAGAGGGTATTTTCATAATCTTCCTTGGATAGATGAGGACACCTAAGCTCAGAGTGCTTAGATAATTTGCCTAAACTTACCCAGGTAGCAAATGGCTGAGCTGAGACTTTGACATGGGCCATTCTGAATCCAGAGCCTGTATCTATAACCATACTTCCATATCTCCCAGTCATTGTGATCAGGGAAGATCCAGGTTTGGAGGAGCGTGAAGCTTCTATATTAGGGGGCCTTCATTAAGAAAAAGAAAAAATATCTAAAAACAAAATTCAAACAAGGCCTTAGAAGGGGTCCATGCAAGTGATGGGGACTGAACGAAGTTTAAGCTTCATTAGTTTTACAGTAAATCCACTTTTGATTGTCATAATGCTATTATTGCCAACAATGTTACTTTAGAAAATAATTATTATTTAAACTCAAATATATGAAAATGCGGTTGGTTTAGGGTATTAAAATTTACTTGGATAGCAAAGTTGTTCTATGTACTCAGAGACTCCACATGCCCCTTTCCAACCACCATGTAATTTCTGTGCATCTGAAAGAATCACATCCCACCGGTTCAAATTCTCTTCATGATCTTCTTGCATTTCTATCACTGGTAGCTCACTTTCAACTTCTTAATAATTATTATAATTATAGCTAACATTACTATGTGTGCCAGGTTTTGCTCTAAGCTCTTTTCTCATTGCCTATTATTTAAAACACCTAGTATCATTCCCCTTTTTTCAGATACGAAACTGAGGCCCTAAGAGATTAAACAGCTTGTCTTTGAAATCTGCACTTTTAACCACACTACACCATAGTGCTTCCAATAGCTCATGTAAATCAGGCCTTAATACAAGCAGACTCCATAGGGGCCAGATAAAGTACAACAATTACAATGCCTTAATAAAGTACAAAAAATAAGGCTAGATCACAGACTTAATGTCTTGGTCAGAATCCCCTTTTAGCACCTGTGAATAGTGCAAGAACAAAAATGTATTTCAAGTCAAATCAGCAATTCTGAAACATAGAAGTCCTTGCAATTATATGATTTCATGATAGGAAATACATTTTTTTCCTGGACTGCAAATTAGGAAGCCCAAAAAATAAGCTTGGCAATGCCTGAATTTACATATTTCTCTTAAGTATTATACTTTTGTAGTCATTATCAAATTACCTGTACCAGGCAGGTGTGCTACCCCTGAAAATGAGTAGCCAACCAGGACTCGCACCTGAGAAAACAGGAGGGGTTATATAAAGTTATCTGGTCAAACTGGCTTGGTAGTCTTCCTGAGGCTGAAGCATCATGGAGGATACATATCTGAGCCTTGTTCCTTGAATTTTCATGTTTGAAGGAACCTCAAAATTTACCTAATTCAAACCCTTCATTTACAGATGAAGGCAGTGGGACCCTGAGATGCCAGAGGTCACAGAGCTAATGAATATCATTTATTCAACAAACTAATTGAACAGATTATATAGAACTAGGATAGAGGACATTTCCACTGCTCCATGCTTCCCTGTGTTTAAGATCTACTACTGGGCATAGCATCAGTAATCTTTCAACTTTTTAGAAAAAATTCTGTCTCTGAATAGACAGACAAGGTTTTCATTGGTCTGAGCTCTAGTTACCTATTTATCATCATCTTCCACCGTTCCCCAGTATGAATCCTTGTTCATTTTATTTCCCAGAAAGTACTCACTATGCACTCTTATCCTAGCTCAGGCTGCTATAACAAAATACCATAAACTGCTGGTGTATAAACAAAAGAAAGTTATTTCTCACTATTCTGGAGGCTGGAAGTCTGAGATCAGAATGCCAGCACAGTTGGGTTCTGGTAAGAACCCTCTTCCACGTTGCAAACTATCAACTTCTTGTTGTATCCTTGCATGATGAAAAGAGGGGAAGCTAGCTCTCAGGCCTCTTCTTATAAAAGCACTAATCCCACTCATCAGGTCTCCACCTTCATGACCTAATTACCTCCCAAAGGCTCCATCTCCAAACACCATCCTGTTGGGGATTAGATTTCAACATATGGATTGGGGGGCGGGGGTGGGGGGGGGGGCGGGCTGGGGGTGGGGTGGCGGGACACAAACACTCAGTCCATAGCAACTGTCATGGCTCTGAGCCTTTGTGGAGGTTGTTTTTTCCACCTGGACTGCCTTCCTTCCTATTCTTCACCATATGAACTCCTTTATTTGTCAAAACTCAGAAGTGTCACCTTCACAGGGAAGCTTCCCATGACCTTTCCTCATTCCCCATGCATCCATCCAGAGAGGATTAGTTTGATCCCTCTTCTGTTCTCTCAAAGCACAGTTCCAAGGCTTTTGGCACTTGCCACATTGTATTTTGGGTCTTTTTTTTTTTTTTTTTTTTTTTTTATTAAATTTATTGGGGTGACAATTGTTAGTAAAATTACATAGATTTCAGGTGTACAATTCTGTATTACATCATCTATATATCCCATTGTGTGTTCATCACCCAGAGTCAGTTCTCCTTCCATCACCATATATTCGATCCCCCTTACCCTCATCTCCCACCCCCCCACCCCCCGCCCCCGTTACCCTCTGGCAACCACTAAACTATTGTCTGTGTCTATGAGTTTCTGTTTCTCATTTGTTTATCTTGTTCTTTTGTTGTTTTTGGTTTATATACCACATATCAGTGAAATCACATGGTTCTCTGCTTTTTCTGTCTGACTTGTTTTGCTCAGCATTACTCTCTCAAGATCCATCCATGTTGTCACAAATGTTCCTATATCATCTTTTCTTACTGCCGAATAGTATTCCATTGTGTATATATACCACAACTTCTTTATCCATTCATCTATTGAAGGACATTTTGGTTGTTTCCATGTCTTGGCCACCGTAAACAAAGCGGCAATGAACATTGGAGCACACGTGTCTTTATCTCGAAATGTTTTCAGATTTTTTGGGTAGATACCCAGGAGAGGGATTGCTGGGTCATATGGCAATTCTATTCGTAATTCTTTGAGGAACCTCCACACTGCCTTCCATAACGGCTGCACCAGTCTGCATTCCCACCAAGTATTTTGGGTCTTGATTTAAATTTGTTCCCTCCATTAAACTCTGAATTGCTTAAAGTCAGAGATCCAATGTTGGTCACCTTTTAAATCACCTAATGCCTAGGCGATAGTGGGTACTTAAAAAAATTATAACAATAATAATTAAAAATTAATCCCTACAATAATCCTAAAGGGAGAGTGTGGTAAGGATAGACATTGCCAATGCTCACCAAGACTTGTGGTTCTCTTCCTGAAGTTATACCTGGCTCCATGATTTGCTTTGGCCAATGAAACTTAAACAGAAGTGACATACGTCACCTGCAAGTATAATCAACCAAGAATAGGTACTCTTTCCCCCTGCAATGGTGAACGCTAAAACCTCATTTTGGGCAGGCAACATCAGAAGGTGGTGAAGCGTCAGTCATCTTCTACTGACCCATCTTGGGCACATAGTATGGGTGAGAAATAAATCTCAGTTTTTAAAATCACTTATATTTTGTGTTTGCTACTGCAACATAACTTAGCCTCTCCTGACTAATACCAGGAAAGTTTAATACTATCCTCCTTTTATAAATGAGTTACTCAGGTGGTAAGTGGCAGAGTGGGCATTCAAACTCTGCTAGGTATGATGCTAAAGCTTATCTTCCAGACCACTATGAAATAGAGAAGAAAGAAAGAGATCAATTTTCTTCCACACTGAGTATTCCAAATGTTGCTTCTTTTCCAAATTTAGGTATTATCAGGAATTGATAAAGCAGCTATTCTTTCTGAGAATATCTAAGCAAATTCTCCCCTACCTCCTCCCTGTATCCTCTGATATGCCCTTTCCCTAATTCTACCGCATATATTGGAGTTTGCTCACAGCAATCCTGGAAGGTTTTTACACATAAAATATTTGTCCTTTACTAAAAGTAATGAAGAATGTGTTATTGGTGTATTCATTTTCTGGTCAGATTTTTAAAAGTCATTTAAAGAGTTATATTTTATTTTCTGCTAAGCAAAAGAATATCTTTCATTAAACGCCAAACACAAATGTTTTTGTCTGCTATGATTTCTTTTTTTTCCTAATATTTTATTTTATGTGCTTATTTTTTATTTAATTTTATTTATTTTTATTTGATGTAACATTGGGTACTCGTAAGTTTAAAATGTATAGCATATTGATTTAATGTATTTATATATCTCAATATGATCACCATTTGTAGCATTAGCTAACACCCTATCATATCACACAATTATCATTTCTTTTTTGTGATGGGAATAATTAAGATCTAGTCTCTTAGCAAGTATGATATTTATAATACAATATTGTTGTCTATAATCACTGTACTGTGCATTATATCTCCAGGACTTATTTATCTACTAGTATCAATATTGTAATCTTAAATAATATCTCTTCTATTCCCCAATCCCTCAGCCTTTGGTAACTACCATTCTACTCTCTGTTTTCACAAGCTCAGCTATTTTAGACTCCACATATAAGTGACATCATATAGTATTTGTCTTTGCCTGACTTATCTCATTTAGTATAATGTCCTCAAGGTCTTCTATGATGTCCTTAAAGAAATTTTTATTTGGGAAAAAAGTCAACCCTCTTTGCCAATTGTATCAATGAGTTGGTAAAACACTGAAATGAGTTTGGCTGATGGGAATACAAATTCAAGGCTAAAGAAAACACCAGTTTTTAGTTCAGCCCAAGAACCCCTCCACAAAGGCTTGGAAAGTACAATGCTGTCCAGGAAGTCAGGCTAGCATTAGCTAGTGTTTAAGAGCAGGGTTTCAAAATCAAATGAGTTCAGATCCAAACTCTGCCTCTTATTTGTTCTGTGACCATGATTACATTATTTAACCTCTCAGAGTCTTAGTTTTATCATCTGCAAAATGGGCAAATAATAGCTATCTTCATATGATTGTAACAAGGATTACATCCTTACATGAGTTCATGTTGATAAAGCCCTGGGCATAGTTCTCTAATATCTGATAAGCATTTGATGAAGAGTAGTATTAAGCCAGCCATGAATAACACCTGCCCATCTGCAGAGCTTGGGTTAAAAAAATATCAGAATAGTACTATAATGAAGTGGCTGCAAGAATTAAAGAAACAATGCAAGTTTGCTTATCTTCACAGTTCCTGTTCTTTTGGGAAATTTGTTGGTCAGAAATGATAAGAATTGAGCACAGGCAGTGCAGGAATTCTCTTAAATTTGAGAGTCAAGATTTAGAGTTCTGTTAGATAATTTAATGCACATTCTCTAGGCCACAACCAATCTTGTTTTACTTACAATTCTACCTTTAATTTCTGCCTCATCTTATATATGTTCTGTGCCTATATTTTTATTAGTCCATATACCTGGGAAAAATTAGCATACTCTACACACAGTTATGTACCTGGCTTTTCATTTCAGAATGCACTCAGTTGGTAACTGTTGATCAAAATACAGAGAACTTCCCTACTCAGTTCACAGGTGTAGAAAATGTTGTACAGATCAGCCATAATTCATTCACTTGGTTCTTATAGGTAGACATTTAAACTGTTTCCAAGTAGAACTTTCATGAGTAAACTTTGCACCTATAAGCACACATCCCCATATGCCCATTTAAATTGAGAAAATGTGTGTTAGGTTTAACATTGGAGGATACTGGGCATGATGATGGTAAGTCATATATTTGTTTGTTTGTTTGTTTGTTGAACTATCCATTACTCTGACTCCAATTAAAATCAAAATCGATATCTTACAGATATTAATATTATGGTTTCTGCCATGTTGGAAATGGGGGTTACCTTCTTCATTCAGAAAGGAGTGGGAATCTTTAGAAACCCCTCATTCCTTTACAACTTCACTTTACTAACTGGACACAAGGCAAGACTCAGATGTGATTCTCAACCATTTTTTCTTAGCCAACTCCTTGGTACCTTTCCAAACCAATCTTTTAGTAGACAATAATTTAAATGATTTGGTACATTCTAGGCCATACTTTAATGTTAGGTAGGAAGGAATCATTACGTGGTAACGTTTTCTACTGTTACTATAGCATTTAGAATTAGAAAATGACTGAAGTCCACAGGGTTAATGTTCAAGGAAACCAGAATACTCTTACTTGAGGGATTCAAGCCTGCCAGTAACAGTACAATAGAGACTGCACTTTCTCTCCCTGTTTCCTCCTGATCATATAACAACCAAGGATCCATAGGTCTCTGGTGAAGGGATGAGCCTGTCTTTTCCGATATCCAGACATCACAAGCCCCTAACGCTCCCAAGGTCAGAGTACCTCTACAGAATTTGATCAAATGACTCCTATTATGACCTTACAGCCATGTCTTAGGCCTGGGGTTTATTCCTAATCATCATCTGAACTCACCTTGCAGCTTTGAGTTTATCACTTTTCCCATTATCTCAGTTTGTCCATGGGTAAAAGAGAAGAATGAATATTTGCAATCATCAAATAATAATTGCACTTTGCATGGAAAACTCCCAATGGAGTAAGCAGTCATGATTAGCATGTGTACCAGGGCTGTACAGTTAATATTAATTATCACATGTATTTCTCACTACAGCCCTAGGAGGAAGGCATTATTATATCCTCTGTTTATAGTCATGGTAACTGAGATTCACAGACATTTTTAACTAATTTGCCCAAAGGAACAAGTGAATTGTGGAGTCAGGGTTCAAACCTGACTTAAAAAACTGTTCTTTCCACAAGTCGAATTAGATTTTATTTAATAGGATCCAGAACGCATAGTCCTAAACATTTATCTTGTGTCCAAAGTCCTCTGAGAATGTATGCCTAAAAGACTCTCTTACAGGAATTACCATTAATGTCACAGTCATCAACAATATTTATTAACTACCCTCTATGTCCTACCAAAAATAATGACAATAGCATTTTGCACTCCAGACTCTCTTTCAACTTCTCAACGTACTATCTATATCTACGGATGCATTTTATTCTCCCAGAAATATTATGATTTCTCAGAGATGAGGTAAAATAATTTGCCTACTCAATTATAAAGTTTCCTGACTCTTCATCCAGTGAAATTTCTTTTGGGAGGAAGAGTGTGTGTTTATGCATGTGGGATTCAGTTACTTTATTGAATGTTTTCAGGTAAAAGAAAAAGTGTTTGTTGTAACAAACCAAACAGTACAGATCTGTTTTTGAGATTAATCACCTTCCATTTTCTTCTTTCAATCCCACACTCCCAAAGTTATCCATGGTAATGGGTTGGTGTATAATCTTCCACTCCAGACTATAGACATCATGGTTTTAAAGATAGTATCACAGACTGAGTCATACAGTAAAAGGCACTTTGTCTAGCAAGTCCAAAGTGTAAGTTTTATAATTTTTAGCATAGGAATCCATCTGAGATTCTCCCAACTTGCCGTAGGGTTTATTTCTGCCTCCCCTATTGATCCTATGCCTGAATCCCCCTTCCTAGGTATAGGCCTCCCAGCCCGACCATTTACAAACTAGACTCCAGGGATTAATTGGCTCTGGCTGAGCTTGGTATGTTCCCAGTTTGTCACCCACTTGACAGACATAGTAACTGTTCATCCCAATACATAAAAACAGGGAGCCAAACGACTTTGTCACCTTAACCAGCTGCCCATCCATCCACTGAGGGTATTTTGTGGCCCGAGGATGACTTTATAAGAACCTTAAATTGGGAGTGAAGTCTTGGTACACACAGAGTTCCCTGATATGAAGCACATCTTCCATTAATCCCTTTCTGCCGTTCTCCTGGGAGTGTAAGAGTGTCTCTTGGGCTCTGTCCTAAAATTATTTTACAACCATTTAACTTACACTCACATCACATCAATTTTTACATCATAATGTGATTTACATTGATTTGAGCTGCCATCAGGATGAGCTCACAACTATGTCAAAACCTCTGTTGAGTAAATAAAGAACTGGTTTTGAATGTGGGGAATGATGGAGGATGGAACATCACAGAAAGAGACCAGAGACAATGCAAGCTCAGTAGGGAAATTTTAGACATCAAACATTTTTTTTTTTTTAACACAAAATACCAAAGGTCACTAGTCTCCCACATCAAATACACAGACAATCTTTTTTAAACAAATCCATTTCAGTCTGAGCCTTGAAACAAGTCTAAAATATGTGATTTTTGTAAAGAAGATTCTAGGATAATTTTAAATTTGTTGTTTTTAAAATAATGACGGAGGAACTCTTTGGGATGTCAGAGGAGGGAGGGAATGGAAAATGGCACCATTTTCTTCTCTGTCCTCATTCAGCACACGGACTTCAACCTATCCAAAGTGGCTGACATCTGATTAGCTGACCCTGAAGTGCAAAATTCCAGAATCACACTCAATTGCACATCTAAGATGCCACAAAAGGGGCACAGCAGTCTCCAAAATGTGGCTTTGTGCCAGTTTTTAAAGGACTAGCTGCCCCTTTTACTTAGTTAAGGCTGACCGGAGCACCCATACTTCACCCAAGATGCAACTTCCGCGTTTATCTTGGCGACAGTTCAACAAGCGAGGGAGGTTTGGCCGAAGGTGGGTGGAATCATCATGAAAACTTTCCTTCACCATATCATCCTATCTGAAAAAGGCGGATGGAGACGAAAGGTTTTCAGGCTGAGTTCCCGCCGACCTTAACTGAAATAACTTGCTCTCTTTCACATATGCAGCTGTGTCCTCCTCAGGGAGTTGTCCAACTAAATGTGATTTTAAACATCTGTCAGCTAAATCAGAGCTCCAAATTTAGCATTCAAGAACATTATGTGGATTTGTGATGTTCACTGGAAAACACTGGATCCATAAACCAAGCTCACGTGACACAGCCGGGTGGCACTCTGGTTGGTAATTTAATCTATGACACATTTAATTTGCCTGCACATTTATGAACGTTATGTCAAGGGAAAGAGTGACCATTTCCCTGCAGACTGTTTTCTTAATTGTTGCAAGATCAATAATTAGGAGGGAAAGTCTTTATGCTAGGAACACTGACTGTATTCTTAGCCAATCAAATGCCTGGGATTTAAAAATATTCCCAATGGGCTCATTTTGTCTGAATTTCCTGAAACTCTGTTTTCTGCCCTGAGCTGCCTTTCTGGTCCAGCTATAACTTCGCTCCACTGTACCCATCTTGGAGGAGGAGAAGTTCTGCATTTGGTCACGAATTCTAGTTACAATGTTTGGAGACCTGAAGCCTGGGAGAATCATCCTTTCCCTCCACTGGGTGTTTCTGAAGAGGTGTGCTGCTATTCAGGAGAACGAGGAAGCCAGGCCTTCAGTCAAGAAGCAATACTCCTGTGTGATTGGCTAGGAATCTTCAGTGCATATGGGGGTTTGTAGTCTATCCTATCAGTTCCTGAGATCATGGTGCCCTTGAAGGGAGACATGAGGAGAAATATCCTTGCAGTTCAGTATAGGTTCCTGACAGATGATTTATCACAGTCATCTAAAACTTGTGAATTTACTTTACTTAGGTTAGTACAAAAATCTCACAGCTTCCAAAGTCCATTTTTCCATTAAGCCTTCCCTAGTTCCTCAGAGTTAGTTACCCCCTCCTCTGAGCACCCAAGACAGCCTGTATGTGGCTCTCATCTGGTGTTAATGTGTGGTGTTGTTAGGGAGTATCTTCAAATGCCCCTGTGATCTCTAGAGAGGCAGAGATGGCATTTGATGTGTCATATATCCCCAAGAGCACGACAGACCCACAGCCTGTGACCAACTGATATTTTATAGATAGTGAGTAGATTCACGAGGGACTGCCACTAATGTGAAAGGCATAAGAATATAGCATTGAGAGGCAAGGAAAGGTGGTTCAGGCGTGGGGTTGAAGGCAAGAAGAGAACCCTTCTAGATGGGAACTGAATCAACACACATTTCCCTTGCTGGTGGAGAGAGGGCAGTCCTCTGAGGTACAACAGCCCAGGAGAAGACAGCCAGGAGCTAGGACACTGGGACAGCAGTACCATCTACACTGCTTAAGGGGGTTGAGCAGGGAGGGGCTTCTGCCTCAAAATGTCTTCTTTCTGTTACCCGAAATCAGAGAGTTTGAAATTTATTCCTAGAAGGCATGTTAATTCTTCCCTGTATTCATCCTACCTTCTGGATGACATACTTATCTTGGGAACCCACATAAGATAATAGTTAAGACCAAAGACGATAACATCAGACAGTTCAGCGTTCCGACTTCAGTCCATAATACACTAAGGTGCATTACCCTGGGAAAATTATTAAACATTTCTAAGCTTACTCATTAGGTAGTTGAAGGGATTCAGTGAGACAGTGGGAGTAAAGTGGCACATGGCAAATGTTCAGTGTCATCAATATGATCATCATTACTGTAATTAAATTGGACTCTTGTTTGTAAGGGACAAGCATGAACTAATACGGGTGTGAAAATACAGGTGTGTCTCCCGGAAACCAAGAGTGGGAATGTACCTGGGCCTCGGAGAGGTACTGTCACCACTGCCCTTCTCTGCACATCTGCTCTATTTTCCTCCCTTGGCTCCTTCTCTTCTCAGGTCCACATAATTGTTGGAGAAAACCACCTCTCAACTTCTAAACTGACACGTAGCAGATTCAGCTACCGCAAAAGAGACTAACGCAAGTCATTTTCCTGGCCTTAAGTTCACATTTCTGGGAAAAGACTCAAACTGACTCACCTCATTGGGTGCCAGTCTTGCTTATTCACAGTGGCAGGGGTTAGGTATAGGTGGAGACAGGGATTACAGATACACAATGGCTTCTTCCACCCGGGGCCCACTGCACTGATGAGGAGGCCGACAGCGAGGGCAGTTGCCTGTGTACGGGAGAAATCATCATGAGACAGGCAGGTGCTGCCAAAGGTACTTTTAAGCTACTATGAGGATGAAAATGGGACATTTAGAAATGTGAAGAAATGTGTGAAATATTTTCTGTGTGGAAAAAAATAATTATTGCTTATAGGTTATAATCATAACTACATTCACTTATAAAAGTAAAGATTTACCATAACTACATCCACTTATAAAAGTAAAGATTTATAGGGGACATGAAGAAATTGTTTTTATGTTCTGGTGATGAATTTTTAATGCCCCTTGATTTATTAACAAAAGTTTGTTTAAGGTGGAAAGCTCCTACAGGGATTAATAACCCCTGAGCCTTTGCCACATAACACCTTAGCGAGGATTAGTTGACAACTGGCTGAGAGCCAGGCCTCAGGGGACAGACCTAGGCTTGGAGGAGAGGAGGGAGGGAGCTGAGAAGTGCCAAGGGCACTGGAGGCAAGTTTCTTGTTCTCCACAGTGGATGGATACTACGGCCTATCTTCCCTTCCCGGAAAGGCAGAAACCTGGCTTAGAATTCTGAAGCATCCTTTGAACTTTCACAGAATGTCAGTGATTTCCAAGCCAGAGACAGGGCAGCTACCCGAAAACTCCTTTGGCTAAAAAAAAAAAGGTATCAAGAACATTGTGAAAGGGCTACTCATAGCTTTTAGGGCAAGGCTGGTACCAACTTCCAAAGGCTCTACAGATATCCTATAGAAACATTTTTTACAAAAACAAATACCCTCCACACCCACCCAGTAACCTCTGAACTCATTGGCACTCTGTCCCCAGTTCCCACCCCTGGACACAGGATAACCCAGGAGAAGTCCATTTGGGCTCTGGCATGCTGCTTCCGCTAGCCTGAAGGTCAATGTGCTGCTTCTTCAAGCGTTTCCCTTGGGGATTGGGTAGGCCAGATGGTCACCATAATGTTAAAGCCAAAGACTTATGAAGTAACTTTGAGAGCACTGTGAGAGCTGAAGTCCTATCCCAGAAGCAGACCCCTGAGACTCTGGTTGAGACAGGGACTGAAGCTCTGAAATGCAACTGGTAAATCACATCCACAGCCTGAGCTGCAGAGGAGAAACCATTTGTGAAACAGTTTGCTTAAGTTTGCTGCCCTCAGACATTGCCCAAAGGTTTCCTTAAACACTGCTTTTATCTTCAGCAAAGCTATATAAGGTCAAAGGGCCAGAAAAATTCACTGCAGCCTAAGGGCTTTGAGTGAGTGGTCAAAAATTAGGAGATCCAGAGTTTTGGTGCTAGAGACCCTTTCATGATTATTGTCTTTACTGAAACCCTCAATATCACCAACATGGGCATTTTCAGCAGTGTTTATCTAAGCCTCAGGCCTCTGTGTCCTATAGTGTGTAGACCTACACAATTTTCTGTATAACACATTTACCAAATCTCCATACATTCAGTAAGATGGTCAATTAATTGGGCACCTACTATATATGCAGTAGTGTTATCAGAAGCTGAGTATAAAATGGTGAATAAGACTCAGTCCTGCTGAGTCTAGGTATCTGCAGTCCAGTACGGGGGGTGGGGGGGAGGGGGAACCTAAAGAGGCAATGACAGCACAGGATAATAAATACTCATAGGATTAAGGACAGGGTATTTGGCATACCGGAGAGAAACTTAACAGGATATCGAAGGGTCAGAAAAAGTTTCCTAAAGCAAACACTAGTTCTAGAGAGTCCTAAAAGCAGTAAAAGACTTGTGCAGATGAAGATGGGAAACAAAACTGCAGTCATTAGGACCCTTCAGCCTGGCTTCTGGCTCACCGCCTATCATGAAACCTGGCTGTGGGCTGAATTTGTTAAAGTAGCACAAGTTTATATGTCTATGTGGAGAGCTGGATAGTATGAAGAGTTGGACACACAGAAATGAAAACAAAGGCTTTCTTTCTTCCACGAATTATTATAAAATCTGACTTTCTAATTGGCAGCTAAGGAAACTGTCTGAACTTTCTGTCAGAACAAGTTAATCGGGTTAATCGAAATAGTTTATCAAATATGTAAGTTACCTACAGTGTGCCAGATAACTGGGGGTGAAAGATAAGTAAGATACCACAAGACAGAGAGAGAAGAGAGAAGAGAGATGGAGTGAAACAAAGTCTGGAGTGGAGGAAAGAAGGAAGGGACAAGTTATTGAGCAGGCTAGGTGATGCAACAGCTTACTAGTGTAGCTTACCAACTGATTTTTATGTGACGATAGGTGACTAGCAACTTCATCTCTGCTGAGATGAACAGAAATGGATACACTTAGAAGAAGGGGTTCAGCATAATAAACCATTTCTTGTCAGTTGTCTCTGACATGCTTCGAATGTAGGATTAATACTGTGTGGGAAGGCATCTCATTGGCAGAGGTTTGTAGGCAAGAAAAATGTTTAGATGAGCCATGTAGATTTCTCCTTGACCTGTGCCTGACATTTGACAAAACTTAACTGAAATATGCAGTGAAGGAATCTTCAAAGGGGCTTCAGAGATTTATGTACCATGAGCATCTGCTCTAACACACAGAGTTAACTCACAAGAAGATGTAAATACCAAAATGTGTTGTTCCAGCTTTGTGTGTGTGTGTGTGTGTGTGTGTGATGGTAGTGTTTGCAGTCTGTGACTCTTGATGTATTTCAGATCTCTGTCTATTCTTACCTGATTCAATAGTAAAGGTGAAAGATGTTCTCCATTCTCTATTCTTTGGAACCCCTCGTTTATATAATTTTAGATCTGGGGGGGCCATAGAAGTTAAATGAGAACCTGTCTATTGGGATGCTTAACACGTGCTTGGCATATCTTATCAGCTGTAACATAAGTAAAATAACTGTTTCAAATTTCTCATTTTACATGTGAGGAAATTGAGGGACATAAACAGTTTAGATAAATTGTTCAAAGTCCCACAGCTGCTCATTCTTTCATGCACACATTCACGCAAATATTATTGAGTGACTGTTTCATGCTAGGCATTGCATGTGGGATACAGGCAAAGCCAAGTGCGAGAATACTAGAAGGCAGTTATCTGGACTTCCAGGGCAGTGCTCTTCTTTTATATTGTGGAATTTACATTTTAGGTATCCAAGTTAGAGGCAGCAGCCTGCCTGTCATCGTTATGAGGGGCTGGAAGAGGACTCTAATCTCTTGACAACAATCTGTATCTTCTCCCTGAATATGCAAGCATTTTGATTATTGGCAAAATATGGAGGAAATATTTTGATCTCAAAAGCTAAAATTCTTGTGAATTTTAGGTTCACAGCTTTTTAAACAATCAAGACTGGCAGAATGAAGCAAACTGAAAAAGTTCAAGTGTAGTTGGCTATATTATCCTGTTAGATGATTGTCTATTTTGTTATGTTAAAGAGTCTAATTACTTAACAAATGTATATGCCTCTTTCACAAAATACATTTTTAGAATGATGATCTCAAACTATGAAAGTTTGGGTTAATGAAGTTATCTGTGGATTATTCCCAGGGAACTCAAAATCAGAGGACAGAATGAGTGGTCCCAGCCAAATCCAGCCGTTGATTACTGTATTTGGTTTGGCCTGCCGAGTGTTGACCCACACAAGAATTTAAAAATTTTTGATTTATTTCAACATTAAAAATCAGGAGATTGTTATATAAAAATAAAGATTCCAGCTTTTCCTGCAAAGTCAGAAGTTCTTGAGACACTGAGCCACATTCTCACTCACTACCAGCAGGAATTGGGTAGGGCTGTGGACAGGGTAGCCTCTGACATGAGGCCGACACTCGCCACATTCCACCTCCCCCGCTGCTCTTCTCTGCCTGCCTGTTTCACTTATTTACATACCAGGCCCCACTGGCATTGGACTTCATGGCTTTTTCTTCATATCAGGGGTCAAAATCTTTACAAAGCTGTGGAGGCTTTCTAACCAATTTTCTCCAAGTGTTGAGAGCAAAATGCTTTTGGTGATCAGTATGGTTAGAGTAAAAGTATGCATCCATTCGCTCAACATATATTATTGTCTACTATGTTCCAGAAATGTGCTAAGAATAAAGGAGACTGAGATAAATAAGGCTTAGCCCCTCCAGGAGCCCCTGGTCTAGTGAGAGAGAGAAACATGTAAGTAATTAGAATAGTTTATCCAAATGTTATGGTGAGTCATGGTAGCACAGAGGTGGGAGTGACCAATTCTAATCAGGGGAGTTTAAGGCACTTCAATAGAGCAAATAACTAAACTGAATGATCAGAGTCCAACTAGGAAAACAGAAAATGTTCTACGTAAGGAAAACGGAGCAGTTTTATACTGTACATTGGTAATCCAGGTACAGTGGTTTTAAACATGACACCCAAATCCTTTGACTTTCCTCCCGTTGAGGAATGTGATCTACGTCCTACCTCCCTGTTTGAATCTGGGTAGACTTATGACGATTTCAACTAATAGAGTAGAGGGACAGTGATGCCGTACAACTTCAGAAATTAGGGAATAAAAAGGAGTGCCCTCGTTGCTGGATGGAACTCACATTTGGGGCCCTGGGCCACCGTATTTGCTGTCTGCTCTGAGGCTGCGGTCCTGTGAGGAAGTCGCGCCACATGTCAGGCCGTGTGTGGGTGCTCTGGTCGGCAGTCCTAGCCTTTGAGTCATCACAGCCCAGGCACCAGACGTGTGAGTAAATAATCTTCAGATGATTCCAGCCCCTAGGTGTCACGTCACCCCCAGTATTTCAGTTTTCCCAACTGAGGCCCAGACATCGCTGGACAAGAGATAAACCATCTTGGTCGTGCCATGTACAAACTCCTGACTCATGGAATGGTTGTTTTAAGACACTGAATGTTGGGATAATTTTTTACATAGAAACAATAACCAGAACCACAGGTTATGGAATTGTTAAAAAGCTAAACAAAACTGGGAGGCAACCCATAGATTAGCAACAGCAGGAAACACAGTGCTACCATCTTTAGGCTACAGGGACAAAGAGAATAGTTTGCATTCGTGAGGCTCAGGGTCCAGGGTCACCTGACAGAGGTTAGAACCAGAAAGACAGGCCTTCCAGAAAGAAGGGAACAATGGAAGAAACACAGCTGGGTCTGAAGATACTACTCAAGCAACAAGAGAAATACTAAGTTTCTCTCTTCTTCCTGTTTGAATATGTTTTGCTACAGCCTCCCATTGGCCTCACCTAGTCAGAAGCCTAGAAAACACAGCCTGCAAGAGTCAGTCCCTTCTAATACAGAATAGAGCAGGAAAAGGCAAGAAATGGATTTAAGGGGGAAAGGCCCAGGACTAGCATACTAGGTGTTGAACAATGAGTAGAAGGCCACACGACAGATAGGAGGGATAAAATTTCAGAAAAAGGAATAGCAGAGGTACGAAGGTACATGATCATGCTCAGAAAATTTTCAATAGCTCTCCAAAGTTGCAATGTACCACGCGCTTGGTGTAGAATAGACTTAGTAGAGATTTTTATCTGCATTGTATAGACAAGAAAACTGAAGTTCAGTGCTAAATACTGAATGTTAATGTTCCCTCAAAGTTGTTATGTTAAAACCTAATCTCCATTATGATGGTATTTAGAGGTGAGGTCTTTGGGAGATGATTAGGTCATGGATATTGAGCTTCCTAACTGAGGCCCAGACAATGGAATTAGTGCCTTTATAAAAGAGACCCCAGAGAGCTCCTTTGCCCTTCCTACCATGTGAAGACACTGAGAAAAAACAGACATCTATGAACAGGAAGTGGGTCCTCACCACACAATGGATCTGCCAATGCCTTGATTTTGGACTTCCCAGCCTCTATAACTGTAAGAAATAAATTTCTATTGTTTATAAGCCACCCAGTCTATAAGCCCCCTGCTCTATTATAGCAGCCCAGAGGGACTAAGACATTGAAAGAGGGTAGGTGTAATGGACATTCATCATTTGCATATTTATCTTGGTCCCAACATTTTATTAGGAAGATCTCTTTGTATATGTCACGGTGGCAGGTAGGGCACTGACAACCACAATGAAAACCAAAGGGGCCAACCCACCTCTGTTAGAGCTGCATGATCCCAACTGGACATTTCTGCCCAGAACTTGGAATCCTGAGAAAACAACACAAAGAGTTAAAAAATGATTCACAATAGCAGTGGTGACATCAGGGGTCCAGTATTACTGGTACTGAGTATCCTCTGGTTACTACCCATCTTGATCTTGGTTCTATGGCCTGATTCATGATCTTTCTTAACTCCTGCTAATTTTCTAAAGTCTGATCTTTCAGACTTAGTTAATTCTGAGAACTACCCAGTGTCTTGCCAACAAATTCCATTCCTGCTTAAGTTAGATAGAGCCAATTTCTTTTGCTTGCAGTCAGACAATATTACCATAAGTAAGAATTTGTGCTCTTACTGCTCTTTATAGCATTTATTTTGAGAATACCCGATAGATGTTGAAGTCAAAATGAATCCAGACTGAGACACCAGGTACATAAATGTGACATGGATCTCTCTGAACTTACTAGTCATAAAGGGATATCAATAGGGGAAAGGATTAAATCATCAGTTAACATGTATTAAATACTCTAAAGTGGCCTATGGCTGATGTAAAAAAATGCCATAAACTCCGTGGCTTAAAACAATATAAATTTATCATCTTACAGTTCTGGAGGTCAGAAATATAAAATGGGTCTCACTGGGCTACCATCACGGTATCAGGAGTGCTATGTTCCTTTCTTGAAGCTGTAGGTGAAAATCTGTTGTCCGGCTTTTTGCAGCTTCTAGAGGCTGCCTACATTCCATGCCTAGTAACCCCTTCCATCTGCGAAGTCAGCAATGGAAGGTTGAGTCTTCTCACATAACATCACCTGACAATGACTTCTACCTCCCTCTTCCATATTTAAAGAACCCTTGTGATTATATTGGGCTCACCCAGGTAACCAAGACGATCTTATTTTAAGGTCATTTCATTAGCAACTTTAATTCCTTCCTGCCATGTAACATAACATATTATCAGGTTCCAGGGATTAAAATGTGGACATCTTTGGGAGGGGCCAAGATTCTGACTATCACAGTACTTATTGTGATGGTTAGTTAATTTTGTGGGTCACTTTGGGCTAAGGGATGTCCAGATAGCTGTAAAAACATTATTTCTGTGTGTGTCTATGAAGATATTTCTGGAAGAGATTAGCAGTTGAATCAGTAGATTAAGTCAAGAAAACCATGCTGGATAATACACATGGGCATCATCAAATCTACTGATGGACTGAATAGAACAAAATGGCAGACAAAGGGCAAATTTGCTGTGTCTACTTGAGTTGAGGCATCCATCTTCTTCAGCCCTCTGACATCAGTGATTCTCCAGCTTTCAGATTCAGATCATAATTTACATAATTTCCCCCTCAATTCTCAGGCCTTTGGACTCGGACTGAATTACATCACTGGCTCTCCTGGTTCTTCAGCTTACAGATGGAAGATTGTGGGACTTCTCAGCTTCCATAACCATGTGAGCCGATACCTATAATAAATCCTATACAAATAAATTTCTGTGATAAAGAAATAGATATATTTACAAATCCTATTGGTTCTATTTCTCTGGAGAACCTTAATGTACTTATGATGTACCAAGTTTTAACATGGTTCACTTAATAATTTTTCTAGTGATGCTTTCTTGGGCCATGCAGTGGGCTTTGTGTCCACAGATCCAGGTATTAATAAAAAAAGTATTTTGCAGGCCATTGTTCTCTCTGCACATATTTCCCTCAGCGACTACAGGAAAAGGAGGCTGATTAAGAATAAGATTCAAATGTTTTTATATCCCTATCCCAAAACAATATTAATTTCACCATAATTTGCAACAAAACAATACAAATGACAGTTATTTGGGTCAACTGTTTATCATTTTTGCCTAATTACCATAGAGTAAAAAAAAAAGTTAGTCAAAACACATGTCAGATTAGCTTGTGTGAGCTTTATTTCATTACAACAGTAACCTCCATTCTGTACACTAACTTTCATGGCTGGTTACACGTGTAAAATGATTGTCTGCTCATAACTTAAAAACATCAGAGGGATCATTGGGAGTTAGAGATGTGGTATATTACCCAATGCCTTGGTTTCCTGCCATAGGAATGGTTAAAGTTGTGATTGCTATTTTAGAGAGTCTGTCTATATTCCTACTCTCTTTGCTTCCAATGTCCTAACCATGACAGGGGGTGAGAAAAGAGAGGAAGAAACAAGAAGAGAAAAAAGTAGGATTTATATAAACGTGACAAATCTGTTATATCACCTACATTCCACACTAGACATGTTAACACATACACACACACACACACACACACACACACACACACACACACACAGGGGGAAAAAAAACAAAAAACCTTCAATTCAGAGCAATTGCTGTGAATCATACATCCCTGATTCTATGGCAGCATTCCTGGTAGGAAAGGCAGTAGTGAAGGATGGATTTTAGCATGTCCTATGTGTTTATTTATGGCGCAGCACATCATCAAACAACACTTCCCAGGCTCTAAGCTGGCAAACTGAAGGGCTTTGAAGAGAAATAATGAGCTGAGAGGTTCATGACATGCTATTAAGAAGTTTGTGATTGGATTTGGAAAATCAGATGGGTCTCCAAGGAGAGGACCATTTCTGAGCAGTTGTACTTAGAATATTTTTGAGCCCCAGAGTAGATATTTATGGGAAGAGCGAGTTGTTTTTGTCTTGAATCCAGGTTCTGACTCTGATGTACAGCGCGGAAGCCACTTTGCACTGCAGACCTGAAGTCCTGGAATAACCATGATGTCACCGTTTTCTACTGATCTGCTACCACAGCACAGAGGCACACTATTAGCTCTGTGATGCTTTAGCTGAATTCTCCCATATGTGGGTTGCAATTCCAGCCAAAACAAAGTCGGCAGGGGCTTTTACAGCCACTAAATCACTCAAGGTGCTACAGGCGCAGTGAGATAGGGGAAATCAGGTCAGGACGCAGGATTATGAACAGAAAGACAAAGAAAAGGCATCAGGACAGTCGGATTTCAGGTTCCTAGTGTGTGATCACCAAATCAAGCCTTTCGTCTTCCAATCAGTGATCTGATGCTCTGGGTTTTCACCTTTGAGATTTTCATTGCTTTTCTGGCATATATGATGGAAGAAAGCACCCCATTCTGGGTGGTAAACCCCGTCACTAAATTATAAAGGAGACAATTTAGGATATGAGATCATAACAGAGGATAGTATTTGAAAAGGAAAAAAAGCACACACACACACACACACACACACACACACACACACACACACACACTAATACATATCTAGGCCAACACAGGATGAATTTGCGGTTAAGCCATTTTTCCCATTGCAGATGACACTTTAACACTTTGAATCCCACCATCCTCCCACACACGCACAGCAGGAAAAGATGGCTCTGCAGCTGCCACCACATAAAGCCAGGCTGCACTGTAGGTTGAAGGGGGAGGTGATCAGCTCCTAAGCTTGCAGTGCATGATCCCCAAACCCTTCACTTGAGATCATTCTGTGACTCATTCTCTTCTCCCCATCAGCGACAGAATAACGTAGACATAAACTCTCAGAAGATCTTTCGAACTGAACGAACAATAGGCAGAGCAATTAAACCATGAAAGACTATTTGTGATCATTGGGGGGTGGGGAGGAGGATTGGGTAAAATGTGATGCTAATCAAAGCAATAACTGTTGTTTCTTCTTCAGCTTTCTTCAGCTAAAAGTCACATGGTTGGTGGTACACTTTCAGGCCTGCTCCAGCCAAACTCCGAAATGTGCAAGTATTTGTTTCATATGGGCAAAGCTGTTCTTTTTTTTCCTTTCTTTCACTGTGGGAAAATGAACTTATTTTCAGTCACCCCTGACATCTGACCACTCAAACCGATCACGAGGGCACGGTGGTAAGCCACAGCTCAACTTGAAATTATCTCTTTTAGGCACAATTCCTGTGCTTTGGATGGCACCATCCCTGCCAACCCGGCTTCGGCTTTCCTCTTCGGGAGTTCCATTTTCACTTTCCTCCTACTGTCTATTCAAAGCGAAAGGTCTTCCTCTAAAGCCTTTCAATTTCCCTCATCCTCAAAATAAGCTGAATGCAAAAACTGACACGTTTTCCCAGCCAAAGCCCCACAAGTGGCCCATTTATACATTATGTCCTTTTTTAAAAAAAAAAGGGAGAAAAAAACTTTAGAAGTCCTGGAAGGGAAACAAACAAACAAAAAAGGCCAATGCTCCTGATTAATATCAGGATGATCCAGCAGGGTGTATACATACTCCTTCTGTTTGAATCATCTTGTTTTTTGTAGCCCTTTTACACCTCCAGATCCTACCATCTGCCCACTTTAAAGAAATGCAGCAAAGCATTCCAAAAACAATGGTTGCAAGGAAATAAATTTTAATAAAGCCAAGAGAGATAGACTTTCCTGCACCCTTCTGGTTACTGCTGCACTCCGTGCAGTAAGGTATGGGGTGGCCCTGAGGAGCGTGCTGTAGGGGGCTGGACCCCCCTTGTCCCTGTCATGCCATCAGGCTAACAAGAGATAACTTGGTGTACAGATCTGGCTGCCTTCTTGGCTGAGGAAGAAGGAGGAGGAAGGCTGGGCGACTCCCTGGGCAGTTATGTCCTACTCAGATCTGGTGTGTGTCACTGGAATATAGGTCAAGCTGGAAGCATGTAGACCCCGGACCGGGCCCAGTTCCCTCTCACTGGGCCTAGTTCCCTCTCACTCTCTTCCTGCCCCAAACAATTTACTAGGCCCAAGGAACATGGAGAGACCATCAAGTCAGAAGAAAGCAGTCTTTCCATTTTGCTCATAAATGCTGGGGAAATCTCAAGCTTAGCAAAGGCTTTATCAGTCCTGGGGTTGGGCCAAGGAGCAGGCTGAAATTCAGCTGGCCAGGCCAGACGCAGCTGCTGGCTATTCACGCTTCCCACAGGGACTTTTCCTCAACCCCTGATTTAGGTAGTGAAGTGGATGGATAATGTGCATGTAGCTGCCTAGGGTGATTGGAGAAACAAAATGACTTTCAATTACCCCACAGTTCAGGTGGAGACAGAACACAGAAAAGGTTTTCTTTCCAACAACAAAATGAGGTGTCAGTTAAAGTGCTGCTGGCCTTGTGGAGAGATTATTACTTTAAAGGGATATTAGCAAATACTTTATGCTGAACATTTAGGCTTGGTTACTTGCCTTTCCCCCACAGTTCATAGAGGGATAAAGATATTACGTGACTTGGATTTTTCCTGTGAATTAAAACATCGATGTCCTGATTTTTGGTAACAAGCATTGCCAAGTTAGTGCTGAGCAGGCAGAAAAAAGGAATAGGATTCATGCTTTGCCTTCGGGGCAATGCAAAAAATATTCACAGAAGAGCATCATTCCACTGATTGTTCAAGGTCACCAGACTGTGCATGCTCAAAATGGAACTCGAGACCCCCAAATCCCAGTGTCTGATTAATTGTCCTTTGATTAAAACAATGAAAATAAAATGGATTAGCAAAGGGTATTGCTCCAGGCCACAAAGTTCATAAAGCAAACAGCGTCTCAAGGAGAGTGGGGTTTTCTTTAATTAGGCTGACTTTGAATGCCTCATGAACAATGTTGTCAATGTGAACTTATCATTTACATAATAATGGTAGGTACATGTGTGATTTGTCAGCGTGCAAGTTAAATGAAAATTTAGTGAGTATCACTGTGTTCCTGGCATTTTCCCACAAATTCTATGATTTAACCCTCATGAGACCCGTGTGGGTCATATATCATTATCACTATTTTACTGATGATATTTAACGTGATTAAAGGCCGGTTCGATGTGTCAGTGGTAGAACTGGGATTCAAATCCAGGTTTTCTAACTCCCGTGGTTAAGAACCACTCAACTGCCTCCTTTCTATAGCATCTTACTTTATGTATTCATATCTAGGTTGACTTTCGTAAAGTGTAATTTCCTCGATGAGAAAAACTATTATCTGAAATGAAGGTTTCTTTGAATTACCTACTTGCAATGTTTTACCTAAATCTGAAGGTAGTGGCATTGGTCGTGAAATCTTATCATACTTTTTAATTAAATAGTGCATACATTTATAAATAAACTCTCTGCAAGGAAGACATTATGTAACCTGATTAAAATCTGGTCTGGTATTTGAAATTCATTGAAATGTTCAGACATAAAATAGCTTGGACCTTATAACAGGAAAATATTGTCTTAAAAAGTTAAAGATGTTAGCAAATAGGTGATTCAATGCTAAGTGCATCTTGACAAAGCCGGAAGAGGGAAGTTAATTTAGTTAGCATCTTAGAGGGGTTGGATGCCAACCTCTCTTAAAATAGAGGAAAAAAACATAGTGTAATCTTTTCTCTACTTTTTTAACCTTTCTTGTTTGAAAAAGAAAAGATGTGGGATAAGAGAAATGAGTGAAAATTGCTGGTAATAAAGTTAAAAAATAAATTGCACCTGCCCTCAAGGGTCTCCTGGTTCAGAAGTGGAGGCAGACACAGAAACAAAACACACTGCTAGGTGGAAAAATAGGAATATGTACAAGGCACAAAAACAAGTGCAGAGGAGGAAGTAGTTACTTAGAGAAAGAAAGGCTCAGGAGAAGCTGCAAAATAGGAAAACTTGAGCTGGAATTTAAAGACTTAGACCAAGTGGATAATGGAAGAAAAAAGAAAAGTCTATACAAAGGCACAGAGCATGAAAAGAGCTGACATTTTGGGACCTAGAAGGAATCTGATACTGCTAGAGGGGAGGGCTAAGTGCAGAGAGAAGAACTGGTGAAGTAGTTCGGAGGTTGAGCGTAGACGTGATATAGTGAGCCCCTGATGGGTTTTGAAAAGTAGATTTGAGTTTCCAAAAAGTTACTCTTGTGGTGGTGTCAAGAATGAATGGTTGGTCATCTGATCAACAAAATGAAAAGCTGGTTGTTTCAAAAAAGTAATTAAATAGACAAACTCTTGGCACGATTGATTTTTTTTAAGAGGCAGAAATAAACAACAATACTAGATATGAAAAGGGACATTGAAACAGAAAAAGTAAATATTTAAAAATCATAAGAGAATCACACGAACAACTTTAAGCTAAAATACTTGAAACCTTAGAAAGTATAAATTAAAGAAATTTTTAGAAGGCATAAATTAATGAAATTAAATGGAGAAAAAATTGACACTGAATAAACCTATAACCAGGAAGGGGAGGGGGAAATTAACTCAATAGTCAAAAATATACCACCAATAGCTCCAGAAGACTTTGTGGGCAATTTTTTTTCCAAAATTTCAAGGAAGAAATACTTTCCTTTAACAAATAACCATTTTAGGGAATAAAAAATGAGGGAAAACGCCTCAGCATATTTTATAAAACCATTATAACCCTGATGTCAAAGCCAGACAAGAAGAGAATGAGAATCAATCTCACATGTGGACAGAGACGTAAAAATACTAAATATTAGCAAGAAATCCAAAGTGAGTGTATACATAAATATCATATAAAATATATCTTATGTGGCAGGTAAGAATTAACATTAGAAAATCAATCATGTAATTTATCACATTGACATATTAAAATAGATAATGGAAAATATTCAGTAAAATTCTGTTCATAATTAAAAAAAAAATCTTTGCCAACTAGTTTGAATCATAGTTCCATGCCTTATTAGCTATCAAATTTAATTCAGGTAAAAACAATCTAAGCTTTTTATGAAAAGGGGAAAGAATGGAATAGATAAGAGATTGGAGGCAAAGAGAATGATTAGGAGGTCATTGTGGCTAGTCCAGGTACAAGATCCAGACATTTAAGACTGGAGAAAAGTCTCAGTTATAGTGATCGAGGACAGGGTAGATTTCAGCTATAATAAGAGGAAAGACTGACAGAAGCTGGTGATTGACTGGATGTGTGTGGGAGAAGGGTTGTAATGAGAAGACAGGCGTCTATTATGACTCCCAGCTTTCTGGACTAGGTGGCTGTGTGGATGGTAATTCAACTAATCAAAATAGAAAATGTAGTTTGAATGTTTGTCTGAAATTAGCAAGGCTCTCTTGCATGAGGGGCAAATAACTATTTAAGAGAGGCTGAAAAAGAGCTTTGCCATCACTGGATTTCAGATAATATCAGGAGAAAGGAAAGGAGGGAGGGAGGAGGAGAGGCAGAGGGAGAGGGAGAGGGAGAGAGAGAGGGAGAGGGAGAGAGAAAGAGCAGTACTGTTGGCTTTTGAATCCTAAGCACTGGGCCTGACAAAAGTCATCACTAGAATAAATGTTTACTAAACTAGCCCAAAGCTACCAGCAGTTTATACAGTGTATGAACAATTAAGGGGCTGAGGCTTTTGGATACCCAGAATCATAGGAGCTGAGAAAAAACAAAAGTTATCTTGGAAGTATAGAGTACATCTAGAGTTAAGAAGTGCCTAATGGTGGCAATATTAGTGATGAAAGTATTTTTTTTTTTAACATTGAAAATGCAGAGGGAAAGATTTTTCATTTTCTTAAATCTTGCTCTGTCATATATTTTGGTATGTTTTTATAACTAGTTACTATATATTTTGGATTAAAAATTAAGTTTTGTCTCCAACAAATTTGATTTGTATAGAAAATAACAAAATACAACATTTTAGTCCTTGATGACGCCTGTGTGCCCAAGGCACTGTATCCACATGCTAGCGGCTACCAGGATTGCTTTTGTCTTCCCCCTTCATTTCTCATATCTGCCCTCTCAACTTGATAATATCCGTGTATGTTTCACTCATGCGGTGATTTGATTATGTATCAAAATCTGTAGGAACCAGCCAAACCAAATCTATGTATGTGCAGAATGTGAAGTTCATGGCTAAATACAGTATTTATATCCAGCCTAGGAAAAGAATGGGAGAGACTCTAGAACATGGGAGGCCACTTCCAAAGCAATAATATCCTACTGAAGACAACATCAGGCAACTGTCCAGAAGTTCTGTTAAATGGTCTTAGGGAAGACCAGTCTTCCCTAAGATGATGGAGAATGATGATGACTTCATTTGACTTTAAGGAAATTCATTCAGGTGTGATTTGGGAAGAGAGTGCTGGAAAAGAAGGAATGGCCCATCTAGAGTTTGAATAATTGCTTCATAACTGACTGGTGCTTAAACTTCAACCTTTGGGACACTAGATTACAAATGGCATTACCCAGGGACCAAACCCAGATCAGAGGGAGAATGTACTAGAACCCTTTGCCAGGAGCAATCGTTTGCTGATTCGATCCAAGTGGCAAGATCCACAGCAGGACAAAGGAACTTTTGAAAGGGACTTGAAAAGAGTTCAGTTACTCTGCGGTTAACCCATCAAAGGCGTCTTCCTGTAACCCAGAGGACGGCAGGCCTCGACATGTGCTGGCCATTTGGAAAACAGATTCATATGGAGTAGATCAAACATTTCAGGAGAGCCCCTTCCCTTGAAAATATGGAGCCTTATGAAAATCATTAAGCAATTCATTGATATTTATTTGCCTAAACTGTGCTTCAGCAAAGCAAGCAGGAAGATGAGGATAAGAACCATTGACCCAGTTTCAGAGGCCCCAGTTCAGAAAGAAGGATTCCCTTACATGCCTGATTTTTAAGAACCTTTTAAGAAGACATCCTACCACACAGCTGGCATAGGAAGGCTGTCTTGGCTCCCTTCAACTGTGTATTAGGTTAACAACCACCTCAAGCTTCTTAGAAACCTAGAAATCCCTAGGCAGCTAGAGGAATTCCACAGGGCTAAGAAAACCCTTGCAATCTCAGAGTTTAAGCAGAAAAATATTTCCAAACATCTTCCTTTCTCACTCTGTGGCACTTTGTGTAACCCACTCCCAGCCTCATAAAACATGGGTGGCTCCACAGTGTGCCCAATAATCTGTCCTTCCTAATGAGCCCAAGCTCTTTCATGGCTCGGGTCCAGTGAACCTGGAAATGAACAGGGAGCAAGTTCACATGTTCACTTTGGGAGTTACGAGGTTATTGTACATGAGTTCTTTATCAACCAAAGTAATCCTACTGTCTAATGCAGAGAACTCAGCTTGCCTTAAAGTTTAAGGAAGTAGCCCCTGAGCATTCATCAGGCTCCCAGCCTCAACTTCCTTTTTACTCAGATGCAGAGTTTCCATGAGTGGAGAAGGGCTCAGCAGAAGGCCATCATTCTTACACTTTGGGCTTTCAAATCTAGCCGTGGGGAATGCCAAATGCACAGTCTCTGAGGCTATGTGAAGAAGCGGGTAGGGGGTGGGGGAGAGGCTGGCTCTAGGAAGCTGAGCTCAACTTCTCCCAGAACATTACAGAGGTTGAAAAGCTGTCCTCAAATATTCAACACATGTGTCCTAAAATTCATTAAATTCTAAAAAAAATTTAAAAGATCCAGCCTTGGTTTTTGTACAAAGCAGATACTCAAGGAATGTTTGCTGACTGATGAATTTGTTAGCTGATAAATAAGAGAAATACAGTTTGTTTTGTACCACATAGCAGCTGAAGTTACTAGGAAGACATTTGTCCCTAGTTTGTCATTATATAACTTTTAGAAAATGAATTACCTAAACCCTTTCTGTGTTTGAAAATCAACTTTCCTCACAAAGCCTTCCCAATACTCTCGCCTTTGTCATTTATTGGAGGAACAACTGTCACTTGGTTTTGTATTGTTAAATTTTTGTCATCTCAGCTTCATGGTTCCCAAAGGAAAAAATTCTGTCTTAATATTTGTTTACTTACATTTGGGGCTTATCCCCCTCAGGATCCAACATGGATTCTTACACAAAGCACATACTCAATAACTGCTTATTGACTGATCAATTTGTTCATTGACAGATATTAGAAATACAGTCTTGTTTGTACCATATGGCAGCCAAAGTTCAGTATAAAAAAAAAAACACGTAATTCTCTGCTACTTTCTAATAGCCCATACTTGAAAGAAATGTTGTCTTAGAAGATCTTGTCTGTGGTCTCAAGTTGGCATTGGACACCAGTGTTTAAGAGGGAATATGTTTTATGCCATAAAATGAGATAGCAAGTATATAGATATTATGACCACAAATATTGCAATATGGCAGTGACATGTTCTGTTGACCGACAGAGAGGTTGACTAATTTCTAATAGGCCCATGACAGCCATTTCTGTAGTAGATGATGGAGTCTTAGTTATGACAGATGATGTGTAGATGAATTAATTAGGCTTTTCAGAGCACAAAATCTAGGCTTGATGCTTTTTGTATGAAGGAAGGAAAGAAGGGAGGAAGGAAGGAAAGAATGAAAGGCAAAGAAATAAAGAAAGCACATATATGATTTAACCACTTGTTAACTACTGACATATTTGTACCCATAACAAATACGTCAATATAGGAAAGTTAAAATAAAATAAAAAGAATTCCAACCCTAGAAATATGATTTGAGGACCTTCCCTCATAAAACATTGTTGTTATCCATGACCACTTTGTCCAGTGCCATCTTATTTCGAGGCCTAAGAAAAGGTCATGCTAGGAGTCTGTCTGAACTTTAGGACTTCTAAGTAGCACTCTATTTATCCATGCTTCAGATGGGAATGTTCTTCCGAAAGAATCCTGGGAGATGATGGGTGTTTATAGATGCTTGCACTTCTCGTAATTGGAAGAATAGCCTCCCTCTCAGCACGCATTGACTCCTTGGGGTTGACTGCAGGCATCCTCTCATTTATGACTCCAGCGAGGCAGGGCCTGTCTGTTTTATACGAAGAGGCCAGCATGGGAGGTACTCAATACCTATTTGTTGAATAAATGAATTTTCACATACCCCTATAAAATAACAGCATGACATCTTTATCGGATGGAGAAATTGAAATGGGAAGAGAACAACTAAAGGGCCTTAGATCTTGGTAGAGTGCTTGCTGGCACCACTGTTTCTCTGACTCACATCTGTGCTGAGCCCCCCTGAGAGACAGCGATAATTTACCTACATGTCCCCTCCTCTTTATATGGAGGGCTACTTTCAAGAGTATCACTTCCTTTTGCTGATAGGTTCAAAAAAACATCTTTTGACCCTTGAAGATAGCTAAAAAGAAAGCTAACCCATCTATGTCTATATAATAATTTTTCCCTGTGACATTTTTTTTTCTAAATCAGGACATGGTTTCTCAGGCCCCCATATAGCCAGATCAGAGCTCTACCTCTTCCCCTGATATCAAGACTTCCTTGACTTGGAAAGTAGTTTCTATGCCAAAGACTGTGCCAACAGTATTTACAAGCTGCCAAGACCCCCACCTCTTTCTTAAAGAAGTGAGGGGCTTTTCTTCTCCAGAACTTTATGACACAATTAAGCAAAAGACAGCCATTTTCAAACAACGTTATACCGCAGTTTCCACAGAACATTTTTGAAACTTTGCCATATCTAATTATTTAACATAATATAGGTGATCAGTAGCAAGAATCGCATAAATAAATACTCTACCTAAAGATCAAAAATTTCTAAAGTGGGGGCCGGCCTGGTGGCTCAGGTGGTTGGAGCACCATGCTCCTAATGCCGAGGTCGCCAGTTCGATTCCCACATGGGCCAGTGAGCTGTGCCCTCTACAGCTAAGATTGTGAACAATGGCTCTCCCTGGAGCTGGGCTGCCGAGCAGCCAGAGGTTGATGTGGGCTGCTGTGAGCAGCCAACCGACCACTGACTGCCTCAGTGCAATGCTCCCAGCACGGACCAGGGAGCTGTGTCCTACGCAACTAGACTGAGAGACAACGGCTTGAACCAGACGGAGGGGAGCAGGTGGAAAGGGGGGGAAATATTCTAAAGTGGACACATATTGATCAGGGACTACCAAAAAACTTACTATTCATGATTTCTTAATTAAGTAAGTATGTTATATTTATATACACAACAGCCCATAGTGATAACAAGAGCTGAAATACAAAAATGTGTTTTAGTGAAATTCATTAAATAGGGTTCCATCCTTGCAATACTTCTACAATATAAAGAGAAAAAAAGAGTAATTAGTTATATATTACTTCATATTGGTCATTTCTACAGAATCTATATATTGACAAAACTGTACATCAATGCAAAAAAAAAGCTGGAGGGGGAAAAAAATAGTAGACTAATCGCTTTGTGCCACCAGTAGAAGAATTCCTGAATTGGGGTGGATGAGCAGATAAGGAAGACTTGTATAAATGGATTCTTCCACAGTCTTAATCTTGCAATTGAGATGATAATTTATCCAGGAAGCTGCCACTCGTTTGAATTGAGTAAGATGTTATACATAAACCACACAAATCAGTGTCTGGCACGTGGGCTGGGTGTCTGGTTTTAGCTGTCCATGGCAGTCATTGACACCACTGAGGCGACTCCAAGGTGAGGAAGTATTATAATAAATATGCTTGTCTGCTTGGAACACTACCCCTGGTATGACCATGCCTACCATCAGTGGAATTCATTTGGGATCTGTGTTAGGAATGGATTTATTTCTATGTGAAACACAATGAAACACCAGTTGGCAAATATGTCCTGCCCTCTATGCCCAACCGAATGAAATCTCACCCACCCTGCAAGGCTCATCTTGAATGCCACCTCCTCCGTGACATCTTTGTGATCTCTCCTTCAAGCAAATGTTTTCACTCTCTCGAACACCTCAAAAACTTTGGCTTTTACCCCTCTGAGGATGCTTTCACTGCCCTGCATACTATGTTGGTATTGCTTTGCCTTATCCCCTATTAGATTCGAAGTCCCTTGAAAGCAGGGATCAGTCTTATCGTTACACTTCCTATAGGCCAAGTAGAAGGTGTCAGACTTAGAAGCTCAATAAAATGTGTTCAGTTGGAGTGAATCGTGACCCACCCTGTCTACCAGGCCCTCCGCCAACTTGAGAGTGCAGAACACAATGGGGCCTTGTATTCCCCACTGTGCACACCCACAAACATATACTAAACACCTGGAAACATGGGGACACTTAGTTGCTTGGCAAATACTCTCCCTCCCAGGGTGTCTTCCCTTTTGAAGAGGCTCCTCTGACAGCTGGCCTGCTGCTGGTTAAATGGGGCACTCCCCGGAATGGCCCATCACTGCAGCAAATGGCCAAGTACACTATGCCAGGAACCAAGAAAAGAGAAGGGTCCAAGTAGGAGAGTGTCAATGCCAAGAATGTGCTCTCCAACTTATCACTGAGAGGGAAGAAACAAGCACTGCAAAGGAGAGAACGATGTTCAATTTGCACTGAAGCGTCCTCCCTCTCTTGCCCTCTTTTCCTTCTTAGTCCTCCCATTTCCCTCTCTTGCACTGGGTCCTCCAAGGTCACTTGGTCCTGTGGATCTTGGAATTCAACCCTAATCCCCAAGGAGGGGCCTCTGCTAGAAGGAGGTCAGGGCCCTCTCCCACATCCTCTGTGGGATGCTGTGACAAGACGCTGCGGCACTGGTGCTTGCTGCTATTTATTAAATACAAATTGCATTGAGCAGTTTCCAGGAACTTTAGTGGAAAGTAGGTTTCCCCCAAACCCTCAAGACATTTCCCAGATCCTGAAAGGATTATTATTATCATTGTTATTCCTATTTACAAAGCCCACATCATTTAAAAAAAGAAAAGTTTTCTTAAAGGAAAAAGATAGAGTAGCCATAAGCATGCCACTTCCAGAATGCACCTCTAGATTCTGCTTCCTTCAGGAAAATGACATAACCTGTTGGAATCTGGTTGGGTAGCAAGACAGAAGGGATCAGGCTTCTTAAAACCCAGGCAGGGTTGCCAGATTTAGCGAATAAAAATACAGGACGACGCCCAGTTTGATTTGAATTTCAGATAAACAATGAATAATGTTTTTGTATAGGTATACCCCAAATATTGCATGGGACACCCTTATACTGAAACAATATTTGTTGTTTATCTGAAATTCAAAGTGAACTGGTTATCCTATATTTTATCAGGCAACTTTCAGCCCAGGGAGAGTCAGGACAGTAAGAAATTTTCACCAACAAAGCTTCTTTTAAAGCCCTGGCTGAATGGCTTTGGACGACATTTCAATTCAGGCCCTGCATTTTCCCTGGAGTGTGAGCTCAATGTCATAGAAAAACAATTGGGAGAATGAACATTCAGTGAGCATTCCGCCCCTTCTTTGCCCTCAGCAGCCTGTGGCAAACTGCTCCCCCTCAACCAGCTGGGGAGGAAAAAAAGCTTCTCTTTTAAGATGGCTTTCCCCTCCCTTTTTACAGATTGGATTGTTTCTTGGATGTGCTGGAAAGCTGCTTTTGCTAATTGCTTGCAGACTGCAGTCCAACCAGGCCTGCCAACTGTGGAGGTGTTGTGGAGAGGCTGAGGAGTCAAGACGAAGGGGTTTGGAATCAGGAAGACCTGGTCTGGAATTCTAGCTCTGCCACTTCCTGCCTGTGACACATTAGGCAAGTTGCTTACTCTCTCTGGACCTCAGTTTCCACATCAATAAAATGAGGGTACTCACAGGGTTGAGGTGAAGATGACATGAAATAGAAGCATGTACAGGGCTCATTATAGTGTCTGGCACATAGTAGGTGCCCCTTTAATATTAGCTATTTTTATTGTTGTATCTTTTTGCTACGGCATCCATGACAGTGACACCTAGAAGCGAGTCTACTCAAGCCTGGGACTTAGATACGTACGAACACAGATTCTAGAAGGCTGTTAGGAGGGGCTAACTCGATTAAAAGATGACCTCATAGCTCTCCCTAAGGGCCCTGCCACATTCAGTCTTGCAGCAGCTGGCAGACTGACCACCTCTAAAGTCACTGATCAGATCACCAAATGGACTTGAATTAGGTCACCACAAAATTAATCAGGAGTCGGAAGTCTACTTGAAGAAGTGAGAATAAGAGGGAGAGAAGAAGAGGGAGAAGAAGGCAGGGAGGGGAGAAGGAGAGAGAGAACAAGCTTCTCGGTTTTATTGTTGAAAAGCCACCTCCTCTCTGTGTACACAGGTATGGTGGCCATCTGTTTTGGGCAGCTATCTAGTCTCTCTCCTTTCCTCAGACCTTCTCTGGTGGTTCAGGTTTAGTCAAGGCACATGTGACCCAGGCCTAAACCAACCAGATTATCACATCCCCCTGGCTACAGAGATGGCGTACAGATGGGCACATCACTCACGTGAAGCTAATCAAACCCACAGAGAGCTAGTCCCAGGACCTGGCCTGAGTGATTAAAAGAATTAAGAGCTTTTCCCTTCTAGTCTTTGAAACTGAAAGTAAGTGAAGCTCTCGAGCCTCTGCAGACATCTTACAACCATGAAGATATAGTTGAAGGTGTTACATCTTACAAATGTGAAGTCTGAGGAAGAACATAATCAGTATAGAAAAAACACAGCCATGGGGCGGGGAGGGGTGGGGCGCAGTCCTGTGACAACCTTCATGTCCCTGTATCCATCCTTGAGGTGCTTACTGGCAGGTCCAGATACCATCCATTCCCTGTTTAACTCTGTTTGAGACTGGCTTTCTGTTAGTTTCAGACACAGATACAGCCAGTGTCCCCAGCTCCCAATCTATTTCTGCCTGCACAGTCTTGATTTTAGAATCTGCCATTTGTAGCTACTAGTACTTCTAGGGTTCATCTCAACCTGCTTATTTACCCATAGTCAGGGGTTTTAGCCTTAAGCCCCTACCAACCCTGACACTGCCTGTCCCAAAGGTATCACCTTAGGATAATAAGAAGGGGAAAATTGCTATTGGCTGGTTGCTATATCGGAGTGCCTGGCACTGTGTTGAGAATTTTATTTCACTAAATCCTCCAGCAAGTCCATTTTATAGATGAGGCTACTGAGGCTTAAAGGGTACATTAGGTATCAGTAGGGTTGTTCCTGAGGCTTGTCTCCTTGGCTTAAGATGGCCATCTTCCCACAGTGTCTTCACAGGGTCATCCCTCTATGTCTGTGTACTAACATCCTTTTCATGTAAGAACACCAGTAAGATTGAATTAGGGCCCCACTCCCATGCCATCATTTTACCTTAATCGCAGCTTTAAAAACCCAGTCTCCAAATACAGTCACATTCTGAGACACTAGGGGTTAGGATTTCAACATATGAATTTTGAAGGGATATAATTCAGCCCATAACAGAAAGGTTAACAGCTAAATACACTGGTCATACAACTAGATACACTGAGGAGCTAAGATTCATCATACTCAGATCTGTTTGTCTCTAAAGCCCATCATTCCTTAAACCTCATGCCTTCCCATTTTCTCATCCCACCCAGACCCTCCATCCACTACTGCTACTGTGATGGGTGCCACCAGGAATACAAAAAGAGGATTTATACACCTGCCCTCCAATGGATGACCCAGCAGGGGCAAGAGAAGCAGGTGAAAACAAGTATATAAGTAATCATAAAATTCATAGTAAGCGTTCAATAAATATATTAATAATTCCCTTGTCTCCATTTTAACAAGTCTTATAGCAACATATGAGAAGTAAGAAAATTATAAAGAAAACATTATATGGTTACAAAGGAGGGAGAGATTACAGTCAGTGAGGATGGGGTGGGAGTGGGAGGAGCAGATGGAGGGAAAGAAGATGGGATTAGAAAAGCCTTCAGGAAGGAGGTGATATTTAGGAAATAAAAAATAATTTCTTGGAGCACATAGGAATCACACCACCAGGATGTGACTTCTAGCTCTACCACCTACTGGTTATACGATCTCGGGCAATGTACTTAGCCTTGATTTCCTCATCTTTAAAAAGAGAATAATACTAATTGGATGGAGCTCATAGACTTTCTGTGAGAAATCAATGGAATTATCTCAATTAAGTATTAGAACAGTGTTGGCACATAACAACATCTTAAGAAATGTTACCTATTATTATCTTAGATATCTCAAAGAATGGGTAAGATGTTCATAAATAGAAAAAGGAACTTATAACTGAGAATAAATAATTAAAGTTATAATGAACCAGACCTTAAGTGTGTGAATGATATATTTGGGCTTCATTTTATAGGCAATAGAGCCATGGAAAACTTTTGAACAGGGGCTGTGATATTACTACTAATAGATAAATGCTGTGAAAAAGATTGATCTCATAAACATGTGTAGGGCGGTCTGGAAGGGGAAAAGACAAGACAGAAAGATTGGGGTAAACAGGAGGCTGTCAGAAAAAAACCCATGAAAATTAATATGAGCATGAAGTGGAGGGGCACACCTTGGGGTGAGGGAAAGGGGAGCAAGAGGAGACACTGCAGAGATCAAATATACAAACTTGGCTACCGATTGGATATCTCTGGCCAAGAAGAAGAAAGAGCCACAGTTTCAAGATTAAAGTATTTGTTGTTGCCTGTAGCAGACCTTGTTTTTTTGTCCCACATTCCCCATCACCCTTCCCTTCTTCCAGTTTTGTTAAAATATTCACCATCCTGTAAGTGGACACTGCTTCACAGAAGATGCACTATGTTCAGCCCTGGGGGTTGGGGAAGAAGGGTACTTAATTGTTCAAAACATCCAGGTGGCTCCATTTTCTTGCCAGCGATTGGATTAGGCATGAGTATATGATGAAATTTTTTTGGCAAAAAGAAGCAAAAGAGCAGAAACAATCCAAATGTCCATCAACTGAGGAATGATAAACAAACTGTGGGGAGAAATATCCAAGATGGCGGAATAGATAAGCACGGTTCCTGTGTCTTTCCATTAATACATTAAAATTACAATGAAATTATCCAACAATCAACCTGGAGAACCATCTGAAGTCCAGTTGAACAGAAGTTTTATAACTAAATATATAAAGAAGAAACCTCGACAAGACTGGTAAGAGGGGCAGAGATGCGGAACAGGCCCCAAACATCCCTGTGGTAGTTGAGACTCAGGAGAGATATCTCTGCCACAGAGGTTCCCCCAGAAGAATGAGGGGCCCCAGCCCCCAATACCAGGCTCCCTGGCTCAAAGTACTGGTGCCAGAAAGAGGAGCCACCACAATATCTGGCTGTGAAAAACAATGGGAACTCCAACCATCCTGGTAGGACAGAATGCTTTGAGAAACCCAGATATCCTCTTAAAGGGCCCGCACACAGATTCACTTACTCACGGCACTCACCTTGGGTTCTGGTGGTGAGACAGTGGGAAGTCTTTGGAGACGTATGGAGTAACAGACGGGGGTGTAGACTAAGGTGTGCTGCTTCAGGGGCAGGACTAGAGGACAGTCAGCTTTCTCCCTGTATGAGGTCTAGCTCCCATGCAGCCAGCCGGCTGACGCCATCTTTCCTGTGTTGAGCCCACCCCACCAAGGCCAAATCTGAATCTGATTGGCCTAGTGAGCTCCGCTGCTCCATACTGCTGACTCACTGGGACCCTCCCCCATCCCACCTCCCCAATGCTGGAGGCATTTTCTCCATGAGCAGCCAGCCCCAAATTGCACTCTTTTCCTGGAAAACTATTAGAATCCCAGTGCCCTAGGTGGGCTGTAACTGGCCTCAGTGTGCTCTGAGACTTTTGCTGAGTAGCTCCAGGCTCAGCATTGGCACCAAACCAGAATTTACATTGACCTTGTGACCACAACTCTTCCCACTCTAGTGGCTCCCTGAAACCCTGCCTCACCCAACTTGCTTCCATATGTTCACAGTAGCATTGTTTACAATGGCCAAGATGTGGAGGCAGCCCGGGTGTATGTCAATGGATGAATGGATAAAGAGGAGGTGGTACATATATACAGTGGAATATTGTTCAACCATGGAAAAGAGTGGGTTCTTTTCATCTGCAGCAGCATGTATGGATCTGGAGGGTATTGCGCTAAGTAGAGTATGTCAGATAGAGAAAGACATACGTAATGTGAGTTCACTTATATGTGGGATCTAAGAACAGAATTAACTAACAAAACAGAAACAAACTCATAGACACAGAGAACATTTTGATGGTTACCAGATGGGAGGGGGTTGGCGTTGTGTTTGAAAAAAAGGGAAGGGATTAAGAGGTACAAATTGGTTGTTACAAAGTACTTATGGGGATGTAGGGTACAGCATAAGGAATATTGTCAATAATATTGAAATAAGTATGTATGGTGTCAGATGTGTACTAAGTTTGTTGGGGTAATTAGATGGGAGCGAGTTGGGGGGCAGGGTGAAGGGATTAAGAAATAATGGGGGTAAAGGGATTAAGAAATACAAATTGGTAGTTACAAAATAGTCATGGGGATGTAAAGTAAAGCATAGGGAATAACATAGTCAATGATATGGTAATAACTATGTATAGTGTCAGGTGGGTACTAGACTAGTCAAGGGGATCTTAAATTATATAAATGTCTAACCACTATGCTGTACACCTGAAATTAATATAAAATAATATTGAATGTCAACTGTAATTGAAAAATATAAAAAAGGGAGAAAGGTGAAGGGGAATAAAAGGCCCAAATTTCCAGGTATAAAAGAAGTAAGTCATGGGGATTGATGTACAGTATGGGGAATACAGTTAATAATAATGTGATAGCATAGTACGATGTCAGATGGTTGCTGCACTTATCTCAGTGATCACTTGTTTAGGTATACAAATGGTGAATAACTATGGTATATCCCTGAAACTAATATAATATCATATGTTAGCTACATTTTTAATAAAACTCTTTTTAAAAAGAATGAAAAATTGTGGTATATTCATACAATGGGATATTATTCAACAATAAAAAAGGATAAAATACTGATTCATGATATAATATGGTAAGCTTCAAAACATTGTACTAAGTGAAACAAGCCAGACACAAAAGACCACATATTATATGATTTCACTTAAGCAAAATGATCAGAATTTACAAATCCATAAAGACTGAAAGTAAATTAGTGGTTGTTAGGAACTGAGGAGAGACAGAAATAGAAAGTGACTGTGAATGGATAAAGGGTTTCTTTGGGGGCAATAAAAATGTTTTAAAGTTGATTCTGGTGATGGCTGCACAATTCTGTGACTATACTAAAAACCCCCATTGAATTGTACCTTTAAACTGGTCAATTATATGGTATGCAAATTATATCTTAATAAAGCTGTGGGTTTTTTTTTATTTTTTTTTAGGAAGCAATGGGAACACTGTTGGGCAGACTTCTGGAACAGGTTTCCTCTCTTAAAAAGAAACACAAAGAAGAGTCGGCCCCACTTTAGGAAGCTAATGTATCTGAATACAATCGCTGAAGCTGTTACAGAGGCCTACCTACCATAACAGGAACCAACGGAAGCCAGAACTGACCCACAGAGCAGGCCAGAGCTGAGATAAGCACATTGACTGCTCATTAAGCAACACGTTTAAGGTAATATATGTCCTTATTTTTTAGGCCAATTGAGGGGGGATATTCTGTCACTTGCAGTCATGGTATTTTAATTGATACAATTCCATTAACAGAAAGTTTCAGGTCAGGAGAAGGGTTGGTTTTTCAGAGAGACTATGAATATATATTAATTTAAAAGTTGCAAGTGTATTTCAACTAAAAGTTAAGTGCAGTTTGAGATCTGGAGAAAGGGGTGGATAGATGGATTAATTGGGGAGTTCCAGTCTCAGAGCTGAAGGCTGAAGTCCAAGGGAAAGCAGAGAAGAGTCTGAGCTGCCTGGACTCCCTACAATGAACATAAGGAAGAGGAAGAGAAATTAGTAAAGGGGACTGAGAAAAAGTGTGTGAAAAAGGACATGCAAAAGCTGGAAAATGTTGCAGATACTGTCATGCAGACAAAGAAGGGAATTCAGGAAGAAGGGGATTGAAGTTTTGGTCAATTTCTACAAAGAAACCAAGGAAATAATAGCAGAGAAAATATGGTTAGATAGACAACTAGGAGGCCATTGTAAGAAAAAGATTAAAAGCAAACAAACAAAAAACCCCATAAAACAGGAGTGTTAGTGCAGTGGCTGTGCTAAAGACCAGGTTTTAGAAGATATGGGTTGGACGGACAGTGAGTGAACTTTGAGGAGGTAGTGGCAGTAGTACAGGCACCTCCTCACAGAAGTATGTTGTGAAAAACATTACTATATTCACCAATGTCTGGTTCTGCTCCCCTTCCTGGCACCTGGAAGATGATACTTCTCGGTATCCTTGCACTTGAGAGGAGCCACATGATGGTTTTTCAGTGGAATGTGAAGTGGTCACTTCTGGACTGAGGCAGTGAAAAACCTGTCTCTCTCTACCACAGTGATTATGGAGGAGGTCTTGTCACATAGATGACAAAACCAGAGACTGAAGACCCTTTGGTGGCCAGATGGCTCAGTTGGTTAGAGCTCGAGCTCTGAACAACAGGGTTGCCGGTTTGATTCCCACATGGGCCAGTGAGCTGCGCCCTCCACAACTAGATTGAAGACAACAAGCTGCCACTGAGCTTCTGGAGGGGTGGCCAGATGGCTCAGTTGGTTAGAGTGCAAGCTCTCAACAACAAGGTTGCTGGTTCAATTCCCACATGGGATGATGGGCTGTGTCCCCTGCAACTAAAGATTGAAAATGGCAACAGGACTTGGAGCTGAGCTGCGCCCTCCACAACTAGATTGAAGGACAATGACTTGGAGCTGATGAGCCCTGGAGAAACACACTGTTCCCCAATATTCCCCAATAAAAAATTTAAAAAAAGAAAGATTGAAGACCCTTGCTGAGTCTCTGTCTAAGAGGATAGATACTCTTGAGGAGGTTCAACTGATCTGTGGCCATTGCATGAAGAAAAAATAAATTTTTGTCAAGCCACTGAGATGTACGGGTTGGATGTTACCATAACCTAGTCTTATCCTTGTTAATACATAGATAGTGAACAAGAAGAAAGCTAGGCAAGTAGCAAAAGAAAAGAGCCAAGTCAAGGAAAGGATGTGTTTATTTTTAGTTTTTTGAGTTTTCATAATTTTTGGACAAATGAGACCCAAGAATGTTTGTTAGGAAAACGGAAAGAGTCAGTAGAGAGGAAGAACCTGCCGATGACAAAGCAGTGTCTTAGAGAAAGAAGGAAATATGTCAATGTACAAGCCCACAGGTAGGTTTCTGCTCTTCTTCCAAGAGAGATTAAAAATCTGGACCCAAGATGAATATCTGGCAGTTTGGGTTGGAGGTGGAAGTTGAGGGAGCCCACCCTTATCGGCCTGTGCACTTGACTTCTGAGACAGGAAAGCGGAGGTTGGAATTTAGAATCTTTGGAGTGGAGCAATTTCAAGGGATGACGAGTGTCTATGACTGAAATAACCATGCATGCAATGATCGCCTTTGTGTATCAGCCTCCTGGCAGCTGTCCATAAAGGATGACTGGCAGGGACTGCTACAGACTGCATTTCATTCTTTTGGCTTCAATTTTATAGGCATTTCTTAAACCGAATTAACATTATTTAAAAAGTGCACAAAGTCACGCTCAGAAAGGGTTAAAACTGGTTTTTCCAGGTTCTAGCCTAGTCCACCCCCCACTCCCACCACCCCCACCGTTTCCCCACAACCTTTAATGAAATTAGTTATTCCACTGACGGGTCAGTGCTGGTCCTGTCACAGAACAACACATGCTGTGCTCTCTTGGCGAGTGCACTCATGATGAACTTTGAGCCACACATCTGCTGCAGAGAAGGAACACTTATTCCCAAATGGCTGACATTAACTGAAGATTCTGGGTTCATCTCTACCGTAGCATATTTTTATTAGATAGGCTGCTGGAGAATCAGAGGAATAAATTTAGTTACTATGTCTATATCTCATTACAACGCATCCCCAACTTATTGTTCTTTTTATCAGCTTGATGTTATTCTAAGACTCTGTTTCTGCAAAGTAAACATTTGGATTAAAACCAGTGTCCATCCTCAGTTACCCCCACACTGTCTGTATCTGGACTGAGCATATTTTTTCATGATGTCACCACTCCAATCCTCTTTCTTTAATTTAAAGTGGTTGGCAAATGTTTTTTGTAAAGGCCCACATAGTAAATCTTTTAAGGTTTGTGGGACATACAATCTCAGTTGGAATTATTCACTTCTGTTGTAGCACCAAAGACAGCTAGAGATAATAGATAAATAAATGAGCATGGTTGTGTGCCAATAAAACTTTATTTACAAACACAGGCAGTGGGTTGAATTTAGCCCATGGGCTGTACTTTGCCAAACCTCATTTCAAGTAGGGATTAGCAAGAAAACTTCTGATGAACTGAGAGGTAAAAACCAGTATCTTTTCACATGTTCTTCTCCTTAGAAGAAAAACATAAATAAAACACGTTGTTGGATATTTTATTTTTTTCTGCAGACAACAGTATGGCATTTTTCCCCTTCTAATATATTGCATGTTAAGTTTTGAGATTCCTCTCCCACAAAAAAAAGTTGAGGAGAGCAGTACAATTTAATTCAGGGAAGAGAGAGTTAAGTGGCTAAAAATTAGAGGGTGAAAGTATCACTTATGTGTAAACACAGCGTCTTCTTTAGAAACTGATTACCCAGACATTGAGTTGATTATAAGAGATATAGAGTAAAAACAAATTTGCTGACCTTCATTTCAGAGATCAAAGGTTAAATTCATACCCTGTAGGATGATTCTGTTAAATCACTCCCAAGCTGCTTGGTGACATATTTTCGAAAAATATTTCTCTCCAACTTTATCAAGTGTTCTTTGTGTTCTGGAAACATGATTTGAAGTCCCATCTGGAGCTGGGACCACATGAGTCTTAGATAGCTGAAATTCTTCTCCAACTATATTCAGAGGCATATGGTTAGTTGGGATAGATGCTCGTTGTGGGGGTTAATACCTATGAGTCTAGTTATTTATTGAAGTTTGAAATCAGCATTTTACACTGGATAACCAAGGGTGGTATGAACCATGCATAGATAAAGAGCTAAAATTGTCCACTTTGATGTCCTTGACATTGGGTTGATGAAACATGTCTTAGATTGTAATGCCTTTCAATGACTAAGTGTTTCCAATTTCTTTGCCTCTAAGCAATGCCCCAAAGCAGAACTCTAGCAGTTCAAAAGTTAAGAAAACTTCATGCACAAATTAGTCCAATCCAAAAAAATTTTATTTAAAGGCAAATATTTTGTCTCTTTAATTGTGAACTCATACAAAATCTTTCGACAGCAATGGTTCACAAAATTCATTTTGTGACAAGGTTTTGTCAGTCCATAGTGAGATGAAAATAATTAGGACACTGGTGTAAATATTTTATATATCTAAGTGCATTCCGTTTAAAGGACCTTCCTCTATTTTTATGTTGAACAATCAAATTTAATTAATTTTAACTAATAATTAAGTCAGTAAAATAATGTTAGCAACCCTATATTGGTCACGGGTTGTTTTAAACTACAATTGCTGTGGACTGAGTTGTGTCTCTCCAAAATTTATATATTGAAGACCTAACCCCCAATGTGATGGCATTTCGAGATATTATTTGGGAGGCTTTTGGGAGGTAACTAGAGTGAGATGAGGTCATGAGGGTGGGACCCTCATGATGGGATCAGTGGCTTCATGAGAAGAGGGAGAGAGATTTTACTTTCATTGCCATGAAGACACAGCAAGAAGGTGACCATCTGTCAGCCAGGAAGAAGGCCCTCACCAGGAACCAAATTGACTGGTACCTTGATCTTGAACTTTCCGGCCTCCAGAACTGTGAGAAATAAATGTCTATTGTCTAAGCCATCCAGACTCCGGTATTTTGTTATACTGACTAATAGAACAACTCTACTATTTAATGAGTAGGGAACTGAGAAGATAGAAGAGTGTTATTGAAACTTTAATTTCTAGCACTTGCTGGCTTGATAAAGAGTAACAAATCTGTATTTTCTTCCCTACAAATCTTGGAGAGTATGTCATTGCTGACCCTTAAGGATCTGGAATGTAAAACCTAAGCTGAATAACATTTTGTCTTTGGGGATATGTGTGTACACTCAGTAAGAGGTGTCATTATTGATGTAGTCGTAGGGAGGTATCAGGATACCTGGTTTGCTGGGGGAAGAAACTGAGAATTTTTCCAACTGTGAGAGAGATGAAAATTAAACCCAAAGTGTCCTCTAACCGATGGCATTTCACTCATACACCATACATTTCCTATTGTAGCATGAAGCAAACCAATGACAATTTAGTAATTGAAGTTTCCAGTAAGAAACCTGTCAGGTGACTTTGGATGTTCTTTATCCTCTCCAAGGCTTGGCTTCTTAATCTATAAATGGGGATGATAATGTGTCCAATCTCATGGGAGCATTTGTGAATTAGAGAAAATGCAGGGAACACACTAGTTTAGTTACTGGCATAAAATAAATGCTCAGTAAATGTTTTGTGTTATTATTTGGATTCTATGTTTTAAAAAAGATAAAAAACTGATTGATTTTAGTCATGAAATTAATTTCCCAAATTTTGAAGGTAAAATGGGAATTATAATTGCCCAATCTTTATCAACTAAAGCCAGTCAAGTGATTGGAAGCCTTCCATCTGAGACTTTGCTACTGTTTGAGTGTGTTTGTATGTGTGGGTGTGGGTGGCGGGGTGATAATTACAAAAGATGATTAAAAAAATTGCTAAACTTTTCTATGGAGAGACAGAGAGAAAGATGGGATCTTGACCTCCAAATTCTCTTCTACTAACAAGCCACCACCAGTGAGGGCCAGATAAGGATACCTGTCAAAGAAAAACTTGATTATAACCCTGAAGCTTTCGCCCCAATCCCATGACCGGTGAGGCTCAGACCTGTGTACCTATCAGGACTTATTTTGTCTGGGACAGGAAGGCCTAAAAGGTCCTACTTCTCCTCAGGTATCTCCCAAGCAGAAGACAACCCGGTGGTAACAGTTTCAGCTAGGTAGATCTCCAAGTGAGAGAAGCAATGCAGAATATAGCTAAAAGGGCCAGAACTCCCACGTAGAAGTCAAGCATTTATTTCTTTTTCCTATTCCATGAAAACTCCACTTAGCTCACCGTGACTGCAAAATTCTTCTGGCTTGAGGTTGAATGAGGTGTGAGTTAGGGCAAAGGAGAATCTTAAGCTTCCCTTAAAGTGTATATTTTTTTACTTTGGTATGGGGTGAGATGTAGCACAGACCTGTGTGAAAACTGTTGAAAGCAAACATTCTCCCAGGAAAAAAAAAAAAGGACACTGACATATACATAAAATATTGCATGTAACTTGGGGAAGTAAACAGATCTCCTGGAGCGCATCTGGGAAACCTAATGAAGAACCCTTGCCTTATTGTTATTTTAAACAAATATTCATTGAGCACTGAGTGCCAGGCACTTTTAGGTACTTCATACCTGTGTGTCCTTAGATCTGAAAACATTCCTTCTTTGTAGATATTATTGTCCTCATCTTACAGTTAGGAAACTAAAGCTGTAAATGTTAAATGACCCACCCAGTTCTAGGTTTCAGTAGTAGCTCTGTCATGTGCTGCCTGCATGACCTTAGGTCAGATCATTTGCTCTTAACTCATCCTTAGTTTTCTACTCTATAAAATTGGGTTGAAATACAGTCGTGTGCCACTTAATGTTGGGGACACATTGTGAAAAATGCATCATTAAGCAATTTCATCTTTTTACAAACATCATAGAGTGCACTTACACAAACCTAGGTGGTACAGCCTCCTACCATAATTGTCTGTGCTATACTTTTATACAACTGGCAGCACAGTAGGTCTGTTTACACCAGCATCCCCACAAAATTGTGAGTAATGCATTGCATTATGATGTTATGATGATTATGATGTCACTGAGCAATAGGAATTTTTCAGCTCCATTATAATCTGATGGGAATGCGGTCATATATGCAGTTTACTGTTAATCGAAATGGTCTTTCGCAGCACGTGACTGTAGTATTTATTGCTGGTTGTTGTACTAAATTGTATGTACTGACATAAATTGTTGTGTGGCTTAAATGAGATTATGTGGTAAAATATTTTGCAGATTCTGGAACATGTTAAATACACAATAAATGATCACATTTTTAAAAAATGGGCCACTAGCCCATATGTCAGCTGGAGGAAGCTGTATGAAACCAATCAAAGCTCCTCAGGATATAAGGAACAAAATCCACTCAAAGTAGCCCACAGAAGAAGGAGCATTATTTAATCAACAATTTGTCCAACAAATAGAGTGCTCACACTCTCCCAAGACATGAGGGCATCTTATAGCTTCTTAGGGTGAGAAGTCCAGCCAGACCCCATGCATGGACTAGAGCTAGAATCTGGGCTTTGGAAAACAGTCCCACTAATTTTAAAGACCTGTATGGGCTTTCTCATATATTCTCATGCCTTCACGAACGTTTTGTATCTACTTCATTTTTATCTTTCTTTTATTGCCTTTTTTCTCTGAGTGCTCATTTTGGACATGGCCCAGTGTAGCTATCTTAGCTCCAATCTCCATGTTCTCCCCACTCAAGTATTTACACCAAGTAAATCCTCCTTTCTGAGATTTAAAACATCGAAAGAAGGGATCTGGTTGTCTTAACCACTCTCTGGCTCCCTTGGGGCCAGATGACCCTAATCAGCTAAAGCCATAGTACGGTGTGAGTGGGGGCTCTCAAGTGTGCAAACTAGGTGACTCAGGCCCAGTCATGGTTGTGGTGGGGGGCAACTTTGGAAAATGGGTTTATTGTATGCCCTGGTCTCCAGGAGGAATAAAGGATGAACTGCTAATGGTTCTTTGCAAGTTTATCCCTATCATGGAAAAGTAAAAGTCATGTCTACTCACAAGGTACAATTTCTTGTCATTTTTTCTAAAGGGCAACATATAAACTCCTGGTTTCACATTATGTCCCAGTCTTTAGAGAAACATGTCCAACAGTGGTTTGTGCCTGTTTCATACTTGTTTTATTTTATTTGGCAGCAAAATGAAGATCGTGTTTCGAATAAAAGCCCAGTTCTGTTCCTTACACGTTTCATTAAGCATTATATGCTGTTCCCGTCCTCTTGTTCCACAGTCACGCCCAGGCATGCTTTCGTGGGAATACTTTTGCTCATTTTTACATTTATGATTTCTTGTAGCCACAAAATAAATCTGACATTTGACATGGGCTTGGTGGATTTGAGGAAGACAAAAGTCTTTTACTAACTCATTGTTTATATTAATGAATTGATAAAAACTGCTTTTTCTTCATGTTGTTTAAAAAACAAAAAGAAAAATAAAAAACAAAAACTACTGGGAAACCTATAACTGGAATATGTTTCTGGAGAGAGAACAGCAAGAACAGAGAGTGGGGGGGATTGCAGAGCTGAAAATCTAAACCCAGGCTCTACACTTCACATGCTGTGTCTTCCTAGACAAGTCGCATAACATTTCTGGAACTTTGCCTCCCCTGACTAGTCATATAGGGGGTGCTACAGCCTTGAGCTTAAGCTCACAAATTTGTTTGAGGACATGATGAGATAAAAAGGACATACTCTCACAAAAATACTTTCATGATTTGTGAATATGCTTCAAAAAATGGAAGACTAGTTAAAAGAATAAAAATTTCCTGAACTCAGAGAACTGAGTAACACTTCCTCCCTTGCCACATGACTCCTTTCAGCAATTTCTGGTAGTTTTTGAGGCAGATGGATCCAGACCCTTTGTGCTAACTCTGCCCTGTTCAGTTCCCCACCATCTTGTGGACAGATCCTGTCATATTTGTCTCCTAATGGTTCTTGGATCAGTCTCTCCAAAGTGGATGCTTGCCTCTGATGGTCATTTAAAAACTGATTCAGTCAACGTACATTAGCACCTATTGTTCATTACTCATTATACTAGGCTATGACTTTATAATAATAATAAAAACAATGATATACCAGGGGGTCTTTTAAGCACTTACATCAGTGATCTCATTTGACGTGCATGACAAACCCCTGAAGTACATACTGCTATTATTTTCCTGTTTAATAAATTAAGAACCAAGGCAGAGAGAGGTTAAGTAACCTGTCAGAGTTTAAACAGCCTGTTAGCTGTGGAATCAGGCTGCGAACCCAAAAGATGACTAGACCCTCCTCCCTGACTCCAAGGGGCTTATAATCCACTATTTCACATGTATTTCATATTCCATTAACATAACATGGAATGACACATCCCAGCCTAGTGCTGGGGGCTGAGGGAACTCAGATGTAGGCTTGTTTCTATTAGGAGGGCTTCAAAGAGAAGTTAACAACTGAGTTGAACCTTAGGCACAGAGCCAAGCTCACCAGGGCTCTCTTGTCACCATTCACATGGATTTACCCATCCAGGATTTTAGACAGGATTCTTCTCAGAGTTGTCAGTAGCCACATTAGCCTAGATACAATGAATTAAAGAAAAACAAACAAACAAACAAAAAAACCAACTCAGTTGAGTAGTCAAATGCTTAGTATTTGATAATACTACAAACTACCCATCATCCAGCTTTCCATCCAGCATGCACTTGCTTCAGGCAACTCATAAAAGCTGAGACCCTGGAGATCATCTAGGTCAATGATAGCAAATAGATTTCATTTCATGTGCCAACTCCAATCCACTGAGGGTTGCTGCTGGAACACTGGGTTTAGAAGGATCCTGAGGCTGTCAAGGATCAAAGGGAAAAATACCTCAATTGATTAGTGATGTCTGACATGGGCCCAGGAGTAGAGAATTATCGCATGCATGCAACATGTATACCAGAAAATCTAATCCAAAATGTTTGCATTACAGATGAGGAGCTAGTACTCTGAATTGAAAGGTTTAATGCCTCAAAATCACTTAGCAGGTTAATGGCAGAGTTACCTGGCTTCTGGTACCTCATAACACCTCAACTCCTATCAAGTGATAATTGGTGCTCGCAGCATCAGCAGAAAAAAACAGCAAGCAAATTACATTATGCTTAGTACAGTATCTGTGTTAAATGTATTTCATTCTAATTCCTTGAAAGCTGATGATCCATGTAATGTAACTCTATTCATCAGAATATCTGATTATTCAGAGCATTCCCTGACTCGGCTGGATAATAACCAGTAACCATCCCCCAGGCAAGTAGCAATTTATTCCAGACAAGAGGAAAGAAGACAGGTCAAGGTCTCCCTTCTTTTTCTAAAGGGCCAGTGACAAACATTTATGTAGTTGGACTGTTTGCAAGTGTGACCTGGATATCAGTAAAACCTGACAAAATAAAATGCATTTGAAGGAATGATGGCTCTCCAAACAGCAAGCTCAGCTAAGTTAAACAAGGTGGTCAGATTTCATCATCTCTAAACATTTGTGAAGTATGAGCTAATAAAGATGTGAGCCCTGAGGGACCAATAGGAATGTATAGGTAGAGAGGAAGAAAGGAAGGCATACCTAGCCGGAGAAGTACATTTACTAAAGTTCGGTTGTAAAAAGAGGTGGAGCCCCTTGGTGGAGAGTGAGGTCAGCCCCGGTGGAGTATGGAGTTTGGGGAGCAATTGAGAAGCAAAGGTACCATGGTAAAATACAGCCTGGACTTTGCAGTCAGATGGACGTCCAACTCAATCCTAACTCTACCATTTAATGAGCTGCAGGATCCAAACACTGTGCCACTTCTCTGGGCTTCAGTTTCTTCATCATATACTCGTATCTTTCAGAATGGCATAAAAAGTGACTGAGGTAATTATGTCAAACATTTGTAAACAGAGCCTGAAATTCAGTTGGTGCTCAACAAATGGTCAATTAATTAATTAAAATGCTGGCTTATTATATTTTGTATGGAAAGTAATACGGGGCCAGGAAAGAGCAGCCTTGAGTTCTGGTCCCAGCTCAGTTACAAACCATCCCTGAGACATCGTACGCTCTGCCTTGGACATAGTAAGCATTCAATAAATATGTGCAAAATGAATGAATGAATGAGAACATGCAAGAAGAATTTTGCATACTTATTGGGCTGCAGTTTTCTCATCGATCTAAAGAAGACTGATTTCTCAGGTCTCTTTTAACAGTAATGCTCTTTTGATCTCTACTTCTCAAAGATGCTCAACTCTACTGCAGGTTGGGCACTGTCCAAGCCGTGAGACTGAAGTCCCAGGGAAGTTCATAGAATGCAGTGCCTGACCTCAGCCGTCTCGGGGCTAACTCACACCTGAAGGTTTGACCCTGACCACCCAGAGATCCCATAACACTCCCTTCTTCTTGGAGCTGACTCCAAGCAAAGGAAAGCAGATTTTTTAAAACAAGTGACAGGCCAAGGGTGAAAATGAGACCTGGGGGATGCATCACAGCTTCTGCTCATTTGTATGAATTGCTGTCACCAGCATTGTTCTCTTTCAGCCCCCTCTCCTGTGAACATGGGACTGTCAAGGGGAGGGTTATGCTGCTTGGCAGCCATGAAAGTCAGGATGCTCCATCTACCCTTGGACCTGATCTGTCACATTCAGGTGGGGCGCCAGCTCATTTTGTGGAAAAGGAATGGCAGGCAGGGTTGGCTGAGCCATCAGGGCACCAGTTGGGCTCAGAGACTGCCATACTTTCCCTGGCTTTCTGTTTCCTGGTGGAGATTCCCTTCAAGGGTGGGCTCAGACCCCAGAAGGGGGCGAAGGTGCTCAGGAACAGGGAGACAATAACATTCACAAGATGAGAGTTGAAAAGGAAATGGCACAAGCTGGAAGTAATTGATGTGCCTTTAGTGCTTCAAATATGTCTACTTTTGTTTATTTTTTTAATCTCAACAAGTCACAGGCACTGAATGGTAAATCAGACTTATGTTTCCCCCAGCTTTTGGTACTTTAGCTTAAGAGGAGCTTTTACATGGCTTTAAAGATTAAACTTCAGAAGGCCCTAGCTCTGTGCCCAGGAGGCAGGAAAAGCAGCCATGTGAGTAGGAGAAGAAAGTGGCAAAATCTAGCTGATCAGCCTTCCCAGAAAATGAGGTTAAAACCAGGAAGTGCACTGAGGTAGGAACCAGGCAGGCAAGTTTCCTGGGAGCTGATAAAAGCAAGGAGTCATGAGACCAGAGAAGTCAGAGGGCCGGTTTGTTATTAATGTAGTACTAATAGGAAATTATTACAGGTTTCCAAACAGATGATGGACAGTAGGAATATTCTGCTGATGAAAGATGTTTCTAGTATCTTTTCTTGTGGCAGATTAAAACAAGTGGTAGCAAGGACACACCAACCTAATAGTGGATCAAATTCAGATTTGGAAATAGAAATGATGGGGTTAGGTTGTAATTTTTCTAACCTTGTTATTTGTTTTACTCAAATAACAAGAATGTTTTTAAGTGCTGTCGATACCATTTAGTTATGTATTCATTTACTCAATAAATCATTATTAAATATCTACTATGAGATCATCCCTCTGGGACATGCAAGAGAGGAAGAAATTGATAGTCTTATCAATAGAAATGTTTAAAAATGTGCTAAAGAGAAAAAGGACACAACTAATTGTCCAAGAAGCAGTGCAGACATCATACAATATAAACAATCTGCAGAAGGAGAATCCCCCAAGAGCTGGAGTGGTCTGGATAGGGCAGGTGGATGGAGGACAGGGGCTGGTTCAAAGGGAACATTCCAGGCCAGGGGAAGAGAGTGGGAAAGATTTGGAGGGAGGGATGAGCAGAGTGTCTGAAGGGACACTGACCTGTCTGAGATGGAGGTATTCAAAAACTCTCCTGGAAACAAAGGGAAGTCCTTGCTGACTTTCAAGACAAGGGTTCACCACTTTAGAAGGTAATTTAAGAAGACAGATCTGGCAACCATGCTCAGAGTGGGTCAGAAGTGGGAAAGTTGAAGAGTGAGAAGTCAGATGGGGGCTACACCAGTGATCCAGAGGCAGAGAGATGGGACTGGGAGGCTGGGTCAGGCATAGCCTATCCTAATAGTGGGTTCCTGTTGGCCCTTTCAAATATCCCAGGGCCCAGCCAGCTGTCCAAGCTGTACAAAGAGTGAATTGGACACCCGTACTCCAAATCCCTGCTCATGCCAGGAAATGAATACTTCTGGTGCCTAAGAGGAGCCTGGAGACTAGAACAAAACTCCGGGAAAGTGAGCTTCCCATCTGCAGCCCATATCCCGGCAGCCCTCCCACCACTGTGGAGAAGGGGGATTAATGAGATGCAGATCATCCAAGGCCTGGCCTTCTATTATTCGTTTTTCTTGGAAACGTCTAAGGTTCTGTGATCCCTCTCTAATCCCATATGCCATACTTAGCTTATATTTTGACAGGCATGGGGCTGGTTGCGTTGGCCAACGTCAGCTTCAGGATAGAGGAGGTTCTGCCTTCAGTCTGTGCTGAGGGTCGGCCACCCGTGGCCGGGGCACCCATTCCAGGTGGCATCAGTTAGCCCCAGGAGCCCAGATCTCTGGCACAAATCATAGTTCAGGAAACCAGAAAATAGGGCGTTTTTAGTGTTTCTCCTCTTTTTATTTTTTAATTTTAATGTAACAAGAGTTTTTCTCTAACATCAAACTGAATTACATTTCAGTAGTTTAGAAAACTCACAAGAACTATTTGATCTATAAGTGCTCTGTTCCCAGAGCTGCTCCACAACTTGGATTTCTCTTTCTAGCTGAAGCCCTCTATTTTTTATTTCATGGATGGCCTGTAATTTATTCTATTATCCAGTAATGTGTACCCAGGATCCCCTGCTCTGAACCACAGGTTTCTTGCCTTTTATATCCAATAACGCTAGTAAAGTGAGGGTCATTTTCTACCATTGGGAAAAACAAGACATTTCTTCAGGGTTTGTTATCTTTCCTTTTCACTAAACATATTGAAACACAAGTCATAGACCTTCTTAATATTTTTACGCAACTAATGAAATAGTGACTTCTACAAAATATATAAATTCATACCCTTTCAGAAGACCTCTAATAAGCTCAGTGCCACCAGCGTCATTCCTATTCCTGACTGTCCTGCATTGTTTGACGTAGTTTGCTGCTTCATCATTATTTTCTAGTCAGGGGTAACAGTGGGTGTTATCTCAATGTCACATCTTGGAAGCACAGACCAGCAGGGTGTAGCTGGCCTCAGAAAGGTTCTAACAGGCTTGTTTAATAACCATCCCAAATGGATGTTTGAAAATTAATCTGTTTTTCCTCAAAACTGATCTAGCTCTCTCTCACCAATCCCCTTCACTGGGACCCACTCTGGTCTCAAATACTGTAGCCTCCAGGCCTACTGGACCACTAAAATGCCCAGAGCTCATCTCTGTTACCCTAACCAATGCCTGGACAGCCTGCATACCAAACCTTCCTCTGTGTACTTCCTCCCATCAGTGGGTACCCAGGAGCATAGTATTTTGGAGTTAGATTTATTTCCAGATAGAGAAATTGAGTTCTGAAAAAGTATGGTGGACACCTGGGTTTTTTTGTTTGGTTGGTTGGTTGATTTGTTCTTTTGATCCCCCTTCTTCCTGACTTTCTACTGGAAAACCATCTTTCTACACATTTTCAGCATTTATGGTTCTGGAAGAGTTCATCTCACTCCTATGCTCCAGAGGATAACACACAACTCAGGCCAGGCTAGTTCTCTTCCCTAGTTTCAATGATTGATTCAAGAGGTGGATATGTGACCCAAGCGAAGCCAAAGTGTCATTCTCAGAAATTTTGCTAGAAATCTTGGGAGAGAGATACTATCTTTCTGCTGGGTAGCTGATAGATTGTACACATGAAGCTTCTGGTGGCCATCCTGTCACCATAAGGGGAGAAACTTCTCGAGTTCTAAGCCAAGAGAGGAAAGCAGAAATGAAAAGTGGAGAGACACAGGTGTCTGGAGACATTCTTTGATTCCCTAGACCTAGCTGTGCTTGAAGCAAACTATGACTGAACTTTTCAATGATGCCAGCAAACCGAAAGCATTCTCTTTCTTGCACAAGGCAGTATGAGGAAGGCTACTCTCCTTGAAGAAGGAGGCTTACCTGCCTGATGCCTTGGCACTTAGAGCCTACTGTTAATGGAGGTTATTCCTGTTCTTATCGATGTGCTAACATCCAGGAATGAATTGCTTAATTTTTGTTTATTTACTGATTAAGAAACAATATAGAAATATGTAGGTTTTTGAACACTGCAATCATTTCCAACGTATCTTAATATTCCTAATCTCTTCTTTCCTAAACGTGACAAAGTAATGACCAAGTAGCAAAATTTACAGATGGTTTACCTATGTGAGGACTGACAGATAATGAAAGGTCTAAATGTGAGGGGTAGCAACATAGGACCTGTCTGATGCACAAAACTGGTGCCCAGTATTTAAAGGGGTGATCACGGACTCATTATACACAATCTAAGTGAAGCCCTTCTCCAGAACTGGCTAATCAGGGCCAAGAAAAAGGACTTCCCAAGGCAGTGTTATTTCTGGTCCATAGACCTAAAGACTAAGTCTATCAGTTGACAGGACCTAACCAAAAATCATGAGCTTTGCTATTAGGCAGACTTGTATTTAAATCCCAAGGTTTGAAACTTACTACTACTGTGTTTCACCAAAAATAAAACCTAGCTGGACAATCAGCTCTGATGCGTCTTATAAGACTGGGTATTATATTACTTTTTGCTCGAAAAAACGCATTAGAGCTGATTGTCTGGTTAGGTCTTATTTTCGGGGAAACACGGTAGCTGTGTGAAATCTCAGAGGAGCTTTCTTAACCTGGTTTCCTTTCCTATAAACAAGAATAATACTACCTCTCTCATAGGGTTGTTGAGGATATTCAATGAAATTATAAATTTAAGTACTTTATCTAGTCACTGGCATATAGTACGCACTCAATAATTGCTAGCCATCATTAGCAATAGTAATAATAATAATAATAATAAATAGTGGCAGTGGGAGTTTTCTCACTCTTATTTAATTTTGTGTGTAATACAACTGGAATTTTAGGGCTATAGAACAGCATTAAGAACAATTACCATTAGATAGGTCTTGTGTGCTTGAGCCTGGCATGTAAGGATTAGGGGAACAAAGAGATGGAAGGATGCTTTGATCAATTTTGTTGAGGCTAATACAAAATATGTACTAAGCCAAATTTCTCAGAATTTTGCATACAGAATTAGCATACAGAATTTTGTATACTAATCTCCATTTACTTTCAATTCAGGCAAAAGGTCCAATTTAAGATAACGCTAACAGATCTGTTTTAACAGTTGAATTATATAAACTTTATAAAAAAGATAAAAGCTAATACATTCCCTTCATATGTTCAGCCTCTACAAATGGCATCCAAAGTGACATATTAACTTCTTAAAAGAACAATTATGAAAATGTACTGTAGAATACCCCATTTTTAAAATATGTCATAAAATTGAAAGAAAACTCAAAATAAAAAACTGAAAAAACAAACAAACAAACAATGGCACAATAACCAAACAGAAAAACAAAATAATGCCAATGAATATAAAAATAATATATACATGTATTTGATCCTAGTCATTCAGATTCTGATAACTGAGTTTTAAATGGCTTATAGGGTCAGATCTCCTTTAAACCCAAACTTGGATTGTGTGGTAGGTAAAGGAAAGAGAAAAGGGAGTCACAGTCTCCCACGTGCCTTAGGAACTGAGGTGAGTATCTCTTTTGTTTTGTTGTGTTTAGGGCTCTTTGCCCTGACTGCAGTACAAGCTCCCCATATCAGGGAGGTCTTACACTAATTGGCATATTCCTTGCCAGAGTGATTGGGTCAGGAATGGGTATGTGAAAAAATTCTGCTCAATGACAGTCAGGTTCAGAATTTCGTTGAACATCTTGGGGAGAGAAACTCACTTTTTTCCACAGGACCTAAAAATCAGAGGATGTACTCCTACTATTGCTCATGAAACATGAGGTTGAAGCCAACAATAGCAGAAGGCAGAGCCAAGAAACGGAGAGAAACTGAGTCCTGAAAATCCCCTTTGGAGCCTTGAATCCAGCTGTGTCTAACCACGCTCTGCTCCCTTAACTTTCCAAATTACGTAAACCCATGAATTCCCTTTTTGTTTAAGCCAGTTTAGGCTAGGATTTTGTTACTTGCAAGTCACAGTGACCTAATAATAGCAAGATTCAGTATCAAAAACAAACAAACAAAGTCAAGACATATCTCAGTTTAAATTAGGCATAAGCAAATCAGGAAATGTTTTATGATCATAGCTGAGAGATTAAGGCCCAGCACCACAGTCTGTTGAACCTAGAAATTTCTACACGTTGATCCACAGACCCATGATGCACCTTTAGATAAAAATAATTAAACAAACAAAACCTCTGATATATACTATGTGGCCATATCGGTTCAATTGGGGAGTTTCAAGAAAGAAACTACAAAAAGCATCAGAATCTAAGATGGTATCTGTGGCAGGAAAATGGATCAGGCTTTGGGCAGTCTTTTCAGGAAATTAGCTGAGGAGTCAACTGTCTTACAACTGCCCTGATCAGGAAAAGCAATGGGGTGGCTTGCTCAATATTGAACTGGGATGTTTGCAACAACTGTATTATTTAGGGCTTATGTGACTTCAAATACAAGTGTTCTCCAAACTTGGGAAGGTGCCTTTAGGGCCAGAAATAAGGGGGCGTGACTCTTCTAGCACACAAGCAGAAAGAACTCAGACAAACGAGGAATTGTAGTATTATGAAATGGGGACTGTACAAAGCAGATGCATTAGGAATTTGGAACCAGCTTAAGACACTACATTGTTTGTTCAATTCCTGGTAGAAATCCTGCCCCTCAAATTATTTTTAATCGTATATGGCAACTTCTTTGCCAAAAAAGGGCTTTGATGCAATGCTAGCATAAAAATCACTTAAAGCCAGCGCAGATCAGAAGAATCTTGGAACTCAGAAGCTTCCCTTCCAAACCACAGCTAGTCCAGTACCCATTTCTGGTAGGGTAGAGTGCAGAGATAGCAAGCTGGGAGCTGAGGAAGCAACCAGGGCAAAAGATAAAAATTTTCTTTACATTAAGAACTTTGTATTAGGACTCTGACATTCTTTTGATTCATGTATTTGGAGTATCTGGCACTATTTAATTCTGCTTCTACTGGGTAAACATCAGGAACTGTTTAAAAAAACAGGATAGGATTAACTCAGCCCAGTACACATTCAAATACCAAGGTTTGAGTCCCTTGGGCAACACGACTGCCAACTACAGAAGGCAAGTGCTCCACCTAGGAAGCCAAAGGAATCATTCCACACCTTCGTTCCTCCCTATGCCATAAGATGGCTCATCTGGGTACCATGTGCTAAGCTGCATTTATGGCAGAAAAACATTTCCAGTACATTCAATCCTCATTTTACATGGCAAACAGGCAAAGGGGTCTGACTCTTTGGCTCTCAGATGAAAAATACAGTATGCAAAGTGAAATGAATAGTTCAGTAAAAAGCAAAGAATCAGCCCTAGAATAATGCCTAGGACATAGCAGTTACCTATAAGTGTATGTTGAGTAAATAAAAGCATAAGCAAATGAATAAAGGAATGAATCATTAGATTGATTGATCGGTAGTGCCATCTCAAATGAGACCTGAAAGAGAACTACCTGTAAAATTCTTGGAAGTGGAGCAAGATCATAGTTGGTCAACGGGACAAGTATTTATAGTTCATCCACCTTGCACAAGATGGAGTGGGAAATACTGAAGAGGAGGGAGCTATAAAGATGTATCAACAAGGATTTCTGCTCATATTGCTTGCCATCCACTTGAGAAAATAAATATTCTATGAAAACAAGAACTAAATTGTAAATGAATTCTCTTTGTAAATAAGGGGTACAGAGAAAGAAATCTTTAAAGCATTTGTATAGGTTCTGGGGGTTGAAAGTGAGAGAAGGCTTCAAGTAGAGGTAGCACCAGTGTAGGTAGAATTTGAATCTGTGGATAGTAGGAGCAAAGCTTGCCTGTCAAAGGAATGTATGATGTGAGATATTTGGGATCAGCCTGACATCTAACTATCACTAATCTGTACATATCTCTTGTCTTCTCTGTCCTGTTCCTGGTTCCTGCCATCATCTTTTATCTGAATAGTAGCCTCCTTTATAGTCTCTTTATCTGGTACTCTTCTGACCAAGTGTCCTCAAGGCATCAAAAATGATCTTTTCAAAAGATAAAGCTTATCAATTTCCTCCCCTACTTAAAATCTACAATGGTTCCTCACTGACCTTAGAATGAAGTTCTAACTCACTAGGCTTTCAAATGTAGCAGGATCTGGCCTCTATTTTCTGACCCCAATCTTCACATTTCCAGCCCTAATCCACGCAGCCCCTCAACTACACTGAACTTCTTTCAGTTCCCAAGGGTGCTATGCTATCTCCCCTGGGCTTCATATGTGGTATTCCATCCACCAGGAGAATTTCCCCATTGTCTTTCACTGGCTAACTCCTATTCACAGGGCAGATTTCAACCTAGATAGCACTTTCCCTGCAAAGAATCCCTTGGCCTCAGGGTTTAGGTTATATTTCCCTCCTATGTTCTCTCAGAGTACTCTGTGCTTCCTGCTCACAGAGCTTGTCACATTGTATGATCACATTTAGTGTTCCATTTTGCCATAAGACTGTAAGCCCCATGAGAATAGGGACCAGACTTGTCTGTGTTACCACTCTATTCTCAACATAAAAACGATGTCTGAAACTCGTTAGATATTCAACAAGCTTTTGTTGAATGAATGGGTGGATGAATAAATGTTGTACAAACAAGTTGGGAGGGAACTGAGGATTGCAGTGGGCCTTGAAGGACAGGCCAAGCATTCTGAATTTTACCTTGAAAGTACCTAATTATTAAACAATTTGAAGTACAAATTGTGCCAAAGCAAGAGATGATGAAATTTATACTCAAACGAAAAAAAAAAAAATACATATAACTGACTTTATAGGAAGGAAAAGTTGGAGAATGAAAAAAGAGAAATCAAGGATTTCATTTCACAAAAATGAAAGTTTAGGAGCATTTGAGATATTGCTTCCTGGCAATTGTTGTCAGTTTTGGCTCCAATAAACTCTTACAAAAATTCTCAAAAAAAGAAAAAGATGTAAAAGAAGGAGGCATGAAATCAAGTGGGTAGTCTAGAAGTGCTTCTTAGATGGATTACTAATATTTGGGGACTTTTACAACTGGGTTCAATCCAAAGTCGGTCCTCATAAATAAATATAGGCCATCCTCCCTCCGTGCCATGTCATAAACACTGGTACATGCCTCACCTGGACATTCTCACACATAGAAAAAAGGGAACGCAAAGTCTTAAGGACACTTTGTAAATAACTCGTCCCACATGGGGTGAGCCACATTTCTTTGATTGGGGACAGAGAATGATACAGATTTAGAGTTGAGTAGAGCAGCTTGACTCTGAAGCTTGACTCCACTTGAATTGCACCGCCAGCAAACATGCAAGCTGGTCCTCAGCTCACCCAACCCACAAGGCTGAACTGGTCCTTAACGAGATTAAAAAGAAGAAGAAAAAAATTAAAATGTTACCATTGTTCTATTACTATGTGCGGGGTAATTGACACGTAGGTAGAGGAGGGACAAAAAGCCCAGCCAGTTTGCAAATATTATTAAGGTCAAAATAGCCCGACCAACTACTATGGGTTGTTTTCTGAGTAGAATATATTGGTCTGGGTGATTCCTGAGCTTCTCTGTGCATTCAGTCAAATGTTGTTTGGATTATAATATTAAACTAGGACTAATATGACCCACACTGCTAGGATTATTAAAAGAGTGGAAAATTGCGCAACTGAATATTTTTCTTAGTCTTCAGAGCCTGAGGGTCATAATTTGTAGGGATCACTGTGCTGGCTTAGATACTGATTATTTGCTAAGCATTGACAGCGTCTTCAGTTCTGTACAAGATAGAAAAGAAGTCCCAGTTCTTCCTAGGGAAGTGACAATACGAGTATAAGTTGGGCAGGCAAAGAATCCAATATAATATAGACAAGGTGTGGCTATAAAGAAATGACAGGGAATTTTTTTAAGAAAAATACCCAAACTTACTATTTAAGAGAGCTGCTTTGCAAATCCATCCCATTGGGGCATGGTACAATTAGTTCCGAGATATATCTATTGCTCAGACATTGCCACACAGTGTGGTGTTGTGCAAGTAGCATAAACTTTGAATTCTGACCTTTACCAGCTACGTGACCATAGGCAAGTTTGCTCACCTGTCAACTCCTTAGCTTCTCTTGTAAAATGGAGATAAGATACCACACTCCAGTTTTCTGAGGATCAATGAGATAACATTAAAAAGTACCAGTCTTAAGAGTGCTCGCCACCAGAGGTGGCCATTCCTTGGGTCTTTTAAGTTCAGTTTTAGATCAATAAGATAAAATCATTCTTGTTAGATAATCATAGAATGTTTCGATCAGCAGCAGAATTACTCAGCTTGATTACTCCTTCAGACATTCAACGTAGTTCCTGTATCAGGTTCCGAGGGCTGATGTAACACAGTATTACACCTTGGGTGGCTTAAACAGCAGAAGTACATTCTCTCACAGTTCTGAAGGCTAAAAGTCCAAAATCAAAGAATCAGCAGGTCCAGGCTCTCTCTCTAAAAGCTGTAGGGGAGGATCCTTTCATGCTGTTTCTTAGCTCTGGTAATCCCCATCAGTCCTTGAAGTTTGTGGACTTAATTCTCCAATATCTGCCTTCATCATCACATGACATTCCCCAGCATGTCTACGCCTCTGTGTCTATTCTCTCCCTTTAAGGACACCAGTTAGATAGGATTTAGTGCCTTCCATTACCCAGTATTACCTCATCTTAACTTACTAGATCTGCGAAGATCTTATTTCTACCTAAGGTCACATTCTGAGGTTCTGGGCCTTTGCGAGTTTTGGAGATTCACTATTCAACACAGAACAATCCTCAAAATCAAACTCTGAAAAGAACAACAAGTTTTACGTTCCTGAGGACATTCAAAATAATCCAATACAGGTTTTACCAAAGCTAGCAAAAAAGAGGAGCTCCAGATGTTTCAGACAGTGGCAGCTGGCAGCTTTATTGGAAAATATAGCTTGGCTATCATTGCGGTTAATTTAAAGTTATCATATCTGACTATGTATGTATTCTCATAACTTTAAAACTTTAAACAACCATTTTGTCCCTCCGTGAATGTGGAACGGAGAAGGTACCCACGTATGCCTAGGCTTACCAACTGATACTCAACTCAAAGGAACTAGAAGAGGTATTTTCTCTCTCACAAAGCATAATAAATAATCATAAAAATGGCATCTTCATCTAAATTTGATCTGGCCATAAACTGATTCGAGCTGAATTACTCCCTTTTCATCTCCAATCTCCAAGATTTGTGTAGTTATATAGTTTGCATTTATATAAACATCACACATTTCATAGATAGGCAGCATTTATATACCTTCTGGTACAAACAGAAAGTTAAAGACGTTCTCTGGTCTCAGATGAAACCCCGCCCTTGAAGAAGGCAGAATTTAGATAGAGACAGATGCTAAAAGAAGACTTCCCTTGAGGAAGTGTTAGAGAATCCCCGTACAGAGATGGAAAGCACACCAGGATTGGAGGGAGTTTTCAATCACTTGATGTGCAGCAAGTCTGTGGTCTAGACCAAGCTCTGAGCTTCAAAAGGCTGGGCTGTATCAAGCCGAGCAGGGACTGTGACTCCATTCTAGCAGCTCCATGTCTGATGAGGCAGGTGAGCCATACACAGAAGGCAAGGCATAGATTCAAAAGGAGGGAAGTTCTAATCTAATACTGTGTGGCTGGAAGAGTTATAATTATCACCAAGATCAACACAGGGATTCCTGGGCTCCCCGGGCCAAAATCTAGGAAGCCAAAGGAAATTTGTCAGAGGCCCTAGTGAAGCAAATGGGTATTCTCAAAGCAGTGACAGGGGATTGTGGGACAGAAGCCAACTGAGTCTCAGCATGAACAGACACTCTTCATCTGAGCACTGACTTGTCATGTGCGGAACGTTCTGCTCAACTTTTGAGTCCCTGTGATTTCCTCTATGAATGATTATAGAAACCTTATCAACTCTCCTTCTCTTTTAATAAAACATTCCTTCAATTCGTGCTGACCAGTGCTTTTTAAAAGGTGAAGAATTGAAATCAGCCTCCCAAGAAGGTAAGGAAACAACTGTCTCAGGTTGCAGGTAAAAGTTGCTTGATTCTCTTCTGTCATAGTGATTTTTGACACCAGGTTTATACTAGACAAACTTCTCTGAAGGGAATTTAATCTGGGAAGCAAGGAAAACACTTGAAAACTGAAATGCCTGCAAGAGGTGTGGCAAGCCTAGGGATCATGAAGTCCAATGCCTCTGAAGGCCAAACAGGTAACCTCAGCAAATGAAGGGGAGCTAGTTTATAATAGCAGTGAACACAAGAAACACATCCTGCCTGTCGAATGAAAGCAGTGCCTCCCAGCTCTAGCCATACACAGAAGGCAAGGCATAGATTCAAAAGGAGGGAAGTTCTAATCTAATACTGTGTTGGTGTCACACAGGAATAGAGGCCCACAGTTGTTAAGTTTTTAAGAGAAACCCAATATCCAAAAAATTTAAATGTAATTTTCCCATTTTAACATCTTTATTGCAATATAATTGATATAAAATCAATTGTACACATTTAAAATGTACTACTTAATAAGCATATATATATATATATATATATATATATATATATTCACCTGTGAACCAGAACCATAATCAAGATAATGAACATATCCATCACTCCCAAGAATTTCTTTGTTCCCTTTATAATTCTTCTTTCTCACCCTCATCCCCATTCCCAGGCAACCACATGTGTGTTTTCTGTCACTATAGATTCATTTGCATTTTCTAGAATTTTATACAAATGGACTCATATAGTGTGTACTTTATTTTGGTCTTTTTTTCTTGTACTTAGCATATTTTTTTCATTAGTGGAACAGATTGTCATCATTAATATTATATATTTTTCAGTATAATTATTTTGAGCCTCATTTATGTAGTATGTATCAATAGTTCATTCTTTTTTATTGCTGAGTAATATTCCATTGTAGGTATACACCACAATTTGTTTATCCATTCATCTGTTAATGGACTTTTGGGTTGTTTGTAGTTTGGGGGCCACTAGAATAAAATTGCAACAATATTTGTGTGTAAGTAGTTAGACACACGCTTTTGTTTCTCTTGGATAAACACCTAGGAGCAGAACAGCTAGGTCATAAAATAGGTAAATTTTAAACTGTTAGGAAACTACCAAAATGTTTCCAGAATGGCTGTACCCCTTTAGATTCCCACCAACAGTGTATGAGAGTTCCATTTCTTCTACATGCCTACTACCACTTCATATGGTCAGTTCTTTAAATTTTAGCCACTTTAATAGCTGTGTAGTGATATCTTGTTGTGGTTTTAATTTGCATTCCCCTAATGACCAGTTCAGTTGAGTATCTTTTTAGGTGTTTATTTGCTGCCCATATATCTTCTTTGGAGAAGTGTCTATTTAAATCTTCTGCCCATTTTTATTGGTTTATTTATTTTCCTTATTACTGAGTTTTTAGTGTTCTTTATATAATTTCTATACATGTCTTTTATTAGATATGTATAGAAATTTTTCTAATATTTTCTTTCAATCCATGACTTGTCTTTCATATTCCTAACATTGTCTTTCAAAACATAAGTTTTTAATGTTCCCAAAATCCAACTTTCGTTTTCCTTCTTTCACGGATCATGCTTTTGGTGTTCCAGTTAAGAAATGTTTGCCTAACCCAAGGTAACAAATATGTCTTCCTACATTTTCTTTTCTCCTCATTTTAAAAGGCTGGAAATAATTTTAAATTCTATGACGTGCTGTGTCGGCCAAACAGTACACATCTATTGGTTCTACCTAGCCTGTTTATAACCTTTTACTTATAGCATAATCCCTCATAACCCTAATTGTGTATCATGCAAGGCTAACAAGGTCCTTGCTTAACTTTTTCACAGGACATAATCTTTCACAAGACATAATCTTTCACATAATCTTTCTTGTTCAGGGTCATCTTTTTCACGATCTACACAGAAATCAACGCCTCCTTTTTAAAAAGTATTGAGATGTCTGAATACTTTTAATGAGTATTAAGAAAAAGAATAAATGACGGCTTAGTTCTCCTGAATCTGAATTTGCTTGGAGTTCTGATCAGATGAAAATGACATTCACTAACACGATATATTAGCCAACTATTGCTGAACTTTAAATTAATGAGAAAATTGTGGAATGGATGGGGTTAAGGGAAAAGGGCAGAGGGAAACCAGACTTTTCTGTTTAAATTTTACTTTCAGGTAATTAGGGTCAGTGCCAGTTGGGGCCCTTTATTCTTTCTGCTATCTCAGAACTCAAAAAGATGATTTCAAAAGCACTTGACTAATTAAATGTTCTTCCTTTAACAGAACTCTCCAGGATAGTGTTTTTAATATAGTGGAGGAGATAAAATTCTGGCCCTGGGCAGATGTTAAAAACTATTTCTTTTTTTTTTTTTTGTAGTCAACAGAGAGTGTTCTTAGCCCCTCTGGCATTGTTCTGGAAATCCACACATGATGCAGGAAATTAGTTGTCTCATGTCCAAACACTGTTCACAGAACAGTTTTTTAAAAAATGTAATCAGACACCACTGAAATGCAGGGTGCTGTTCAGAATGTGTGATGTGTCCTGGGAGCAGCTGAGGCTCAAGAATGTCACTGGGCGGATGGGCAGTCCACTGTTGAGGGGGAGTGGGAGTTTAGCAGAGTCTTTTATTGGAAAGAAGTTTGCTGGACCCTCTGAAACCACTACAGTGTTAAACTTTAGGAAGTCAAAAGGAGTAAAGACAACTATTAAGCCCCAGTGCTCTGTAAATGCATAAAACTTTTATTACAGCGGAGATGCTGGTTTGGATCAACGAGCATAAACTTACTTTGGAGACTCTTCTACACTGTTGATTGTTTCAGCAATGGTTCAGATGAAGTACTGAACTCTTATAAAAAGCATTTGAAGAGAAGTGAGTTTTCCGTTGCCCTTAAAGGAGAATATTACCTCTGAACCCCATTTATCGCCTCTTCTAGGTCGTGTGTGGTATTCTCAAAGCAGTAGGACAGTTTATCCTTCTTCTGAAGCCATTTCAGGGTATTGTGGTTATTTTACCCCACCAAAAAAAGGAAATTCAGAGGACTAGCAAGAGGTGGTTAAATGCCCCCAAAACTTCAGTGAGTCAACAGTTGAGGCCTGAGTAACCCCTGGAGCCTCACTTCCTTGGTTTTGCACCAGTAATCAATTACCTTGGCCTCTTTGTATGTTTTCCAGCATTTAGTAGTAGTCCTTGATCCATTCATCAGAGCCCAAAATGAAACCACTGACTCTTGCTATTAATCCAAGGTAGGGGCGGTTTGAAATCTAAATAAATGTGAACTGTGGAATAACCTTCCTAGCAAACCCCATTACAGCATAACTATCTGAGATCTGTTATCTTAAGGGTTTCCTTGATGTCCCTCACAGACAGGATCATCAAAAAACAAGAATTTAGGACATTTTTTTCCCTGAAGTATGTGGAAGGATGATAGTTTGGCTGGGAAAAATTTTAACTCCATTTTATCTAATAGAAAACACAGTGTCCACCATAGTGAAAGGCAGCCGTTCCATTTCAGTTTTCTTTATGTGAGTCCCGGGTGACTCAGTCTAGTAAGGAAAGCACAAGCCGTGGGTTTTATAAACTGGGGTTTGAATAGCAGCCCTACCACTTTTCTGTGAGGCCTTGAGCGAGTGTTCTGATCTCTCTGAAACTCAGCATCATCACATACAAATGGGGCTGCTGACACACAGCCCAGAGGTTTGCTGTAAGGATTCATGCACTGCAAGAAGCTGAGCAAGATACCCAGAAGTCATGGCTGCCCCGCATTTGTTCTCACTGCTCTGTAGGTTCTATCATAGTGGTCACTGCCATATTTTATAATTGCTTATGTCATCTCTAATGTCCCCCAACACCCTGTTAGGGCAAAGCTCTTGTCTCACTGGCTCACCATTACGTTATTCACCTAGTACAGAGGAAACTTTTCAATAAATGTTTTTGATAGGAAAGAAAGAAAAAAGGAAGGGGAAAAAAGGTTTATTGGAATAACGATTAAACGATTAATAGCACAGACTTTGGAATCAAAGTGAATTTCAAATCCAATCCTTGTGACTCACTAGCTGGGTGACTTAGAGCAAGTTATTCAACTTTCATCTGCAGAAAAAAGATAATAATATCTACCTCACAGAGGTGTAATAAGGGTTATGAGGTTAATTTTGCAAAGGGTTTAACGTTGTTCTCAGCACATGGTAAGCACCCAGTGACCACTATTCTTCTTATTACTATATAGTTCAATAAAACTCATCTTAAATCTAATTGAAACTTTACAATTGTTTGGGTAATCATTGCTTTTGTCATTGATGGATGAAACAGGCATAGAAATTATGCAGGAATAACCTTCTGCTATCACTAGAAATAAGTTTAAATAATCAGCACTACCCTCGAAATGCATGTGGGAGAGGATGGGCTACCACTATCATCAGCGAGCCTAACCCTTTGGGGAGTGTGGAATTGTAACCAATTCAGGCAGGCATTTGAACTGCACCTATCTGTATGTTCAAGGCATAGGGCTAAGGGTTGTGAGGTGTTCAGAGACAAACCACACTCAGCCCTCCAGGAGCTGGCAAGTCATAAATCACTGTAAGAAAAGGCAGGTAGTGACCAAGTGCTCCAGCCAAAGTACACATCATGATCTGGACGCCACAGAGTGAGGAGGGATGACCTGCTGATTGGGAAGATGCAATCCAGGTTCAAATCATTGTCTCCCTATTTTCGGGCTGGGAGAGAAACTTTATGTCCTCATGTACAAAGTGAGAGCATCCAGAGTATCTGCTTTATGAAGTGGCGGTAAGCATTCAATGAGATAACACGTGTGGCTGGACACAATGCCTGGCATAGGTCAGTAATTGTTAGTCATTATTGTTGTGGCTGTTACTATGAGCTGGCTAGTCTTATTTTAACTGGAGAATCGTAATATTATTATACAATAAATACAAATACTCAGTATAACACTACTAGTATATTAAAACTAACATATTATTATATATTTCTATATTACTACGATTAATATCACAACATGAATCACTATAAAATTAATAGTATTTGTAACAATGTAAGTGCTTTATGGAAAATTGGAGCCACATCTGGAAGAATGGGTAACATTTAGGTAATGCTTGACTATTTGGTAGCTAGGGAGTGAAAACAGGTGTTTTTATCCGATAGCTTTCCAAGTTTCTAATCAGTTCTAAATTTCATATTCTCCAAGTATAGGACCACTGGCAGAAGACTTCGTTACTGAAGGGTTATGGAGGATGAAGCCTGGAACCAAATATTGTCGGGGATGAAGGAGACAAAGGAGTGCACTTGCAGCAGAAATTCCCCAGGTCACTGTTTTCCCATCCTCAGCCTGCTTTCCTCACCCTGACCTCCCCAGGAGAGGGAGGGCAGTGCTGATCAGAGCACTCCACACACTATAAATATTCACTTCACAATTACTAGGTTATTAGTATTTATGTTGAAAACAAATTCCCCTTTGAGACTGCTGCTCAACTCTATTGGCACCTGGTGGATCCTTTAATATTTAAGTTCCTCCATCTTCAAAGATCCACATCAGAGTCTTTCCTGAGGCTGAGGACTGAATGTTCTTGCACCTGGGAATTTCCCTTGTGGCCAGAAAACCCAAAAGGGGAAACGTTTCATGCATAAAAGAAACGTTAAAGGCAGAAGATAAGGCAAAGTGCAGGGGGGTGGGTCTTGAGGTCTAAAAACCACACATAAAGATTTAAATTAGCCTGCCTCCAACCCTTCCCCCACTCCCATTAGAAGCTTATAAAATAGTGTGTGAGTGTGTGTGTGTGTGTGTGTGTGTTTATACACGAATCACATGCAAGCATTAGGAAGAAAGCAATAAATCAGAGCTGAAATTTGCATTGATTTCCCATAAAATGTTTCGTGAAATTTGTTTGTAAAATAAATCTAAGGCAGCCATTCTCAAACTTCAATGAGCACAAGACCACCTGGAGAGCTGCTGAAAATTTATATTTCCAGCCCCAGAGAGCCTGTTTCAGTAGGTACAGGATGAGAATCTGGAGTCTTTATTTTTAACAAGCATCTCATGTAATTCCAATGCAAATAGTTCTTGACTCACTCTGAAAAATGCTAGTCTAAGGTTTATGTTTCTCTCTCTTTACATTTTTTTCTGTCCTTCTATTCATTTGGGGACAATTTTTAGTTTAAAAAATTTTCCCTATTTTCTTACTAAGTGTAAGATTCCTATCATTTGTCTAGGTGGATTTTTTTTTTCTTCCATTTTTGGAAATTATTTAATCTCTGAAAGCTAAAGTGCCTTTTCATTGAATAGGGCTGGAGCAAATGTAGTGGAGACAGCTTTATTCTGAACCTCAGCTAGACAATGACAGAGAATACCAGAAAGATTGTCTCTCAAGGGGTTTCTCCAAGAGCAGTTAAAACCAAGGGATGTCAGCTGAACTGGGTCTCCCATACGTTGTCCCTTCCCTGTAAACTTAAAAGCTATGTCAACTTCTGCACAGAGCACGTGGTCATGGACACTCAGCCGTGTGTGCCATGGGAATCCAGAGCTATGGTTTGCTATGTGTAAGAAGCTGTGTGCAAGTGTGAGATGAACCAGAGGGACCCTAGTACCCAGTCAAGACGCAGGTTAGATAGCCTGCCCTAATCCTGCTGTTCTGCTGTATGTTTGCAATTGAATAACCTCTGCTCATGGATGAGGTAGAGGAAGGACGAAAGAAGGCTCTTGGGTACCAGACCATTGTCCCTCAGGAGGAGCCCTGTCATGGAGTACATGCACTGGGTGGGGGGAAAGGGGCGATGACAGACTCTGAACTTAGTTGCAGCAGCAAAAATCCTTGCAAGAAATTTGAAGACCAAGAAATATTTTTATCTGGGAAAGTTGTCACAAAGCTGTTAGAATAATAGTTAACTTCGTCACTCTACAGCAAAATGGCTGTAAGTCCTGCTGTTTTAACATGCACGGATTTCAGTTTCTTCTTCCATGAAATAAAGATATTGGAGCTGATGATTTCTATGACCCCTTCGTGCTCTAACATCTTAAGAATGGATGTTTTATCTAAGTTATACCTGAGAAGTTTCTTAGAATTAGCTATTTTGATCTTTAGTAGTTGAAAATTTGTTTAACTGTGTAAACAAACTACTCCAAAATTTAGTGGCTGAAAGCCACCATTTAATGTTGCTCACAATTTTATACATCAAGAATTTAGGAAGAACTCATCTGGGTGATTCATCTCTGATATCAGCTGGGGCTGGAGGATCCATTTCTGAGATTCTGGGATGGCTTCTTCACCCACCTATTTGATACCACAGTGCTTCTCTCTCTCTCTTTCTGTCTCTCTCCCCCTCTCTCCCTACTTGGCAACTTATCCTCCAGGGCCTCCCCATGTGGCTCATGCTGCTCAGGGTGGCATGGCAAACTCAGGGTGGTCAGACTTCTCACAGGGAGCCTTGGTGTTCCAATAGACCAGGTCAGATGCTAGCCCACAGGTGGCACAGCTGTATTTTACTGGTCAAAACATCACAAGCCAACCCAGATTCAAGTGGAGAACCAGAACCCACTGCTCAATGGGAGGAGTAGCAGGAAATTTCAAGCTCTCTTCAATCTGCTACAGTCAGCCTTAAAATAGAAATTAATTTCCAACATGATTAAATTTACCCAATGAAAATAACTCAAAACAAAAAAGTTTGTTCTTATACAAAACTCTAAAGGTTCAGCCTTCTTAAAACAAGAAGGCTGTTTGAGATATCCAATAATTGTTCAATGGCCTCTTCATACCCAGACAAGAAGTCGATTGCTGAGGAAGATCAGGTTCATGAAGACACTGTATACAGACCAAAAAGCTATTTTTAAACGGAAACTGATAGCTGTTAAAAACAAACAAGCCAAAAAAAAAAAAAGACTCATTTTAATGTAAGTGACTTTTTCTTTGATAATGCTCAGTCCTTGGCTCTTTCACAAAGAATGGCATGGGAATTGCTAAGAACTACCCAGTAACTCTATCTACAAAGGTTTGTTACTGAGGGCCACTTCATGGGGCCGGCGGATAAGCTCATTGCTTAGTGCTCTGCTTATGGTACTCAGTGTGACACAGATGCCACCCTTGCAGTCTGCACACAAACAGAGCTTTGTTGCTCTGGGTGCAGCAAATTCTTTACCATGAATAATCTACTACAACAAATGTTCCCTTTAGTTCCTTCTCAGTCTTGAGAGTATTTGAGCTCCCAAGAGAAAAGAAATCAGTACTCAATAGGAATTAAATGCTAGAAATGTTCTCTTGAACCATTGCTATGGAAAAGAAATGGAATGGCACCCATTGTCCTACAAGTATGACAAAAGGAATAAATAGATGCGTTTGGGACATAGACACAAAGTGCTACAGCCATAGGAGGCAGTGTGGTAGAATAGTGAGACATCTGGGCTTTTGAGTGCCCTCATCTGGGTTTGCGGCCATGCTTCATCACTTCCCAGCCATGACACTTTGGATCAATAACTGAGCTTACCTCAGAGGTAAGGAAAAGACCACAATAGAAACATCGACCTCATAAGGCTGCTTGCTGAGGGTTAAATGAGATGACTCCTGCCAAGTACTCAACAAACAGTAAGCACTTGATACGTGTGTGCTGTTATTATTACTATTATCACAGACTCACACATACATTGCTCTTAGGTGTGCAAAGAACAATGTAGTTTCTTAATTTTGTTCGTTACTGATATAATATTCCTCAGGAGTTCCCCCACTGTACTGGGTAGTTGGGAAAGGAAGATTTTAAACGTGTCATTCAATGTTACCTCAATCTCTTCTGGTTTGAATACATTTTGATGACTCCATATTGTTTAGGTCATCTCGGGCATCTCCCCTTCCCAGCACTTTTCACCAAAAATGGAGTCAGAACAGAAATAGAAGGTGAGTCCCTGGGACCCACAACGCTGCTTTGGTCCTTGCTTGTCTCTGCAGTGAGGTGTGCCTCGCCCTGGACAGGCACTGGCTGTGCCGACAGCCAGAGAACCAGCAGTCTGATTCCAGATCTCTGCAGTGCCACTGGCCTCCAGCACCTCGGTCCCGTCACCAGGGCAAACTGGAATTTTTGGATTTCCTGCTCACCCTGCATAGGCCCTAGGGAGCCAGGAGCCCTGCCTCAGGCTTACCTACTCACGACCTCTCCCCAACCCGAGCCACTCTATCACTGTCACTCCAACATGAAGGCAAATGTTGGGCATCTGTGAGGACCGTTGTTCCTATGGGGGGCGGGGGGAAGCACAGTTTTGCCTCCAGGAGGCATTTGGCAATATCTGAAGACATTTTTGATTGTCATAATTGGGGAGGTACTAGTGACACCTAGTGCATAGAGGCCAGAGACGCTGCTAAACGAATTACACTGCATGGGACAGCTCCCAAGAACAAAGAATTACGTGGCCCAAAATGCCTATAGTGTTAAGGCTGAGAAAATCTATCCTAGAGGCTCCCAGTAGCTCCAGGCCACAACGAGGAAAGCAAGCCAATAGATTTGGGATTCTCAGTTCTCCTTAAGCCTATCCAGATGTTTCTACCACACAGCACTGCCTCCGTCCCCCTTTAGCCTGGGCTTTACTCGGAGATGGACACAGGTACCTCAGCATCTCATTCTGCCTATCTCTCCTCTCCTCACACTTCACTGGGGCCAGAAACAGCAGGTTTTCCTAGCCTTCCCTGGTGACAGATTTTCTCAACGTCATTTACTCCTCCTTTCCTAGATGTCATTTGCCCTGGGGCATTCTCTGGGGCCAAAAGGGTGGAATGAGTACAGGGAGAGAAACTGACTTATCACTGAGGAAAGATAAACTGAGAGGCATTTCAAAATTACTCCATTGTTCTTTTATTAATATTTATAAATGTTATATAACCAGCTACTTTTCTTATGCCAGGCACTGACTTGATAAAATATGCATTAAATGGAATTACTTACACTATAAAATATTTATTACAACCAAAAAAAAAAAAAAAGCCAAAACAATTTTTTTTGGGAGGGTGTCTTTTTTCCTAGGTGGCCTTCCTTCTGTACTGTCGAGCTGCTCTCCCAAGTTCTCTGACCAAAAGCAGCCTTCTTTGTAGGTCCCATTCTTGCCTCTCTCCACCTGTGACACCTGCGCTGAGGGCCTACCTCTGTTCTCTCAGCATCAGGCCTTCTTGTGTTGGTGACTGCAGGTACTCTGGGCCTCAGGCCTGAAAGCTGCCTGCAATGACTGAGGCAAACCAGAGTGGATCAGGACAGAAGACAGCGGAGTGACTACCCGCACAGGCTCTGGAGTAGGGCTGCGGAAACCTCAGTTTCCTTAACTGTAAAATAGAGGTAGTGATAATATCAACCATAGAGGGAGTTTCAGTCAGCTCGGGCTGCCATAACAAAACCCCACAGACTGAGTGGCTTAAATAACAGAAGCTTATTTCACACAGTGCCGGAGGCTGGAAGCTTGAGATCAAGGGGCTAGCATGGCTGGTTTCTGATGAAGTCTCTCTCTCCCTAGCTTGTAGACAGACAGCCCCCTTCCTCCGTGCCACACTAAGGGGGTGGGGAGAGGGCTCTCTGGTGTCTCCTTCTATTTTTATAAGGACCCCAGTCTTTTCAGATTAGGGCCCCACCCTTATGACCTCATTTAACCTTCGTTACCTCCTAAAAGCCCTACCTCCAAATATAGTTACATTGAAGATTAGGGTGTCAGCCTATGAATTGGGGCAGGGGAAGTCACAATTCAGTCCATAGCATGGGATTTCTTTAAAGATTAAATGAGCTTGCCCATGTAAAGTATTTGAACCTAATAAGCATTCAATAATGTCTATTATTATATTGTGGCTTCTGTCGTTGTTAGGTATATAGAATGCCATTTGACCATGACAGGCAGGTGTAAGGTTTGACACCTATGAAAGGAGTTTACTGAGTAGGGAGTAGGGAAGGAAGATCTGGTGCTGACATGCAGGCTTCAGGCACCGGAAAGAACCCAGAGAAGGTGCCATATTTGGCAGCAAGGAAATGGTAGGTGCCTATCAAAGGCGACCAGGTCACCAACGTTGACAGAAAACAGCATTCATTGATTTATTCCACAAACATAATAATAGCTGCCATTTATTTTATACTTACTATGTGTTGAACACTTTATGTACACTTTATCTCTACTAACTCTCTCTTAACAACCTCGACAGATGGGGAAATAGAGATTCAAAGAAGTTAAATGGCCTTGACAAAGTTTCGCAGTTATTAAATGGCAGGAGCTTGACTTAGTTCCAAGACTGTTGGATCCCAAAGTCATGCATTTTTCTCCTAGGCTGGACTGTCTCATTCACAAGCTCGGTGTTGTGGACATACAGACTGGAAGATACAGTCCCTTTCCCAGAGTCATTATTAATTAGAAAGAGGAGCTGGTCTCTACTTGCAGCATTTGGAAGGGGCTAGAAAAATTACCCATTAGCCCCTAAACATATTGAGCTGAAAATTAATGTATGAATTGGGGAAATAAAGGGATTAAGGACATCCTATTGATTGTTAGTGCATAACATGTCATTCACTCCAAAAGTCAATGGATTAAAACAATAATTATTTATTCTTGCTCACAGGTCTGCAGGTCAGCTGGGTATTGCTCATCCAGGCTGAGTTCAGCCTCCAGCTATAGATCTGGCTGCACTTGGCTCCATGCTGAGATTCCCTACGTATCCATCTAGGACTGGAGGAGAGGGGTAGCAACTACCTAGGGAAAGCTCTTCTCACAGAGATGGGGGAAGCGATGCTGCTGAAGACTCAAGTGCAGAACTGGCACTTAGTCACTGCCACTAGCACCTCATTAGCCAAAGCAAGTCTCAAGCCAATGGGAAAGTTTATGCTGCCTTTTGAGGGCATCTTATCCTCCAGGGTCCCTTCATGTGGCTCATGTTTCTCAGGGTGGCATGGCAAACTTAGGGTGGTCAGACCTCACAGGGAGCCTTGGTGTTCCAATAGACTAGGTCAGATGCTAGCCCACAGCTGGCATAGCATGGCTTTCACTGTGTTTTACTGGCTACAAAGTCACATAGCTAAGGGTGTGGATAAGGAACTGAGGCCCAAAATTTCATCTACGAAAGGCATTTACTGATTTGGGTGTAGGTGGCTAACATAGAGGAGAGGGTTTGGATAGAGGATCTACAAAATCCCACTAACTTTTCAAAGATTTGCCAGAAGAACTTTGCCTATGAATAAAACTCCACATCTCATTTCTCTACCTGAGATAATGAAGACAAACCCTCCCACCCTCTCACTTTGATTTCCCTTTTCCTTAAAAAGTATACAAAATTGTAGGGTGCCAGAATATTAGGAAAGCCTGGTTGAAAAGAGAGATCCCTCCAGTCTCAAATTCCAACCATCTCTAAGAGTAGCGTTTGGGAAATATCCCTGAAAAATGCATCCCTCTGCCTTTGGGTCTCAGAGTCCCCATGTGCTGTTTAATCTACAACCCTGTAATCTACAAACGCAAAGACACCAGCCTAACTGCTTGACAAATAGGAGCAAGCATGCTAATAAAACAAAAAAGGAAAGCCCCTAGAAACATAAATCAGAAAGGACTGGGGCCAGATTTTATTGCAGACCGTCAGGGTAGGCCTCTGGTGGTATTACATTACTGAATATAGCTGTATTTACATTCCGTCGTGTTGGCTCAGCAGTTCTGATGCTGGGGTTGTTTTTGAACTGGGAGACACGGTTTCAAGGGAAAACTGGATTGGTCTGTCGTTTCAGTAGAGATCTCTTTTGGCGTCTTTTCCTGTTTTCTCTCTTATTCAGACAAGTTCCACTGCCTCAATTATTTCAATTTCCAGGAAGCAAGGACGCTAGATAAGCTATTCCCTCGGACTCCATGCAGTGTCTGGGTCCCTCCTGCTCCCAGTCTTTTATGGGCTATAGCTCAGTGTAGCTCAGTGTATAGGTCAATATCCAGATGCCTTGTTGCACCAAACTATTGGGCCCACAGTGTTGTGCAGCCCTGGATTCCAATCAGCAAGGAGTTACAGATCTCCTACAGTGTCCTAGCACTATTGTTGGGCAGTGGAAGGTTGCAAAGGAAGAAGAAGACATATATTCTCTGAACAGAAAGTAGTTACTCTCTATCCATGCATTAGGTTTGTAGCTGCATACTTTAGTTGCACTACAACTGGGGAGCTGGGGGTTAAGAGTTTTAGGCTTTGCTTATAAAAACACAGACCCAAATCAGATAACTAATTTGGAAGCAATTACGATGCATTTTATCCTATTCTTTTGCCAAAGAGCACCTTATCTCAGCTGGCTTTCGTTTTTCACTTTTCCTTTTAAGTCACAGAAATACCTGCTTCTGGGGTCAGGAAAAAGAAGTACAGACCAAGCGGATTGGAAAGGGGGGTAATGATTGCATTGGGTACCCCCAATGTGATGAGGAGAGAACTTGGATCCAACACTCCCCAGGTCTTAGGGTTGGATAGATTCATTCAAGTCTGCTGGACCAATCTCACATTATGGTGAGGATTTTTTTTCCCCTGTGAACATATGGATTGTGTTAGTGTTTAGGAGGCAGTTAAGTTAAAAAAGAAAATGAGAAAACAAAGTTAAGGTACTGTACTTTTTATTATATCAAGTCCAGGTTCCGGTTTTTGTGTGTGCTATTAATACACTGTTCCTGGTTATTTAAAAATAAACGAGTTTTTTCAAGATAAAGAAATAAATAAGCACTGCTGTCTAATGCAGTGGTTTTTAAACACTTGGGTGCATAAGAATACCCTTGGGAATTGTTAAAATCCAAATTTCAATATAGTTGGCCCAGAGAGGAGCCCCGGAATGTCCAGTTTTAATCCTCTCCAAAAGGTGTAGTTCACAAACAAATTTATAAAGCACTCGTCTGTCTGTCTGGTTTTATTTGGTTTACCTTTATGTCATTTGTGCCATGATCTGTTCATGACTGTATGTATTGACTCTTCCTGCTTTTCAGAAAGCGTTTGCCTAACCCTGGCTACATACATCTGTTGAGGGTTCCAGATGAGGGAGAGATCACATGAGTTGTTAGAGAGGAATACTCGGAGCAAAACACTAGGGATCAGTGGTCTTAACCAGGAGTGATTTTGCCCCCACACTTAACAATGTCTGGAGACACTTTGGCTTATCACAATCTCGGGATGCGGGGGTTGGGGGCTTTACAGTAAGAAAGGGTGCTATTGCATCTGGTGGGTAGAGACAGAAATGCTACTAAACGTCCTGCAATGCATGGGACAGCCATCCACAACACAGGTTTATCCAGCACACAGTGTTAACCATGCTGAGAGTGAGAGGTACTGCTTTAGAACCAACTGTTCTTCAAAAAGATCTTGGAGAGGTTACACTCTGCCTCCATGTGCTCCTAGGTATATTGAGCCCAGATGGTGGAGGACCTTGAATGCCTTTCTTAGGCATCTACTCACTGTTCCATATTTTAGTAAGCTCAGAAGAATAAGGAAAATCACCTGTGGCTGCAGAACTAAGGAGACTGTTGTGATAACCAATGCAAAATAAATGGATCTTAGTAAACATGTGCATGCTGAATTGTGACACAAAGAGAACCACATCATAGTAGATCAGTGAGTCTAACTAATTGACTTTAGCAAATATATATTTTAGCACAAACCCATTAAGATGTGTCCAGAACATAAAACAGCACAGTCCCTAAATTCAAATTATTTTTTATGACTAGAGATTATGTATACCCAAGAATTATGATATAAAGTAAAGAAGGATGGACCCAAAATGGAACGTAGGAGACTACAGTAAATAGAAGAGGGGAATCCTGAACCTCTTGATGGAGAAGAGGTAGAGGACATTGGCAAAGCACATGTGATAGTTTTTTAATTTGGTCTTAAAGATCAGAATAATCTGGACAGAAGATATAAAGACAAGGTTATCCAAGCAAAGGTTCAGAGGCAAAATAAATAGAGTGGCGCTGGTGCGGGTGGTGGTCCCAGAAGAGTGAACAATTTTTGTGTATTTTGCTGCATCCCCAGCGTATACAAAAGCGTCTGGCGCATTGCAAACATTAATATGTGAAAAGTGAGATTGGCTCACTTTGGGATGGATTTGACTGCTTGGCCAATGTGTTTGGGCCTTTTTCTGTGGGTCATAGCCTCCTTAATCCCTACAGCTCTAAACATTTCTTGGACAAAGTCAATAGGCATATGGGCACATACTTGCCCTGGAAGGCTAGCACCACACCCTTTGCTTGCTCATTGTTCATTTCCTAGCTGCTGACTGGGCTCTTAGGGAGGCCAGTCGAATATTGAGCTGGATGACAGGTGAGGGCATTTGGTTGTTTGCACGTCATATCAGGACTATGAGAAGGATTTCCAGCTTACATAAAAATAACAACCTCCTAAGCACCATGGAGCCAGGCTCCTGGCTCTCATAAACCCCAGGAGCTCACAGACAACTTCTTTCTTAATGTAGGCAGCTCTTTGCTATCAGGTTAGGGATGGGTAGAGAGATGTCAGCTGGACTGACTCTTGGGCTGCTGCAGCTCATGCTAACTCCATGTTAGTAGAGACAAATTTTTGGTTGTTTCTTTAATAGGATGGCTCCATCTAAGCTATCCTCAATCTTTAAAATTAGCAAGAAATTTTCTCAAGTAAAGGCATAAATATGGAAGGCAGATTTCATATAAATATGAAAAGAATAAATAGAAGACAAGAAAACAGTGACAGACATCCCCCTGCATGAGGAGAGCCTGTGGACTAAAGCAGCAGAGAAGACCTTTGAGGAACGTTGAACATGCTGGGGAGAAGCTTCCGTGTACCTGAAGCTGCATTTCTCAAACTGTGTTCCATGAGATGCACTTGAGTTCCCTGAAATAATATTAGGTGTTACATAAAAACAACTCTACAGTCAGGTTAAAAAACAAAATTCCAAATCATACTATTTGTCTTCTGCCATCTCCAACGAAGTTTTAAAATTCCCTTTGCAGAGCATCACATTAAATGTTCCGAGAACTAAAGACAAAAATGTAGTTGACTCTGATCAATCTAGATTTTCCAAATGAACTTATTTCATTTGGGGATCTTTTAAATTACTTATTTTTAATAGCCTACCTACCAACATTTCATGGGTATGTAGGTATTTAACAAGCACTTACCATGCACTGGCTTTTGTTCTAAACACTTTACAAAATATTAGCTAATTTAATCCTCATAAAATACTTATGAGATAGATAGTATTGGTTTATTTTATAAATGAGAAAACTGAAATACATAGCAGGGGTGCAGGGGGGTTATTTAGCCCATGTTAGCCAGGCAGCAAAGCTCTACAGTGCATGTTTTTTTAACCAATACATGGAATTCAGTGTGGAAAATAGAGTGTCCTAGAGGGGCTGTCCTGGGAAAGAAGGAATCTGGCTCCTTTGTTGAGAAGCTCCCTTATCTACTATGCTACTTCTAGGTACTCCATTGGTATCTGTGCTCTGGTTTAAAAGACACTTTCTCTCAAAATGAGCCAGAAGCAAAGGTCGAGAAGGAGAGACATTAGCCAGCCCAGGCTGAAAGTGCACAATGGGAACTGTGAACAGGATGTACAAATCAAGGGACAGTGTGGACTCACAGGTACCTTGAAGCCAGAGTCAAGATCATAAATCCCAGACAGGTCCCATGGAGGGGACTTTCAGGAGCATCGTCTATGCCTCTCAGTTTACACTCAAGTGAGAAACCTGGACCTGAGAGAGTGTGTCTCTTGACCAAGGGCTCATGGTTACAGCCGGGTGTCTATTTTCTGGTCTAGGACTTTTTCACATAGCTACATGCTGCTAATTTTAAAGATAGACAGTAACTTAAAGACAGAGCCGTTCTGATGGCAGAAGCAGTCAAAAATTAGTCTCTGACGACATGGAGTTAACATGGGATGCCTCAGCCCAAAGCATGGCCCATCTAACTTACCTCTTTGCCCTCCAACCTCTGCCTTCCAAACCTCTGGTTTCCTTAAAGAAGGGGGGGAAATCGACAGATCTGGCATACTTTTATTAAGAGCAAAATACTCTTTACCTTATGGAACTCCCTGGGACTAAGACTCCAGAGCACAGGACAGGCTGCAATTTCTTAATTCCTCCAAAACTCTCCTATTTGCCACAGTAGGTAGACACACTCTACAATACTCGTCAGAGGATGGAAGTCACTGAGTCAATGGGAGGCGAGAGATGAGCCCCCTTTGAAGGTCAATGTGGGTGGGAAGACTAGGGAGCCACTTCCACAACTACAGGAGCTGCCAAAGTTTCTGGTAAAGGAGCACATGTCCTGCCCCCACACACGTCATTGTCACTGAGCCAGGCCGGCTGGGTCTTAGAACAGGAGCCCTTAGAGAAAGTTCCTGGCACAGTTCTATGCCTCCCCTTCCAAGCCTTGAATCAGGCCAGGCAGAGCCAGGGCAGGTTAGCTGCTCAGCCCTGGGAGCTTGCCTCTGCCCTAGACCAGACCCACCCTGAACCTCACTGCTAAGAGAGGCGGTATGTAGCATGGATGGCTGCACACAATATGGCAGACATGAGTGACAAGATTGCTCCCCAAGAAGAAACCCAACTCTGAGATGAGCTTTCCAGACTATGATCTATGATCTGAGAAAGTAGAAAATAAGCAAGCACATATGTGCATGAGCGAGAGGAAGTGGGAGGGGGAGGACACAGACAGAATCCTATGCCCAAATCACAAAGAGGTTATAGCATATAAGAAAAACAGAAAGATCTTATAATATATGGAAACTAGAAAGGTTGGTATAAATTAATGAAAAGCCTCAATATCATAGCGTACTAAAGAAATTCTATTTACTACATGTGGGCTCATGAAGCATTTCAACCAAAATCCACCAATTAAATCCCACCTTCTCTGAAAAATCTTCCCTAATCTCTGTAATCCTCACAGACCTGCCCTTTCTGTGCCATGGTCTCTAGTTAATTTGCCTATGTTTGTTCTGTCTCTTTGAGACAGGGCAGGGTGTAGGCAGCAGAAGGGTATAGCCAAGGATTCAGACATGGCTCAAAGTTTCAGGCAGGTCACCAAAATCAGAACAGATGGGGAATGAGAACTCCCTCCAGGTCTGAGAAAGATTGAGACAGTTCCTCTATATCAGAGCAGATGATGGGTTGAAAATCTAGGGAGAAAAATACATCTTAAGAAGTCATACAGGTATCTAAGATGATGAAGGCAGGAAAGCTCCAGAGCACAACAAGTCAGAGAATTTGAAGAAAGAGTCCCAAAGAGCTGGAACCCTAAATTTGGGGCTGATTCCAGGGCAAAGGCCCTTATCCCTCTGACCTTGTTTATGACCACACTTCCTGCTATCATTTAGTTATCCCTGGCCTTCCAAAGGAGACACAGGTTTGGTTATGGTGTTTTGAAGGGTGAGAAGGGGACGTTGAAGGGTCAGTCAGTCAGTATTTTAAATATGTCCATCACTCTTGATTGGGACACCGATAAAGATGCAAAGAATGGACAGAAAATCATTTCTTACACCCTGAGAACAACATAGATGTCATAAACTTCTATCCCCTAGTGCTTTATTGCATTGCTTGTCTGGTCAAAGATTTGTTAAGAGATAAGAGTAATTTAAAATCAGTCGTTCATGCTGAGATCCAAGACGGAGGAGTAGATGAATGCTGCGCTTGCCTCTTTCCAAGAACACGTCAAAATTACAACTGAATTATAGAAAAATCAACCCGGAGAACCATCTGAAGTCTAGTTGAAAAGAAGTTTCATAACTAAGGATATAAAAGGTTATGTTGAGACTGATAGGAGGGGAAAAGACACAAAATAGACTGTTCCCACACCAACATGGGTGGTTGAAACTCAAACAACCCATCTCAGCCACAGAGGTTCCCCACAAAGGAGTGAGGGACCCCAGCCCTCCAAACCAGATGCCCCAGCGCAGAGTACTGGTGCTGGGAACAGGGGCCCCCACAGCATCTGGCTGTGAAAAACAGTGGGGATTTCGACCATCTGGGTGGGATGGAAGGCTGTGGGAAACCCAGACATCCTCTTAAAGGGCCTGCACAGGCATTTACCCTGGGTTCTGGCAGAGGGACGGTGACTGGTGATGTTGGAGACACACAGGGAGAGTCTGAGCTATGTAACTTTGAGGCGAGAACTGGAGGGACAGTCCCATTTTTCTCATGTGGGGCCTTCCTCCCATGCAGTTGGTAGGTGGACACCATCTTTCCTGTGCTGAGCCTGCCTCCATAGGCCAAATCTGAATCTGATTGACCTGGTGAGCTGCACTGCTCAAACCTGCTGACGCACTGAGAATATGCCTAACAAAACTTATGTACCAAAGGAGGCTTTATCAGAGGCTGCACCTTACATGAGCCAGCAGGTGGCATCAGGCCTCGGAGTGTCCTGGCATTTGCAGAGCTACACCAGACCTGGTACTGGTTGCAGCTATCCTCAGTTTGCAGCATGGCCTCTCCCACATGCCACCAGTATAGCACAGGCAGTGACCCAACCATGGATCACTCCTACCAGGTAGTCCCTGGCTGGTCACAGGCAGTAGCTGACCTGGGCCTGCACCAAAGCCCCTCCCAAGAGGCCCCTGAAACAACATACTTGGAGGTTGGCTTCAGACCACAGCAGAGCACCACTCAATTAACCCTACAAGTGGCACACACAAAGGACGGTCTTAATAGGCACAAGAACACACTGAGGCAAATCCCACTCCATGGGGTAAGCTCCCCACACAGCAGCTTATAAACTGTGGATGTGGCCAAAACCCACAGCCAGTCAGCCTGAGGATCAATACCACCCACTGACATGCCAACAGCATTCAAAGCTCAACTATAACGGGAGGGCACACACAACCCACACAAGGGACCCTTCTGGAGCACCTGGCTCAGGTGACCAAGGAGACTGTGCCACTGGGCCCCACAAGACCCCTACTACATAAGGCCATCCAGCAATCCTGGGAGACATAACAGCCCTACCTAAAATACAGAAACAAACAGAAAGGCAACAAAGATGAAGAAGCAAAGAAATAGACCCAAATGAAAGAAGAGGAGAAAATTCCAGAAAAAAGAACTAAACAAAATGGAGACAAGCAATCTACCAGAGACAAAGTTCAAAACAATGGTTATAAGGATGCTCAAGGAACTTAGTGAGAACTTCAACAAAGAGATAGCAAGCATAAAAATGGATGTAGAAACCATAAAAAGAGAACCAGTCAGAAGTGAAGAATACAATAACTGAAATGAAGGAATCACCAGCAGACTAGATGGAACAGAGGATCAAATCAGTGATTTGGAAGACAAGGTAGCAGAAAACACCCAATTGGAACACCAATAGAGAAAAAACAAAATAGGATAGTTTAAGAGACCTCTGGGACAACATCAAGCATAACAGCATTCGCACCACAGGGGTGCCACAAGGAAGAGAGAGAAAGCAAGAGATTAAGAATCTATTTGAAGAAATAATAACTGAAAACTTTCTTAACCTGCTGAAGGAAATAGACATAAAAGGTCAGGAAATACAGAGAGTTCCCCCAAAATAGAAGCCAAACAGGCCCACATCAAGATACATTATAATTAAAATGACAATGGTTAAAGGCAAAGAGAGAATCCTAAAAGCAGCAAAAAAAAAAAAAAAGCAGTTAGTTACCTACAGGGGAGCTCTCATAAGACTGTCAGCTGATTTCTCAACAGAAACTTTGCAGGCCAGAGGGCTTTGCATGAAATATTCAATATGATGAAAAGCAACCATGGCTATTATATCCAGCAAGGCTATCATTTAAAATTGAAGGGCAAATAAAGAGCTTCCCAGAACAGAAAAAACTAAAGGAGTTCATCACCACCAAACCAGTGTTACAAGGAATGGTAGAGGGACTTCTTTAAGACAGAAAAAAAAAAAAAAATATGAATAGTTAAATGACAATAGCCAATAGCTTCATATCAATCAACAATTACTTTCAATGTAAATGGATTAAACACTCTGGGTGTCCATCGAAAAATGAATAAAGAGGTGATGGTGTATATATACAGTGGAATATTGCTCAGCCAGGGAAGGGAATGCAGTCTTGTCATCTTCTGTGGCATGAATGGACCTGGAGGGTATTTTGTTGAATGGAGTATGTTAGACAGGGAAAGACAGATCCAATGTAATTTCACTTGTATTACTATATGGAATCTGAAGAACAAAATAAACGAACAAAACAGAAATTTAAAAAAATAATAAATAAATAAAAAGTCATTCATTGTTTAAATGTCAAAGCTTTTGTTCCAGTCAATCACTCTAAAACTGTCATTTAGTCAACAAATATTTATTGACTGCCTACTATGCACCAGACACAATGTAGGGCTCCATGAATGTGTGGAGAATAGACCAAGAATCAGTCCCCAACATCATGAAGCTTCTCATCCAGTCTAAAGGAAACATACACCTTCCTTTCTTCTTCCCTCCCTTCCAATATATTTTATTGTCCTTGGAGAGTAATTTTCATAGTTTCAGGTTAAATATTGTTGACCTTAAACAAATAGACAGCCAGTAATTTCTCCAGCAAAATGGGTTTATTCGGGACCAAAAAAGAATTGTAATTTTGGACTTGCAGTCTAATGGCAAAACCCATACAAGTCTAGCGAACAAATGATAGGAAAAGGGGAGTTCAGAGTAGCTGTTGTAAAGAAAGAGTCCATTGGCGTAAACTAGGGGTTTGAAGTGTACTGGTTTTTGATTGGCTGAGTTGTTTAACAGTCTTTCATTGGTTAAGTGGTTGCTTGGCAAGGAGAAGATCCTCCTTCCTGCTAGAGCAGTAAAGTAGAAAAACATCTTTCTGTTGGAGATGGAAAATACATCTCTTCTTGTTTGGGGTAATTGGTGATTAGTAATAGGGTATGAAACTCCCCCTACAGGCCCTCCCAACTCCAATTTTAATGAGGTTTCTGTTTATTAATCTTCATAATCTCATCACAAGTTTTTTTTATATGGCACAATTATTACTATATCCTGTGGAGATCTAAATTGTTACTCTGCTTTGTTGTTCAACCTAAAATACATAGAGTGAAAGGATAAGTTATTGACACTTCAAAATCACAATAGGAAAAATTGTGAATAATTATAAAATTAATAACCTAGAAAAATTATATTCAAATGTTAGCATCCCTTAAGAGCTTTTAAAGTCATATCTGAAATGTTAAGTGTGTATACTTTTATTTGTCTATCTATACACACACATTTGTCTAGATAGATATGTGTATACAAACAGGTGGTTCTCTTTGTGTCCTTAAAACATACATCAATATCATGAAAGTTTAGAATGCTAGAACTTGATGTGCTCTAAGAAAACTTTTGAGATGATGAAACTAAATTCCAGATCATCAATTGATCACAATCAAATATTCAGTGTAGGAACTAGAACTCCATTTGTTGACTACCAGCAAAGGAATGTTTCAATCAACATCATTTTAGGAGTTTACTCAAATTTAAAAGTAAGACCTTTGCACCTGGAAAAGGTACAGAGCTTTCACAGAGGATTTAAGAAGAGATTCCAATAGTGTGATCCTTTTAACTAGCAAAATAATGGTCAAATGAACAAGGAGTTCTAAAAGATTCTACTTACTTATATTGTTCAATTGGTGATCATAGTAATAACTAACTGTCTACCATGCATTTTCTAAAAATTGGAGCTGGCTTTTTAAAAAGCTAAATAATTCATTTTGAAATAACCCCCCAAAGGCATACAAATTAGTGTTTGAACTGTAATTATGTGAGACTTCAGCCCCTGATTGCATTATCTGGACCTTTTATACAGTGTATCCTTGTAGCTCTAGTGCTTTTGGGGTTTGGTCCAAAGGGAAATGCTACATAGCCACAATCTCTGTTTGACAAACACCTATGATATAATACTCGGCTTATAAAGTCTGATTTTTTTAAAAATAGCTTTTACAAGGGAATACATCTGACATCAGAAATGTCATGTTAATAGCTTAGTAAAACAATACCCTTAATGCTTCCATGGTGAGAAGGGATGTTTTCTAAGATACCATGAATGAATAGTTTATCAAAAAGAAAGAGTGAAATTCACTGAATGTCAAGTAAATTGAGGTGCATTTTAAGACTTTAAGATAGAGAAACAGTTGAGGATTTCTTTTCAAGTAAGGAGCACGGCATGTGTCCAATAGAGGCCCACCAATATTGCTGGGTCAATGGTGCAAGGCTGTGTGCTTGTTTTTATGCAAATGTAATAGCAAATGCATGGCCTTATTGTCCACAGGAAAAGATTGACCAGGATTTTACAAATATAACCCTGTGAGTGAGAAAAGTGAGAAAACAAGCTGAATCAGAAAAAAGTGAGATTTAGTCATAATTAGTCAAGTTCCCTTATGACAAGAGTTATCTTGGTCCTGTATGTGTTAGGCAGAATAACCTAAGTTGTGCTGTGATGACAGATACTTCCCTAAATCTCAATGGCTTAACACAGAAAGGCTTATTTCTTAATCCTACAAGATTTCTGCCTGTGCAGGTGTCCTTCAGGGCAGCTTAAGGACTCAATTTCACTGCATCAAATAGATATGAAACCTGGAACACATAGTTTTAAGGTCACCATGGCTGCACAAGAGAAGGCTCAAGGTACTGCATCAGCTTTTAAATGCTTCAGCCCATTGGCCACCTACCTGCAAGTGAGCTGAGAGATGTGAGGAGCATATGGATATTCAGCGAGGAGTAAATGTCTGTCCTTCCATATGACCCTAATCTACCTCCATCGAAGTGTATCTAGGAGAATTTCTCCTCAGGAGGTTTTCTCCAGCCCTTTTTTTTGTTTATTAGACTCTGATTAATGTCTTCATGAATGCTAGGAACTGATTAATTCATACCCACAACAGATTACTCAGGAGTCTCTTTACCTTTATGAGATGTTCAAGTCCTGTCTCTTTTGAAGAGTCTTCTTGGCAGACCTCAGTGTTTCTCAGCCTGCAGAAGGATGGGACTTCGGTGTGCAGGCTGACTGTAACTCCTGTGGTGCCTACACATTTCTGAGCCTGGAGACTCCCTGGTTAAGTACTTATGAGACCTGAGTGTATGATGCTGTAAAAAGGGTTTTGTTTTTTCCATGCAGAGTTTGCTCCGCAACATTATTTTCTATTGCAGGATATGGTTTTCATATGTTCATTTGATGATTCCCTCTAGAAAGAATACCTGAACTGTGCAATTCTGCTTATCAGACTCAGTAAAGTGAGTTGCTGGAGCCACTGACTTTCTTAGAAAAATGGAGGTGGGAATATTCCAGGCTTCAGAACTTGTTCTTTTTTGTTTAAACCTTACTCAACAATAAAAAACAAATAAAAAAATATATATTTTTTTTTTTACCATGGAGGAGAAATCGCCATATAATATTTTCCAACAGAGTTAGCCAAGAACATATCCTAAGTGGGAAGAGTTACATGTGTTACCATTTAGCACTGATATATCACTTAAACACGCACGCAATTGCAGTGCGCTTTACCCAGCAGTGTGAACTCAGGCGTATGGCACCGGATGGGGTGTCTTGGGTTCCTTTCCAGCTCCCAAGCACTTTCATCACACTGTGACCTTGACTGAGTCACTCAACATTTTTCCTCTGGGTTTCCACAGAGAGGCGAGAGAAGAGCAGAGATGACATGTGTAAAATATATGTTCTTTGAGGAAAGGGAGGGTGTTGTGTGAATTTAACAGTGAGACATGAGTAGTTGGCTATGCATTTATGTGCTATATATATGAGTGTATCATTTATGGGAGATGTTAACTCCATCCTGACAGTTTTAAAAAAATGGGATTAGCAGATTTTACTCTGACTATTCTGTTAAGATACATGAAACAAGAATGGTCTTCTAACACAGCCCCAGCCTCCCGAGTCCCTTACTTAACTTCCTAGTCTCTGCTTGTTTATTAAAAAGTTATGAGTTTTTTGTAAAGCTGCTTAAATCTTTTGCCTCTGTGTTTTCCAACCAACATGAAAAAATGTTTTTATTTCATTTTAACAGCTGATTTAATTTTATTTATTTTCTTTGGGATTCCTCAAATTATGACTTTCCTTATCTCCTCTGGTCTTTGCTCATAACCTCTGGGCTTTTTTGTTACACTAGAAATGCAGAGTTGAGCAATACTTTCCAGGAAAGAAGAGTTTGGGGACCTTCTTCCTGGAAATGTCAACAGACCCTTGGTGAGAAAAGACTTTTCCATTAAAATTAGTAAAGTCAAGATCAGGAGATACTTTTCGGCGATGTTTTTCAGCGCACTTGGTAATGTTTTATTTCAAAGGATATTGATTAAATTTGTATTGTTTTTTGTAGCCCAATGATGCAGGTTTAATACTGTATTTTTTTTAATTACCTTTCTTTTTTTTTTTTTGACATTGTTTTTTTTTCTCTAACTCCTTACCACGTAATAGGTCTAGAAATATCTAGGATAGCATAGATATCAAAATATTTGATTGATTTATAGGGCTTGGTCAAAGAAATGTGTCCACTGTGTGAAGAAAACAACACTCAATTTATGCTATGTCCTTATATGATAAAATTGACCAAATGACTAGTGAAAGGTAAATAGGAATCACATCATGAAAGATATTAAAGACCATGGAATATGTTAAGTAAAAGATGGAGATTCTTTAGAAGCTTTGAGACAGAGATGGTATATATTTCATCTGTGTTTTAACAAAATAACATTTGCAGTATGAAGAGTGTATAAAATTTATATATATATAAAGGAAAGACCAGTTAAGGGGGCAATATTCTAAATGAGACCAAACCTAATCTAGTGTGAGAAGAAAGACAAAGAGATAGAATTAAATGGATAGGATAGGATAGGATAGGATAGGATAGGATAGGATAGGATAGGATAGGATAGAATAGAATAGAATAGAATAGAATAGAATAGAATAGAATAGAATAGAATAGAATAGAATAGGAGAACGGGATCTGTTATATAACCTTGGCTTCGGTGACTATATTTTTGATTAACTGATGCAGGTGGAAAGGCAGAGCAATGGGAGATTTTTAAAACCTAGTTACTCCTTTATCTTGATAGGCTCAAGACTGAACAAGGGCAGGGCGGCAATGCAAGAAGAACATGGTATTACTGAAAACACTCTGACTCCTCTTGTCCATAGCCTCTGAGCATTGGTACCTTGGTAGCCAAATTGCTACCTGCATACCTAAGACCTAGAGCACCTCAGGACAACAGAGGCAGGTGTATGGTTGCAACAAAGCATTCCAGTTTGCTGAGCTATGGAGATGAACTAGGATACATTACTGATTACTATTTGAACTCATGTATCACTAGATTAGCTTAGCATAACATTAATAAATAATAAGAACATTATAGTTTACCCTCAACTACAAGCAGGGTCTAAGCAATCTTTTTGGGCTATTGCTCAGGTGACTTATTTACCTAAAACGTTGGATCATCTTAACTCAGTGGTCTAAATTCACAGACATAATAAAGGTTCTTATGAATGTGTAGAAACCCTTGGTGACTAAACTCTAAAGTATTCTTTCTCAGGCATTTGGCAAAGAAAAGGATCTCTCTTTGTCCTCCAGCATGACTGATCAAGCAAGTTTAAGAGACACATACTGACTATTCCACTGTCTTCCCAGTGAACACCCATTGAAGAACATGCAAGACACTAGACAGATCAGAAAGCAGAACATATACTCAGAAAGCTAAATGACTGCTCAAGGAAACATGTGCTAACTGTCAGTGGGTTACAGGAAGTGTCCCAGTGTCTGGGTAATTGAATAGGACATCATCAAGGATCTGGAACTGAAACAAGGCCTTCAAGTAATGGTAGCTTTTAAGTGAATAAAGAAGAAGAGAGAGTATTTGAAAAATAAAAAAACATGAGCTCAAACAAGAAAGCATTTGTGTTGGTTGGGCAAACATCTAACTCAAACTGACTTAAAATAAGGAGTTTATTGGCACACTGAAAAGTACAGGGGCCCATCTTGAAGGACTTAAAATGCCATCATCAGAACTCTGTCTTTCTCTATCCCTTAGTTCCACCTTTTTCTGTATTGACTATACATTCAAGAAGATTCTCAACATGTTGGTTGCGAAAAATGCTGACATTAGCTGGAGGCTCATTCCTCTTTTCAGGCTCATTCCTCTTTTCAGCCAGTAGAGCACTGAAAAATATGATTTCTTTCCAGTTGATCCATCAAAAATCTCAGGATTGCCTTGGATTGGGCCATCTTGGATTACTTACCCGTCCCTGAACCAATCCCTGTGGTCAGGAGAATAAAATACACCGGCTGGTCAAGCCTGGTTTACGTTTACCATAGATCCAGGGACTGGGGCCAAACATAACTGGCTGTTTACTATTGAAAAGACAAAACAAGATATGTCTATTATATCATTAATGCATCCAGATATTGTGTAACTCAATTTTAGACCAATAAAAAAATATCTTATTGGAATCATGAAAAGTATGGTAGGAGAAAGTAATGAAGATCAATGATATAAGTGCTGTGGACTTTTGCTGCAAAATGTTGGATATCACTGAAGTTTTTTAACAGGGCAATGCCATTTGGGTTCAAATGACACTCTAATTTCAAATATCCAACTGAAAATTCTCTTTCACAGAGAAGAAACTTTATTAAAGGCATTAAGGTTATATACTTATGGGAAAGTCATATGTTTGAGAGTATTCATATACAAACATGTAAATTCTCTAAATCTCTATAAGGCATATGAAAGTGAGAAAGAAATCTTGATTTGTCTGACATATTAATTCAACTAGAGCAACTTCACACATTATCTGACATGAATGTAAGGTGAGGTGAAGTAAAGAATAGCCTTATATTTCTTTATTTATTAATTTATTTACTTGTGCTTTTTTTTTTTTTCTACATGCAAGACGTTCAAGGTATCATGGTTTACATTCAAAGGGAAATACGGATTCAGCTCCCTACATCTGAATAATATCACGGAGTAACAGACAACTCATATGTACCTTTTTCTCTGAACATCAAACCTATGTCAAGTAGTGTGTTAGGAGATGTAAACACTCTGCAAGGTAAATATTACAGAGGAATAAACTGACATTCAAGAAGTTTAAAGAAAATGCCCCAAATAAACATAACTAGTAAGTGTCAGAGAAATAGGATTCAAAGCCAATCTGTCCAAATTCAAGTCTATACTCTTTCCACTATTCTGGGCTGCCTTTCCACAACTGAACTTGCTAATGATAGCATTTCCAAGGTCAGTGACTAGAGTTCCAATGTTTAAAAACAGGTTCACTGTTGATGAAGATTCTTGTTAGGAATGAGTTTCTGGTTTGTCAAAAGCAATAGTTGTTCTACATCATGGGAACTTAAAATCAGAGAGAGAGAAACTACCCCCATTGTACACTACTTATATGCAATTCTAATTTTAATTAAGTGTGATGTTAGATTCCTCAGAGACTTTCAGTATTTAAAAGAATATTGGAATGGGTTCTTCGGTAAAGTAAAATTTCTTAATGTGGCTACTTTATTGTTTATTACTTCAGATAAGAATATAGCTCAGTAGTCCTAACGTTTCATTCACATGCGTTTTGAATTTTTTTAAAAAAAGTATGATCAGTATGCGGCTCCAGAAAAGAATAAACTTTCCAAATGTTAAATATGCTATCTGAAACCGAATGTTGTTTTAAACTTTAAGCCATCCTAAGCATGAAAGATGAGTGCTGGCTTTGAGCTGGGAACATAGCTGAGGTACATCCGGTCACCTGGGGTGAGATTTTTTTCCTAAATCCTTCATCCACATTAGCAGCTTCCCAAACAACAATTCCGAGTTCTGATGTGGTTGAACGTATTTGAGCACAGCTACTCTTGAGGTTCATGAAAGAGGCAGTTAGCCTTGACCACCTCTGACTAATATGTATGGAGACAATCCCATAAAATAAACATGCATCAAGTTGTTTGCCCAGTAATGGATATTTGACCTACTCCCCATCCTTCCCTAATGCCAGCATAAATGGTATTTGAAGAGTAAAACAAATTCCATTTTGATTCCAAAGCATGGTCAGATGCACTTTGACTAACGCTCCAAATTTTTGGGAGCAGCTTCACCATAGAGATCTTCTCAAGCAGTCGAGTTGGCCATTATTCCACTAATGCAGCAATTATTTCAATCTACACATAAAATGCAAAGGATGCTAGGGCCAGCTAAGAAGAGGGACGAGATACTGTACACACTATGGAAACCGATAGCTAGAACCAATAATGGAAAGAAAGGAATAGTGGCCTTCCTTTATCCCTTTGCCCCACTCCAAATCAGAAAATTATGCTCTTTAAATTTCACAATGTACTGCACATCAAAAGTCTGACATTTTTCCATGCTACTTACCCAGTAGTTCCCGTTTAATGAATTTATAAAGAAATAATCAAGGATAAGATACTTAATTTAGCTACATCAAGGTTTAGCTACCAGGATGTTCACTGCAGCATTATTTCCTTAGTAAAAAATCGAAAATTACCTAGGAATGCAACCATTGATGCATTGGTTTTCTATTGCTGTTATAACACATTACAACAGACTCAGTGGCTGAAATAACACAAATGTATTTAGCGCAGTTTGGTAGATCTAGTGTGCTTGACTGGCTCTCTGCTTCAAGTCTCACTGAGTTAAAAGCCAGGTGTAACCAGGGCTGCATTCCTTTATGGAGGTTATAGGGGTGCATAGGTCCCTGTTTCCTTGCAGTAGTAGCACTAAGTTCCCCATTTTCTGAGGGCCATCCCCAGATTCTAGAGACCACCTGCATTTCTTTGTTCATGGTCTCCATCCGCCATCTTCAAAGCCAACTACAGTGGGGCCAGTCCTTCTCATATCACATCTCTGAGACCTGTGATTCTGCCTCACTCTTGCACTGTGAAGGTTCCATGTGATTACATAGGGCCCAGCTGATAATCCAGGATATCTTTCCTATCTGAAAGTTGGTAACTTAAATTTCATCTGTAAAATTCCTTTAGTCATGTAACTTATCAGTCGTAGAGTCCAAAGATTAGGGTATGTTCATTTGTGGGTGTGGGGGGTCTACCACAATAGGGTATCAGTGGAATAAAACGTGGAACATTCATGGACTTAAACAGACTATAAATAAAACTAATGTGTGGGAAATATTTAATGGCATGGAAAAACACTAAGTGAAATACCACATTGAAAAACATTAAAACAATTTTTTTTAAAAAAAGACACCCAATAGCATGGATAGTCTCATCCCATTTCTTACAGAGTAAAAATAAGCTATAGTTTGATATCTCTAAATATCTATATCTATTCAATATTTATATATCTATCTAGGTGGAAAGGTCTACCTCAAAATGTTAAGTCATTATTTAAGGTTGGGGGTTACTGGTGAATGTTTTTAGATTAATATATATTTTTGAATTTGCCTAAATGATTAAGTATATTATCTACAACACACACACACACACACACACACACATACACACAACTTAAATATTAAAACTTTCTCTTAAAGTTGAATGCAATAGATAGCCCTTTGGCCAGCCAATTGGCCCACCCAAAACACTAAACTGTTTCTCCTAGATACAGTGATAGTCTCATTCTCATGGGACTGAACTCAGTTCCCACATGACAACCCCAATCCCAGGAAGCCTGTCCTAATCCTGAGAAATCAAATCTCTTTAGCACAGTGGCCCAGTAGTCACTAAACCAAGAGAGAATGTCACTGACTTTCTACAGCTGCAATAGTATATTGTTGTTTAATGTCATCTCTGAGAAATTTTCTGACATGGTGCAGCCTGAAACATCCGTATGTCAATGTTGAGTTTGGTTTAAATTTCAGATAGCTAAAAATAAGTCTTTCTCCTCCTTTTGGTTTTAAAGTATAAGCAGATCTAGCTTTTGATGTACAAAGCTTATAAACGAAACAATTTGCTGTCTCCACCCAAAGACAGCTAATGCAACTCCAGAAAGAAGGGTCTATCTTTAACAGTTTACTCTACATTCTAACTGTGGTTTCCGTAAGAACATACTGTATACAAACTTTGTTCCTAAGGTTATTTCTGTTAGTGCCAAATTGACTTCAATTCACAAAAATCATGTGGTGCATTCCCATGTAACTTGGATGTTTTGTTCTAAAGAAAACAGAAAGTTTTTTCCCCTTCAGCAACCATTCCTGTTTATGGAAGATCCACTTCCACCCTGGGGATGAGACTTAGAATCAGTCACCGAATCTGAGCTTAATTCTTCGAAAACCTAGCAAAGACCTTGACCTCCTACCCAGAACTAGACTACACACTCTGTCCTACAAGTAGCAGATTGGTGGGCGTCTTATAGCATTATGGTTAAAAAGTGCGGTTCTCCTACTAAAGTCCTGGGGTAACAAAATCCTTGGATTCAAATCTTGTCTCTGACCTTTACTACCTGTGTTACCAGGGGCCAGTAACCTCGGTGTGCCCTAATTTGTAAAATGAATATAATCATACCATCCTGGGACTGTTGTGAGGTTTGAATGAATTAAACATATAAAGCAGTTGGAACATTATCTGGTATATGCTACTAATAGCACTTGGAAGAGCACCGTGTAAAGAAGAAAGAAGTTCTATTTAGGATATTATTGAACATTTTAGAGAGAGAGAAGAGAAGAGAAGAGAGGAGAGGGAGAGAGAGAGAGAGAGAGAGAGAGAGAGAGAGAGAGAGAGAGAGAGGAGAGAGGAGAGAGAGATTATTTCAGAGAATCATGACCATTTACAAAGAGTGCAAGCAGCTGATGTTCCGCTAACTAGCCAGGCACCCTCCTGCCTCAAGGCCTCTAAACTGGCTTTTCCCTTCACCAGATGCTTCCTTACTGAAATATCTGCATGGCCCATTCTTCCTTCAGAGTTTCACAGTAATAATAACTTCGGGCCATCCTGATCACCCAATTTAAGACCACACCACCAACCCCAGTGTGGTACCCCCATCCTCTTTACCTGTGTTCTTTTCTTGTACTGCATTTTATATCATTTATTTATTGTGTTGACTGTTATGTAAATTACAGGAGGGCAGAGATTTGTGACTGTTTCTTGCTGCGCTAGCCTCAGCACCTGCAATAAATAGCACCCAACTTGCAACTGATCGTTCAATGCATGGACAGCTACCTACCTTCAAGAGTGGAGGTTTTGTCTAAAACGGAGGGGTGGGTATTGCAAAACTTGAGCCCAGAGCTCTCTAAGCAAGCTGTTGAAAATCCCAGTGGGAGTCCTACATGGAGTGAGCCTCTCCGGGGACAAGATCTGCAGTGAGAGTTCTAAACACAGCAAGTGAGGAGGAACAGTCACTGGAAGTGGGGAGACCACGCTCCAGTCTCATTGCTGCCCCTAACCCTCAAGTCACTCCACTTTTCCTTGAATCTAAAATGAGAACTAGGTGATTGGTCAAGACTCATTTGGATGTAAAACATCCATGCTTCTGTGATTGGAATGGGGAAATACGCAATCAGATTAGCATTTATTTAATGCCCATATGCTCAGACTGTTTCAGTTGCCCTTAGCAAAGCTTCTGATAGAGCCCAGCCAGAGGCAGCAAAACAAGGTAGTTTCCATTTTACTTGTGGCTAGAGCATCCCGGTGACTTACATAGAAAGATTGCTCCAAGAATCCCAAAAAATGTTAATTACTGTTTTGTATAAGATCTTTCAAAAACCCCATAACAGAACTTTCTCAGTTTAGTTCAGTGACTGACAAATTTAGAAATAAAATATCTTTTGCAGTTCTCATTGTTTAAAAACTATTGCATAAATTTTTCTGTTAAGGGGGAAAAAAAGATGTGTTTTGCCTCTATTCCTCTCCCTGACAGAAGTAAAGTGTTGGTTTATAAGCAATAGTGTCAGAAAGGGGCCTGATGACATTTGGCATATAAAAATCACCCACATCTTTAGGCAGAGAGTGAGGTTCAGATGGCCTCCTTGCCAGCTCTCTGATGCTGTGGCAATATTAGCATTTCCACTTCCTGTCAAGGTTTTCTGGTCAGTTCTGGGAAATGGAAGGCCGACAGGCGATCTAAATCTTATCTTTTCTCCTCATCTGCCCCTTGAGTTATAGATAAGACTTGACTTGAATCCCTAATGCATAAGCCCTCCACAAGATTTTTGTGAATTTGTGGTTTGGGCATGCTTTTGGTTACCACTTATATTATTTAGAGTCCCGACCAAGCTGTTATAATAAAGGGACTCAAAACAGCAGTGGCTTAAACAAGATAGATAAAAGTTTATTCTTTCTCATGTAATGGTCCAGAGGTTGCCAGAATAGGGAAGGCAAAGCTACTCTGTCATTTTCAACATACGTGCCTGAGTTCAAGGTGATGGGTCTAGCTCCTGCCACCGCACAGGCATTCCAGACAGCAGGAAGAGGAAAATGACATGCAGAGCGCACGCCTTATAAAGGCACAATGCAGAAGTGGCACACATCATGTCGGCTCACATTTCATTGCCTAGAACTTATCACATCGCACAACTCGCTTCAAAGGAGGCTTAAAATTGGAGTCATTTTCTGGGCTGTCTAGATCTAACTACAGAAACAAACTTCTATCAGTAAAGCAAGGAAAGAATGAATAATGGAGGCCAACCAGCAGTTTGTGCCACCATCCCCTTCTCCAGCTACTCAAATACCATTTACACCCTTTTCCCCACAAATGGGTGGGAACAATACTTGCCCCATCCCTGAGGAATTCAGCCCAATGCCCTATCTGGAGAGCTCCAAGTCTAGGCTCTCCAAAGAGAAACAGTCTTTTCTCTCATCCAGATGCAGCCTCTCAGGGTCTAGTAGAATGCTATCTGCCTCTTTCACATATAAACATACTCTCTATATTAAGTGATGGAGTAGAGACAAATCAACTGAAATTTATAACTCCCATTAGGAAAAGAGAAGATGGAAAAACACAGCAGTCACTTGTCCATAGCAATTACCAAGTTCTCCTCTCCTGAATGAATAAATGTCTTTGATTTGCTCTTGCTCCTGCCCACTGAGCTCTTCCTTCTCCATTATTCTCACTTGTCACATCTGAAGTGAGTGTTGTAGAGCAGGCCTTCCTTGGGAGCTGCACAACTTTTTTAATGTACTTCCTGTTTGGGGCATATTTGGGGGATTAGGGTTGTTTTAGGGATGAAAGAATTACAGGCTTCTGGTTATGTGGTTCCAGTTGATTCCATCTATATGTAACTACAGCTAAAGAGCTCATCCAGAGTTGTGTGGTTTTTTTAAAAACTGATTTTATATTGTGCTCCACCCATATCTATCTCCTCTCTCTCTCTCTCTCTCTCTCTCTCTCTCTCTCTCTCTCTCTCTCTCTCTCTCTCATTATTGTAGCTCTCTTGGTATCATCTGAAACAATAGTTTGAGTGGGAAGGCAACACCCTTAATCTGATTTTTGCTTCTGAGTTAGCTCCCACTATCTGGACCAGAAGTCTTACTGGGAAGTGATTGGGGGGTCTTGAAGCTATATATAATATTATCAGCTGTTAAAGGTGTCCCTTTAGAATATGAGTCATTTTTGTGATTAGCCAGAGGTCATCAATCGAAAAGTGATGAGATATTTTTAGAACAAATCAACATTCTGAGTTTTCTTAACCAGTTTCACTAAGTTTCTGGATCTAGCACTATGCATTTTGTCTTCTGACGTTTCATTACAGGCAATTTTTTCAAATATTTTGTCGTGGCATAACAAGAATCACCAGATTTCCAGTTTGCAGTGTTTTTCTTTGACTCCTGCTATGCAACCACTAATCCACTTATTTTTGGCTTTGTTTTGGGAGCACCCCACTTCTGATAGCAAATTCTATGTTAGGTAAGATATAGCACAAGCTACTACCACAACAGAACCCCAAGTGCAGTGGCTTCAACAAGACAAATTTATTCTATTTAAATGATTTTAAAGTACAAATTTTTCATTTTTAAAAAATTCTGGCATGGGACTGTGTTTTATAATGAACAGCATCTTAGTATTGTGTCACGTGTTAATTGGCTATACGTGTTAATCGGCTATACGCTTTTCTTCTTGAGGTTATATAAAATAATAGTGCTTTTGCAATTTATGACATTTCAGATTGGATTTTTCTCTCAAATAGACTACACACTGACTAGTCAGGACTGGTAGGGCAGCTCTATCCTACTTAACACGTGATTCTCATATTAGGGTCCAGCATGGCTGCTCCAGCTCCTCCATCATTACTAGCCAGCAAAAATAGGGCAAGAGTCAGGGAAGTACATGTTCTTTCTTTGTAAAAGCACAACCTAGAAGTGATACATATCATTTCCACTGCATCCATTAGCCCTCTAAGTCACATATTCACACATAACTTCAGAAAAGACTTAAAAACGTAGCCCACCTGGACAACAATGTTCCCAGCTAAAACTCAGCAGGGTTTTTGGTTCGTTTGTTTGTTTTTTATGATAGGAAAGAGGAAGAATGGATATTAGGCCTTAACTAACAGCCTTTACCATTCCCTCTGCCTCCAAATTCCTGTTTCCTCAGCTAATGCAGTATCAAACCCAATCAGTTCCTTGATCTCCCCAAATTCACCCACTCAGAAAATTTGCATTTGTAGAGATGGACTTTACTGAAACCATGGTTTTAGGGAGGCAAGACTTACATCACAACAATCAAATCAACTTCAAATTAAATAGTCAATATTTCGGTTCCTATCTTCCTGCCACCCGACAACCATAGTACTGGGACCTTTTCCACTCTCATTATCTACTCTTGTTCCTCACCTTCTCTGCTCTCCTCTCTCACTACTTGCTCCCATTTTTCAGCCCGTATCCAATGTAGAACAAGTTTGTCTTCCCGCTTTCTTTTAACCCTGTTAACTCATGCCTTCAGAGTCTCATTTTTATCACTAACAGCGTTTCCAGGACTTCTCCTAAATAAAGATAGACACCCTCTCTAAAAGGAATTTTGATGTAGTCAACTGTAAGGACAATAATATTATCATGCTGCTTCGGAAGACTATCAAGGGACCCAGGGAAGGGTACAGAAGTCAAGTCTAGATGCCTAGAATTCTACTAGATGTCACCTGGCAGCAATCTAACATGGAGAAACGAAGATTTAGTAAATCCATAGAACCGAGCATTGTCTTAATACTCTGTGCATTTTGAGAATAAGTCCATAAAGCGATATGTATTTTCTGCCTTGTTAGCCCTGTAACAATGTAATTTTCTATATTTGTCTACCAGTTTCCTCACTAAGGTCTTTAATATTACCACATCCGCACGCCAATGAAGGTATCTGCTCAGTTGTAAAACCCATATAGTTTTTCCTTAGATGCCAGTAATTAGGTATTGATGAGTTTCCATCTTCAGACAGCAGCCATTAATATTTCCCCTTGTCTTCCTAGCGCTCATACCATCTATTTATATTCTCATTTCATGCATGGGTATCTGTTCTTCATATTCTCTTCCTCCACATTTTATTTGAACTGAAAACATGTCTGTCAGTGCTAACATTAATATGCACACGATCCATCCAGCGTGGGGCCTGATACTATCCATGATTTCCATCTGGTTTTCCCGGCATCTGCAACTCACCAACATGCTTGGAAGTTCCAAGTGGGACAGATTTCAGATCCTGCCAGCATCCTGGCACAGACATGGTGTGTTCTAGCGTGCCTCCAACAGTGATGTGTAACTCTGGGTATCTGAAGGGTGGTGAGTGTCTGGTGGCCTCGTGCCACTTATTGTCAGTCTTGAGGTTTGGGTCAGTTCCTGTAATGGCTGAATCACACCAGTAACAGTCCCTTTTAATAAGAGGTAGGCTTTTAGATTTTGCTTCCATGGAATTGTATGTGAATGCCTCATATGGTCAAGAGAAAGAAGCTCTGCACGCCTATATTTAAATGCTGCAAGTAATTCCCGCTCACTCTAACTCTATCCAGATGTGGATACTCTGTGCCCATGTAAATTAGATGGCTTTCTTTCTTTTCGGCCTTGTTGAGAATCTGCACTCTGACTCACACCGAAAAAAAAAAAATGGAAAGAATGTGCGGCAACTACACACAAGACATGCTATTTTAATAGTACAAGCTCTGTTGACAGGAAAATCAGTGCTTTTGTGCGGCAAACAACAGCATTTGCATTTCGAAGGGCTAGACACTATGGCTCAGTAAGAAGCAAGCCAACGATGGCCTTTCGTCCTGGATGTCAGCTATTCCCACAGTTGGATTTCTGGTTCGGGTTCTACGTATTCTTGACTAGGAGCCACATCTGTTCTCTGCCCCCAGCCTTGCTGCGGTGACTTTCTAAAAAGGAAGAATTATTCTGAGATAATGGGCCCTCTGTGGTGCCTACAGCATTTTCCATTCTATTCCTCTCTCTCAAGTAGTAGACTGCAGTCAGGCAAATGTAGGCACCCAAAACTCTGAATACAAAAAGCAATTCACACGGCCCATCGTGTTTTGTGTTCCACAGAGTGTCTCATTTAAAACACATCCCACTAAAGGCCCAATTCACTAAATTGGGCTCTTACACAATGGAAAAAATAAAGAAGAGAAGGGAAAAGGCAACCCATTTCCTTTTTGCCATTCTTGAGTCATTTACTGATTGCTTTTTGGAAAAGCTTGTTCCATGACTGACAGAATTAAATTAGTCTTTAGTCTACCTTCACTCTAAACTCATCCTTTCTCCTTTGAGACAGCAGGGGGGAGAAGACCCACAGAGGTGGAGGTGCCTGTAGCACCATAGAATGGCATCGTAGCTGCTCTCTGAGGCTCACCCCAGCTCTGCTAGAAACTCACCCCTTCTCCCCTTCTCAGATTCTGCTTCAGTCACAGTCTATGGCATTTGACAGTTGTGTTTATTTATCCTGAACTAAATGTGATGCTGAGAAATGAAATTAAGAATAAATAGAATAAATCACCACTGAGACTCACATGTCATTGACCACAAATGCCTTCGAACAATTAAACCACGTTACACTGACCACGTTTTTACTGTTTACAAAGTGCTTTCTTAGCCAATATCACCTTTGATCCTTGCAGATATTCTGGGAGATAGGCAGGGCACGTTTACTACTCAGGTTTTCCAGGTGAGAAAAATAAAACACAGGGAGGAGTGTTAACTCCCCAAGATCTCAGAGCTCCTAACAAGAGGAAGGGAAGAACTCAACTCAAGGCTTCTGGTTCCCAGCCCAAAATTCTTTTCACCACATTTGAACCAGACCCTCCAGACTCACTACCTCTTTCTCCTGATTGTCTAACTTGTTAGTGTCCCAAAGGTGGGGATTTTAGACCCTGCACTGATTTGGGAACAGGACAACCAACTGTTCCAGTTTGCTTGGGACTTGCACGCTACAGTTGGTCACCCTAGTGGGCAGGACTTCCAGGACAAGGATGGCCTGCTGTAGCCAAACTTCTCTTCAGTCAGGCAAGGTGTGCTATTTCTGAGGGCACTTATAGAAAGTGCTTTGAGAAAGATGAAGTAATCCAAAGGGCTTGATCTTCTAATGAGACATGCAGGAATTCTTCAGCAGCCCTCTCCTATGATGCCAGGCTGATTAAAAGAACAATAACTCTGCTCCTTAGAGTGTGCCCAGCTCCAATAACTCTGAAACCATCTTCCCCAGGTAGTCAGAGAACAGCCCTCCCACCTGGTTGTATTGAAGCCCTGTGAAACTGTGTGACCACTGGAAGGGTGGCAGGTTCAGTGGGAAGGAGAAAAAATAAGAGACTTGTTTGTGACTTTTTCCCCAATGACCTTGAGCTCTTGGGAGCTGTTCATTTTGATGATTGAGTTACTTCACCAAAGAGAAGCCTGATGTTGACATTTTTGCACTAGATGCCCTCTTGCTCAAAACAAAACAGGGCCCCCATTCTCTACACTCTTTTTAATTTTTTTTTAAATGGGGGAATACTGGGGAACAGTGTGTTTTTACAGAATGTCAAGTCGTTGTTTTTTCAATCTAGTTGTGAGGGGCGCAGCTCAGCTCCAAGTCAAGTTGTTGTTTTCAATCTAGTTGTGGAGGGTGCAGCTCACTGGTCCATGTGGGGCTTGAACCTACAATCTTGGTGTTATGAGGAGCACTGCACTGTAACCATTGAGCCAACCAGCCGCCCACCGGTGGCTCAGCCGTTGCTTCTCACTGGACCATGTGGTTCTCACTGGTCCATATGGGAATTGAAACGCAGACCTTGGTGGTATGAACACCTCACTCTAACCACTGAGCCAACTGGTTGCCCACTGGCAGCTCAGCTCCAAGCTAAAGCCGTTGTTTTCAATCTAGTTGGAGGGCGGGCGCAGTTTATTGACACATGTGGGAATCAAACCGGCAACCTTCTTGTTAAGAGCTCATGCTGTAACCAACTGAGCCATCCAGCCGCCCCCTCTCTACGCTTTTGATGCTAAAGTAAGCCTGGGCCCCCCTCTGTATATCAGGCAAAATGCAGCAACATGTATCAAAATCCCTAAAAAATGTTCATAACTTTGGACCCAGAAATTTTCTTTGAGGAATTTTAGCTTAACAAAACAATCAAGGATACATAGAATAATATTTAATAATATGTTCCCCATAGCAGGACAATCACCTTGTCATGCTACATTTATTACTGGGGTTCAGGAAGGTCTGAGTATGTTTGGAGCACTGGTAAGACTGGCTGTAAGAGAACTTGTTCACTTTTGGGGTTCAGAAAGAACAGGGCTTGTCTGGGGAACTGGTAGAATGGTACAGAAGTTCACACCCAGGTTGAAGGTGGTAAGAGAGGTGATAGAGTGGCTGAAAAGCATTCTGGGAAGCAGTTCAGCCGAAGGGAGGAAGCCAGACACATCAAGTTTTACCTAGTAACAAAGGCTTGGGCCTTGGAGGAGTATAGAGATGATGAGGCAGAATGAAGTTTATTATCTAGCATCTCTCCCTACCCATGCCCTGAGGCTTGTCTGAGGCTTAGGAAGAGGAAGGGCTAGAAGGGAAAACTAAAAGAGTTATTTCACTAAACTATGAGACACTCTGGGCCCAAATGATACTGCCTTGGGAAACTTTCTGGAAAAGGCAAGTCACACGAATGAGAGTGCTATTCTTCCCATTTTGCCAGAAGACCCTGCCCAGCTTAGGCACCATGAATGCCCCAAGCAACCACTGGCCAAGAAATACTGTTCCTGGGAGGGAGATCCAAGATGGCGGTGTAGATAAACACTGTGCCTGCCTCCTTCCGTGAACACATTAAAATTACAACTAAATTATAGAACAATCAACCTGGAGTACTATCTGAAGTCTGGCTGAACAAAAAATTTAAAACAAAGGCTATAAAGAAGCCAAATCTAGACTGGTAGGAGGAGCAGAGACGCAAAACAGGCTGGCCCAAACTTCTGTGTGGAGATTGAGAATCAAAATGGATATTGCAGCTGTGGAGGTTCCTCCTGGAGGAGTGAGGAACCCCAACCCCACACAAGCCTTCCCAGCCCAGAGTACTACTGCAGGGAAGAGGAGCCCCAACAACATCTGACTGTGAAAACAGTGGGGATTCCAACCATCCAGGTGGAACAGAAAGCTGCAGGAAATACAGACATCCGCTTAAACGGCCCACATACAAACTTTTCTTACTCACAGCCACTCACCTTGAGCTCCGGTGGAGAGATAGTAACTCGGGAGGTGTTGAAAACATACAAGGAGCAGACTGGGGTGTGTAGCTTTCAGAGTGAGGCCTAGAAAAAAGTCGCCATTTTCCTTGTGAGGAGTCCTCTTCCCATGAAGCCAGCAGGCTGTCACCATCTTTCCTGTGTTGAGCCCTCCCCCCACAGGCCAAATCTGAATCTGATTGGTCTGGTGAGCTCCACAGCTCCACCCTGCTGACTCACAAGGAACATCCAATCTTTTATGTAAAATCTCTTTTTCCCTGGAGGAAAATACTACAATCCTCACTCCCAAACTAAATTGCCAACTCTATCCAACTTGCCCAACACCTGATGTACTTTCTCAGCAGCTGGGAGAATCCTTGGAGAAGGGAGAGAATCTCATGGTCAGCCTTCTAAATTCACTGTTGAAAAAAGAGAAAATGGAGAGCTCAGTGAATTGATGAAGATTCCACAATTCTTTAATAACATCAGGGCATCTTCAACTTTTCTTCCCCTTTTTTCAGTTAGAAATTTTTTTTATTAGAAATGTGACAAGAGTAGTAGAATTAAAATTATCAAAAGAATCAAACTGTAGGAAAGTTGTCTGGCCTTAAGAACACCCCTCTTCATAATCACAACCAGGTAGTGATACAGTTTGTGGGACCCCTAGAAGAGAGATCCATGGGACTCTATTTCCATGGTATAGCAAGAAGTATGATATGGGAAAACAGGGAGAGTAGATTATTTTCAGAAATATTGGGTTAACCAGTTTTACGTGATTTCTGACTGCTAGTGTGTTTGTGAATTTACATCTCAACCATAGAAACTTTACTCATCTTGTACAATTAATGTTGTACAGATGTAATTTAGTAATGTTGGGATAGAGGGTCCTTACCTCAGGCAAAATCCATTATTTATTCTGAGCAACTACACCTAGGCTGTTCATCACTGTGGTCTTCAGTACAGTGCCCTGAGTCCTTCCTGACATAGTTAAAAATGCTACTCAGTGTGTTGTTTTGTACACCTGAAACTAATAATAAAAGGAAAGAAAGAAAACATGACAATGAAAATAAACAAACAAACAAACAAACAAACAAATAAATAAATAAATATTCTACAGGAATGTTCCTGTACAGTAATCTTCTATTTAGGAACCACATATCTATTTATTTTCGTTTTGCTAATTTTCTTGTTCCATCATCTGTAACGCAAAAAAAACCTTTTTTGTACTGTAAGAGATACAGTGAAATATTTTTCTAAAACTCTAGCATTATTTTGATCATAACTTTATAAGGCCCAAAAACATCAGTAATGACTGAAAGAAGATCCTAGGCAGGCAACATATCAAACAACCTCGATTTGAACAATATCTGTTCAATCCCTTCTAAAATGATAGGACTGCAAAAAATAGCACTGTGCTATTGATTTTCTGTTTTGGGTTGCTTTTGTATTAAAAAAATAGATTCATTTGTCAAATTGAACTTTGAAAAGGCAAGTCACTAGGGTGAACTATGACACCTTTAGACATCACTTTATAGAGAGAGAAGAAGTGGCAAATTAAATATAATCTTGTGGGCAGAACTTGCTATGAATGTGCTGTTTTCTTAGCAGTTCCTAAATATACAAAAATGAAATAGACTAAAAATTGGCTAAATTATCATTAAGTTCTGTAGAGCCAACAGCTAAACCTAGATACAAAGAAAAGTCAAGGCCAAGATAAAAGTCATATATGTACAAGAAGACAAACTTGGTCAAGAATAAAACATGAGTGTCACTGAGGTCACTTCATGGCAAAAACTTTTCTTTGTTTCAAACCTATTTCTAGGTATGGGAATATTCATGATGAATGTGACTAAAAATATATTTATAGCAGTGTTTCCAAGGTTCTTTAAAGTCATCCCAACTGTCAGAAGTGTGACACTCCTAGCAAAGACAATTTAAAACTTAGAACATCCAATCTTTTATGTAAAATCTCTTTTTCCATGGAGGAAAATACTACAATCCTCACTCCCAAACTAAATTGCCAACTAGTGGTCCTATAGAGAGAACCCAAGACCAATGAATCCAGTGGCCACAAAGAGGATTGACACATGAGTGTTTGTGTTCAGGTATGTGTGTAAAACACACTTGAGATTAAACTCTGGCACACCTGTAGTAGGGAAAGACAAGTAACAAACGACTTTAATACATGTATTTACTTCCAAATGCATTTTTAAAAATTTTTGTTTTGTGTTCCTAAATAACACTGCCTGTCGTCCTGACATTCTTATGGTCATCAGTAGGAGAATATTAGTCTTTGTGACTTACCTTTTATTTCATAAACAGGAGCTTTTCTTAGCAAATACTTTCTCAAGAGGCCATAATTAAAGAAATATTTATCCTTGAAAGTAGAAACGTCAATAGAAGCATAATTAATTAATTTCTTAAATTCATCTTTCCTGTTGTGAAAGTTCGTCTGTGTTTGTGTTGTAGAAAGGGCTCTGATTTAGCCCAGGGCCAGAGCAGAGTCTACACTGCATAGTGGGGTGGAGGTGGTGGCTCTAAAAACTACAGATTATTAATAGCTGTAATGAAAGAGAGCGCTCAGAAGAGGAAAAGAAGGGGGCTTAAGTCCAATCCATGTTGGGATCCCTTTCCATATTCACAGAATTATGTTTTTTTTAAATTTACTAAAAAATGACAATACTATTGTATAGCAGATATTTCATATAAGATAAGGTTTGTGCATGTGTGGGACTTTGAGAGTCACACACACACACACACACACACACACACACACATACACACACACAATCAGAAGGACATAGAGAGAGGAAGCAGAGTAAGAAAACCTTCCAAGAGCTCTGGCAAAGCCTTCTAAATTAAAACAAAAACAAAAACAAAAAAAATCAGGGATAATGAAGGAAATGAATCTCCACAGCAAAGATGAGCAGGGAAGATTTAGGTATCCAGCTAGGAGGTTTGAGTAGGAGGAACTCGAAGCAGGTCCTCAGACCTCAGGGTTCTCAGACTCCAGAGAGCAGATAAGGCTTCAGCCATGATGGCAGAGGGCACAGGAGTGAAGGTGGTAAAATAGGAATGTGCAGTGGGCTCTTCTGTGAGGAACCTGGTGGACGGGCTCACCTGGGAGTGACCCATGGGGAATGCTAAGATGTTCACCTGCCATGGGAGGAACATGAAAAAGGCCAGGGTTTAGCAAGTAAATATGAGCCCATCTGAACGTGAAGGGACTAAAATAAGGGCATGAGAGAAAGAGGGAGAGAGAGCAGAAAAAGCAGGAAATAGGCCTGGTGGGGAACAAAAGGTACATTTGGAGGGAAGGGGCCCAAGCATTCTCATTTGTGAACACCCTGGATATTTGAATCCAGTTAATCATTCCTGAAATTCTTGATCCTGGTGGCCTTCTCCAGAGGACAATAGGACCTGTCCTCATCTGTATGGGTAACAATCTCCCTTGCTGTGCATTTTATTTGCTGTGATACAGTGCCTTAAGCCTTTGTCTTCCATTAAACTGCAGCATTAAAATTACGTACAATTTTAGGGTACTTTCACTCATACAACGGCAAGTCAAAAACCACAATTATGGTGTTTAGGTAACAGATACATTTCAAAACAAAATATAAGTCATGCCGTTGCATTTTGCAAAAGCAATCCTATTGAAACATAAAGACGTTTACACAGACTTTATCACTCTGCAGGATGTTTTCATTTTGTTTGGTCCATGTCCCAAATTGTATTTTGTTTTAGACTTCTGCTCATTTTCTTTTGTTTGTGAAGAGCTCTGTCAGGCCGAGTCTCAATTTCCTCAAACATTCTGGTTCAAAATGAATTATTGATTAGAATAAAAGTAATGCTATCATCTGGGTGTCTTGTTTTCTTCTTTGGTTCCAGCTGTGTGCTCACCATCAGCTCTTTCTAACCTTCTACTGAAAAACAAATGTATCAAATCAAAAGCAGGACAGAACAGAATTTTGAGCGATGGGGTGGAAAAGGAAATGGTAAAGGGGTAGAGCTGATGGCCCCCTAGCAGGATGGTGTTATAAGAGGAATCGGCAGTGGCACTCAGAAAGATTCTCTGTGTCACAGGCTTACATGGTGATGGCTGATAAAAGATTGGTATCATTAGAGGTTTCAATTGGTGGAAGTCAAAAAGGGCTAAAAGAGGAATCCAAAGCACAACATTTGACTGTCAACACTGTGGCTATGTGAAATACAGTAGGAAAAAAAGTCACTTATATTACAAGCTGGATACATTTGGATAAACCTGAGGCACTCTTAGACCCAGTCACACACCAGGGCAAAGGTGACTAGAATTGATCTTTGGAAAGAAGCAGGAAGTATACAGGAAGAAACTTAAGGCTGAGGATTTTTTTCCTTGTGTAGAGTAAGCTCACCCAAGGAAATAGACATTTTTCATTAAAGGGGCAGTCCAGAAATGAAATGAAATATTCACGAATCCTGAAACTATTCAAACAGCCCTGCGAAGGCCCCATCAGCATGGTACTTCCTACCTGAGTGTCAGGCATTAGACTTCCTATCTCAGAGGGCAGCATGCTTCATGCCAGGCAACAGTTTTTCCATCTGAGATGGTGCACAGAGAAGAAAAGAGAAAAACAGCAGCTACTGCGGATCTGTGCAAGGTGTCGTCCAAGTCGTTTTGATCCCAGAAGCAAAGTGGCTGCAATTCCCACTGACGTGAAATAAAAGTGAAAAGAGTTTGGATTCTTCCTCACCAAAGATTTGGGGAAGCATTTCTCCTTAGTGAGGATACTAGCGATATATCAAATACCAGTGATGTCAAAGGCTCAGATCTTAGCAATGACCTCCAAGGTCCTGTAGTCAAAAAAGCTCATGGTCCAGTACCGTCAGGAAAAGCAGCATAAGAAACTGTGAAGATCCTAAAGGCCATTGTGGTCTGGGAAGGGGGCCATCCAGGAAGGCCAAGTTAGGAAGATGAAGGTAGGCAGTGGACTCTAATGTGGTCGGTCCTACAAAATAATCCCAGACATAGTATTAATCTCCTATGTTTCTGAAACCTTTACAAGTTCCAACACACTTTCGTAGGCATTATCCCATTTAATTTCTGGAATCAGACAGCGTGTCTTCAACTTCAGGCTCCACCAGGTCTTAACCTTGGTGATCTTGGGCCAGTCACTTCTATAAGCTGAAATGTCCTCACCTTTGACATGGGGATAATAAAACGACTAACTTCCAAGCATTAATGTCAGGATTAAATGAGATAGTATGTGAAAAGCCCTTTACATGGTACCCGAAAAAAATAGTAAGCACGCAATACATTTTATCCACCTTTTAAAATTATTGATAGACCTCATGTTAATTCTGTGAGGCACCCAGGTCAGGTATTACCATCCCCATGTTACAGGTGAAGAAACTAACATTCAGAAAATAACTTGCCTAATAGTGCAAGAGTGTGGGCGCTCCGAGAAAGAGACTAGAAAATGTATTGCACAATCAAAACTAAAAGTGCTCTCGTGTTGGGTATCCATGTATTTGTACCCCGTTGCAGCTGGAAAAGGGTCAGAAGAGCAAATGAGTTTTAGATTTTTAAACCAAAGGAAAATTTGACAGAAAACCTTCTAGTGTTCACTTTGCATCTTAGAAGCAGAACCATTCTGATTCCCACTCAGAAAGACTTAAGCTTTATGGTCAGGAGTATCTCAGGAGACAGCAGGGTCCAGAAGGGGAAAGGTAGGGTGTTGCCTATGTGAGAAAGACATGGCACGGAAGCCTGGGTACACTCATTCACACACATGGAATTTGGTGAGGACTTCCTCCCATGAGCCAGCGGGGCCAAGTGCGTGTGGCTGCCCTTTGGTCACATCTCTCATCTCAGACCGTAAAACATCGACTTTCTGGAATCCCCATGGACTGACTCATTGTGGAGAGAGCTGAGAATTTATTTCTTCAGGCGCCCAAAACTTTTTAAAACATTACTATTAGCCGTTGTAATGAAAATGTGTTAATGGATCACAGTTATCTCTGACTTTTTAAGCAGAGTACGTTGAGTATAACTTAGCCTTTCCTTGACAACTCAAGGACATCTTCCAGGACATCCATTACTAGACTGGGCTCTGTACATTCATCCTCTTGGGATATTTTGAAGCTTATTAGAAAGGGGTTTCCACTGAACCAATTGGTTCTAGATTACTGGTATTTCTCAGTACTTCTCTGTGCTTCTTATTATATTATTTTTGTCTTGTGTCTTATCACGAGCACTGTCCTTTCCCTCACCTGCCTATGTTTGTCTGTTATTGTTCTCTCCAAAGCCCTTTAACTTACCTTTTCTCATCTATCACAGACAGCCAAGCTTTGTAAAGTAGGTTGTAAAATAAGTACAAATAGTACCTTTAAAAGTTAATTTTGTGATACATAAATTATATCTTAATAAAGCTATTTTTAAGTGAATTGCAGACTATAAAATCTTACAAAAGGCGAGGTATCGTGTCACTGTTTATTTTGATGCTAAACTATTTCACTCTTTCATATAAAAACTAAAAAGCACAAATAGGTTCTGAGTGAAGACTTAGAATTATTCTATAAGTAATATGCCTAAGAGTTAAGGTATTGTCTTTCAAACATCTATTTTTGTTTATTTGACTTTTTTGGTTTAGTTCTTAATCTAAAGTAAAGTAAATTTTAGTAAGTGCGCTATGACTATAGATTCTTTGATTAAAGCCACCTCTCTCATCCTCTGTTCATTCATTTGGTTTTTCTGGATGACCTACTATGTGCTGGGCCTTAGAAATAAACACAAATCTCTAGGTAACTTAGGTCTTCCTTGTGTGGACTTTAGGTGTAAATCTCTAAGAAGAATGAGTTTTGATGCGTCCTTGATCTGTGTTCCCATGATAACTCCATGACCCTGAAATCAATTAGTCCCCAGGGAAGGATCATAATCAACCAACTGGAAGACGAGCCCATTGCTAGAAAACTAGACCATGGAGTAGGGATCCTTGGTCAGAAGAGAATGCTAAGTGAACAGAGAGGTACTTTCAGTTGTTGCATTCTCTAGTGTTTTCCCATGGATCATCTAGACCTTTGTTACTCAAAGTATGGTTACTCAGACCAGCAGCATCCGTATCACATGGTAGCTTATTAGAAATACAGCATCTTAGGCTCCACCCAAGACCTATTATATTAGACTAAGCCTTTTTAAAAGTTGCTCAAGTGATTTATATGCTCATTAAAGTTTGAAAAGCACTGAGCTAGATAATACTGTACACAAGTATCCGTGAAATACCTGGCACTTTACCCACTGCAGTAATCACATTTTTCAGAGCCCTTAGATGAATGACGCCAACCACAAGAGGCCACCGTTTAACGCAGAGGCACATCCCACTGGTCAGTAGTCAGAGATGGTCTTCTTGATGCCAAGCAGATGTTTAGCATATTCGTTGAGCAGACAGAGACCACGACTGTTCTCTTAAATGTGCTTGTCAGGTTCAATAACTCTTTTCCAATGACTCATCTCTTCATACACATGTGTTGTAATTTTCTTTAAAGACCAGCTTGTCAGCAGCATTCAAAGCTGGGTATTTTTCCTTTGTTGCAAGTCTTCATCCATATTCCCGGAAACACCCCCTAGCTCAAATTCAACTCTAGCCTTCCTGACACCATTTCATTCATCTACTCATTCATACGGAAAGTACTTACTGAGTGCTTACTATCTTTTGCATTTTCCATTCGGTGACCACCATGTAAACATTTGCATCCCTTCTATGCCAACTACTTTGCTCGCTTGCTTTCCTTTAACACTTAGTTTTACATCTTACATAAGACTGGAAACATATTTTTAAAGTACTAAATATGGTTTCTATCCTTTAAAAACTAATACTATAATTGAGCAGAGAAGATATACAACTTTGAAGTAGCTGGAGAACAAATTTGGAAGACTACACAGAGATGACATGTGCTGTACCAGAACAAGCACTGGACGTGCATGAGTCAGGAAATCGGGGACCAGGTTCTGGTGCTTCTGTTAACCTTTTTCAGACTCTTAGATAAACCTTTTTGTCCCTCTACAATTTTCTCAACTACTAAAAAAATTATTTTTTTAAGAAAAGGTGTTAGATCATCTGATCTCAAAAAAAAATTCTCCTTGTCTCCAATACCCAAATGCCCAACGATGGATCCTAAACTACGTACAAAAACGCTAATGAAATTTACATAAGAAAATAAGTAGCATGGGGTTGGTTAGGGAGACTGTATATTATTACAATTAAAAGCACTGACTTTGATATCAGACAAATTTAGGTTCAAATCCCTGATGGAGTATAAGCTAAATACACTTGAGGCCTTTGACAAGTCACTCAATCTCTTTGATCCTTGGTTTTCTCATTTGTAAAGTGAAAATAATAAAGTACCTATCTCAGAATCATCATGGGAATTAAATGGAATAATTCATGTAAATCCTTAGTATGGTGCCTGATGTAAAAGATGTGCTAAATAGATGATGATGATGATGATGATGATGATGATGATGATATGATGATGGTGGTGATGATGATGATGGTGTTGATGGTGATGGTAGTGGTATTTTCAGGAAGGTCTTTGTGGAGCACACAGGAATTTCCAGTAAGGATAAACTTCAACTCTAACTTGGAGAAACTAGCAGGATATATGGGATAAACTACAAAGGAACTCACCAGCTGGCAGCAGAGCCGAAGGAAGGAATGATAAGGGGTAGGGAAGACGGGAATGCAGGTAAGTTAATGGACAACTTTGTTGACCAGAATGGATGGGGAAGAAAAGACTTAGCTTGACAGAAAGAGCTGGATGTGATGAAGTAGTGCTTAAATACAGTGTCTCTGTATCTCTGTGAAGATGATGAGGAGTTGAGAGACTGAAGGTAGGGAGACCAGCCAGGTACCTACTGGGTAGTCACCCCTGGGTAAAATGATGAGAGCTGAACTATAGGGCAAAAAGTCAGGAAGAAAAAGCAATCCTCTGGAGTTCCCCAAAAATCTCTTCAAGATTCTTCCCAAGAAATTCCTCTTGATCTCATACAAATATGTGTGTTTAATATTTCTTCCCATTCCAATCAAAAGTGGAGGAAACAAGCGACTGTGCTTATGTGCATGAAGCTATGCAATGTGCTAAGATCATACCCTGTGTGTGCATTCTGAGTCAGAGACTCCGTAAGAAGATATTGAGGGTTACTAAGCAGGCCATGTCACTTCAGCCTGGCTTTAGTCAGAGATCTTATCGGATAAGAACAGGACACAAGCCCTCAAGGCATGGCAAGGCCTCTGCAGTGCCCTGTGGTTGTTATTACAGGGCCTAAACAATGAACTATGTTCACCATGGTCTCCTTCATAGTCTGCACGCTAGCGCTATGCAGGAAGAACAGAGACTGCCCCGGACATGGCCATGGAAGGCAATCACTGTTTCCTAGAGACATCCCAGTAGTGGAAGCAGGAAGGAGCTTTGCCTAATTACAGACCAAACTGGCCAGAACTTTGCTCCTGTGTTTATCACTACTTGTCCTGCAGCATGCTTCACCTGTGCTTGGCGCATTCTGGAGTATAGGCTCTTTTCCACAGCTTCCTAGATAGCAGACATTGCTCTGGTCCTGCACTATAAACAAAGAAACTATATGATACACAGAGAGGTGCCTGGTAAGGTGGGACCTCATCTCCTTGACACATACTCTCCCACGTGCCCACCACTGGCGTTTAGCATGACTTCATCGTCCACAATCCCAGGAAGCTTCTGCCAGACCAAAAGATGTGATGGGAGATGGAAACATGCTTTCAAAGCAGGACATGTGGCCATGTACCCATGACGATAACCAGGTGGAGAATTGAAGCAAATATATAAGCAACGGACAGAATGGTTTCTTTGACGCCATCCTAGGAAGCAGCTCCTCTGTCCTTTTTTTCTTAACCCTTAACTCACGTATTCAGCAAGCAATATGGTGTTGTCAGAGCCTGAGGATCTATAGAGATGCCTGAGGGGCTCCTCAAGGAGTATGGTAAAGTCCAAGGAGGCCATCTTTCTTGCAAAGCAGCTCTACTCCTATGTCTCTTATGAATTGTGCTTCTAAGTAAGAATTTTCAAAAGGAGGAGGTGGCTGCCGAGAAGTACTGGTACATCCCCTCCTCTAATGCATCTGGGTTTGAGTGCTTGGCAGATATGCACAGTACTTGGAAATGTAGGCCCAAAAATGAATAAGATCCAGACCTTGTCCTCAAAAACACGCAACAATAAAATGACGAAGAAGAAACCTTCACAATCTACAGGGAGGCAGGTGCAGAAATAAGTGTGTTTAGAGCACAGACTCCAAGCCAGACTACAGAGATTCTAAGACTTGTGACAAGTTACTTAAACTTTCTGTGCTTACATTTTCTCACATATAAAATGGGTATAATAATTGTACTTACCTAGTTGGTAGTATGAGGGTTTGGTGAGTTACTTTATCGAAGGCACTAGGCTAGAGCCTGACATGTGTAAGCATTGTGTAAATGTTTAAAAAAAGAACAACAATGAGATGAGTGCATTCCTGCACCCAGTGCTGGTGGGTGCTCAGAAGACAGCGTCATTAATTCTGTCTGGGGCATCTCTCTTAAGGCCCAAAGAAGGTGACATTTGTTTTGGATCCTGAAGTTTGCCAACCGGAAGAGCAATAGAAGGGATTTCTAGGTTTAGGAAACAACATTGGTAAAGTTCGCAGAGCATGTTGTCTGATTTGAGATCAATTCCTAGTAAGCCTTAGAAAGCGATCACCATTGGATGAGGCTTAGCGGAACAGTTCACAAGCTATCCTGCAGCAAAAGTTATACAATTACAAGCTGTCGGGACAGTGATGGGCAGGTAAGTGTTAACCTACTAGGAGATGAGGGAGGTCTGATTTATAGCCTTTACCCATTTGTGTGATATAAATACTCCCACCATAGTTGATTTCTATCAGTGATGTCAGTACCCTCATAGCATTCCTGAAAACTCCTCTCAAAAGCAGGATCTGGCCTACCACATCATCAAAGCACTCAGAAATACAAGGTATGGGTCCCCCTTACTCGGTGCGCAGACCGTGGAGAGGACAGATCTGACACCCTGCTCGGAGCATACTTAAGGCAGAAGTCCGCGGGGGTGGCCGAGACTTCCCCCTAAGTGAACCTCACGACTACAGGTCTGGCACGGTTTTATTTCCCAGAAACAGAATCCACCCTGGCTAGTTTAATCAGGAGGCGAGTGTTTTGAATTTTATTTTATTAACAAAAGATTTGGGGTGTTAGAGAAGCAGATCAAAGTCACGCTTCGAGCAGCAATATCCAAGACCAAGATGAAAAAAATCTGAGCACTTAAAAGGCAGGAATGGCACTAAATTCCTGTCACCTCAGGGCCCGTCACTGTTGTTTCCACCAGCACCAAAGCCGCTTCTGCATTTAGAATTGCAGCTTCTGCTGCTGCTTCCACAGAATGCCAGACACACTGAAGCAAAAAGGAAAGAATCTTATTCACACCAAGCCCATTCGTTGCTGTGTTCCCTCCCCTCCAAAAGGATGGCTTGCCTGGGAGCCTGCAATTGACAGCACATAGGTGCCATGCCAGCCTCCTAGCTGCCCTGAAGTCTGGGTGTGAACTCTGTGGCTACTGGGGTAATAAAACTCATAACACAGTCATTTCCCTGAATCAGAAAGACAGTTACAAAATACGGAAGGCAGGCGTCATCCACAAATTCCATTGCCTTTACCTTTAAGTTCTTTTCTGCCTTGTACAGAAATGTTGCCCCTGGAACCTATGCCATTCCTTAACTTCTTTCTATAAATAAAACTGTCATCTATCTGCTAGGGGAGGAATCTTACACATTACGACTAAGTTCTTGTCTTTGCAGACAGTACAGAGTTAGGTATATCCCACTGTTTCTACATAATCTTACACACACCAAAAAATGTATCACAAATTCTAGTATTGTGTAGTAAACACAGTTGTGCTTTGGAATCAGACAGATCTGGTTGCCTAGCCTCCTGTGCCTCAGTTTTGTCATTTGTTAGCTGGGGATGGCAAAAATAATAATACCCTACCTCATTGGTAGTGGTGAGGATTCAATTAAATCTTGTTTGTAGCAGAACTTGTATCACAGTGGAGTTCAAAACCTGTTAAAATTTTTTGTGAAGGCCATTATGGCATAGTAGAAAGAGTACAAATTTTGGAGTCAGACAAACCAAGTAGTAAATGTGACTTGAGCCCCCATTTTCTTCTCTGTAAAATAAAGATAATAACAATTCCTGTTTTACTGGACTGGGCTATTATGAAGATTAAAAATAATGTTCCATGTCTAGCATAAGATGTAGCTTATAATAATTGCTCAATAAATGATAATCACTATTAATATTATTACTGTCTTTTATGCCATTTTACAGCATGACCTAAGTGAGAATATTAGCTATTCCCAACTTAGGTTGGCTTCTCCACAACTAGTAGGCATCGCAGTTAAGAACTTAAGAAACAGTAGAGTTTTATATATTTTTTATCATCATTTGTACCACGCATTATGGTTTACAAAGCATATTCATCATCTCCTACGCACCCCATGCCAGTCTTGTGAGGCAAGCCGAACAACTCCGTAAGTTAATACTTGCTTTGCCTCACAGTTGGAAGAGTCTGCCTCAGAGACGTTAAGTCACTTGTCTAGGTCACAGAGAAAATCACTGATAGAGCCAAAGCCAAAATGGAGATCTTCTGGTTTTTTGTGGAGGGTTCTTTCCTCCACTTCATGCTGTATACGAGTATGTCTTCATTAATTTACACTTCCATTTATTCAATAAACATTTATTTATTACCTTTTGTATGTCAGTCACTACATGAAATAGGTTCTATTGATCCAAAGATGAATAAAAGAAAGTTACTTGCCCCCTAACCAAGGTACCTTAAGAAAACATCCCCCCAGGGAATTTAATAGAAGATACTTTTACCAATTATATGGCTCTCAATGTTTTTAAAAAATCATATTTGGAAATAAGATGATCAAATTTAAAACGGGACAACTGCTTTCACTTGAAGTTAATAACATTAAAAAGTAATACTAAAATCACTAATGTGAGTTTTTAAAAAGAATTACTTTTCAACCGCTAAAAGTTGTTTTTCAAATGAACTTCACTGCTAATAAGCCCAGCCAGTTTGTCAAAAGGAATATAAATATGATGCCAATACATGCTATTTATAACACAACAAATTCAAATAAAAAGCTCCTAGCCTTTTGGGGCTCCGGGTTTTCCTTAGACAACTTTCTTTCTAGCTTTGCTTTGACCTCAGCCACTGTGAGAAGATACAAAACACTATGGGTTCCAGAATGTTCTGTCCTTGGAAGATCTCTATTCAAAGTTTTGGACCAAATGTCCCATTAATTCCCCTCTGACTAAGGCACTTTGGGGTCAGCTGAACTTGGGGTCTACAGGGATTACAGAAAAGGGACTGGGTGCAGAGTTCACGCCAAGGCTACATGTTTCAGGAACTTGGGGTAAAGCCAGATTCTGCTACAGGGATTTAGAAGGAATTAGCTCAGGGAAGCTTTTCCTAAATAAAAGAATTCTGAAGTTAGCATTGTTGTTCTTTTATTACCAATAATAATAACAGCTACCACTTAATGAGAAACAAGTATGTGCTAAGCACGTTATGTACACTATTTCTAATTCTTACGAATAATAATGCTGCAAGGCATTATAATTCCTATTTTACATATGACACAATCAAGGCTCAGAAAATAATTTTTCCAAGGTCACATAATAAGAGGCAGATATGACATTTAAAATCAAGATCTGTTTTATTCCTCCTTCCTCTTTATGTCTTCTACCTCATCCAACATCTTCCCCCAAAGCAGCAACACTATCCCTCAAATATGTATGTCTGTACAGGCAACTTCAGTTATTCATCTCAACCTATTGACTAATTATCACCTACACACCCAGCACTATATTAGGCACGAAGGAATTGTGAAGAATTCTTGGTTTGGGCTTGTTTCTTAACTTGGGAAAAATTTGCCTCTTTGCATCCTGTTCCCACATGTGATAATGATCTATTTCTCTAGCCACTAGACATCATGCAAACATTGGAAGCTTCTTTTTAAGGCTTGGGGAGAGCTAAACGAAAGATTTTGTTCAGTCAAAAATCACAATTCTATTAATAGCATATTTGAATCTCAAACATCTCAAACAACTTAATTTGTCAGAGTGACAATTTTAAAAAGTGTCTCATCAAGAAAGTTGAGTCACTCTATGTGTATTATATTTTTAAATAAATACCAAACCTTCACCTACTTTACTTAGCATTGCAAAGATTCCTGTTGGACTTCCTGTGGAGAAAACCCTGAGAACCTTTGCCAGAATTGGCTGTAAATTCATCGTATCGTGAATAGGTCAGTGGAATTGTGTTGTTCAGTGATCCTCAAGCAGAGGGTGAATGGTAGAAGGCAACAGTGTTGAGGTGGAGGAAAAGGAACCATGTTTTGTAAAAGCTCATTTAATACGATGTTATATTTAGACAAATGAAATGCGTTTCTTTCATCATACAAGCTTTGAAAGTCAAGCTCGACTATTTCTTTGCTGGTGGGTCACTAGCATAAAAAAGTTGGGCTGAGAAATGCTGTTTTCTATAAGTGAGATGATTGCAGATACACTGGCTTACGGCTCAGCCTTAACTCCATAGCCAAGTTCTCAAATCCATGCAAAGGCTTGTACTGTCTGCAAAACTCTAAGTCATCGTTTTAGTGACTGGATTTCAGATATTGGTTTGTTTCATTTTCCATCTTCCTCACTTAGAGGAAAAATAAACCAAGGTTTTCTTCTCCCTAAATGGCTTGTGAGGGGGAAAAAAACATGAATAAGTTATGTTCTGATGGGTTGTTGAAGACCCCTACACATCTACCTGGGTTCCACTCAACTTGGGAAGCAAAAAGCATAGTGCACATGCACTTAATAAATAAAGCAAGGCTGTCTGGTACATCTACCTCTGATTTCACATAATTGAAAATAAGTCCTAGCCATCTACTGCACATGTGCTTTCTTCCCCGCCACTCTCCGCCCTCCTTCATCACTCAGGAAGAGAGTTTCAATTGGCCAACTCATCATCTTTTAAAAATTCGTATTCACCAGTTCTTTTACAGCAGAGCCTGAGAAGAATTAGAATACTTTAATGGTTTAAAACTAGTTTGTGAGACCAATGGCAAACATTAATAATTTACTGGAAGGAAGGAAGGATGGAAGGGAGGGAGGGAGGGAGGGAGGGAGGGAGGGAGGGAGGGAGGGAGGGAGGGAGGGAGGGAGGGAGGGAGGGAGGGAGGGAGGGAGGAAAGAAGGAAGGAAGGAAGGAAGGAAGGACAGGAAGAGCCATATGGCTGGCAAGGTGTGTAAGTCTATCTTTCTGAAGGCAATGGGCAATGAGCGGGGTTCATACCAGCAAAAACATATGGTAAGTGATCAAAAGTTAAGGCAGAACGTATCAATGTGGATGGGGAGCATTAAACTCAGGCCTTGTGTTTAAGAGGGGAATTAACAATTGACATTTTTACCAGTATTAATTTGTTAGATAAGCAATTTCAATAAATCATAATATTTGGGATTCCCTTTTCAATTTCTTGTTTGTATTTTAATATATCAGGACCTCTGAGAGGCCCTGGTTAATGCCAGTAAGTGGAAGTTGGGGGTATAAAGGTACCAAAGAAATAAACACCATTCAGGAGCCAAACAGTTCCTGATCACAGAAGAAAAATGGCTCCTGGGAAAGATGGATGGTTCATGGAATCCTGCATAGTTTTAAGCATGGCTGTCTTTTTTGTGTGTTTTATATATCATTAATCTACTTAACATTTCATTTGAAAAAAATATTTCCACTGCTGAAAAAAATGTTTTAAAATACTATTAATAGATGAATACCATTACAACAGAACAATTTTCCTTTTGAGAACCATTTTGAAAACGGGATAGTATGTTAAAATGAAACATTCTATTAAATGTATTAAGAACAAACAAAATAGTAAGGAATTCCTAGGGCAACATCTAGGAAAAGACAGAACCCAGAGAGATAAGCCCAACATTCAAAGTTGCTTTGTCCTAAGGGCATTTGCCAGCATAAAGTAAAAGCTGTAAATCTAAATTGCACTTGTGGTGGATTTGTGGGTAAGCTAGATAAAAGTCAAAGAACAGAGCCCACATTATGCACTGTTGGTGGAAATGTAAATTCAGACATCCACTACGTATGGAGTATTTCTCAAAAAATTCAAAACAGAACTACCATATCATCAGGCAATCCCTCTATTGAATATATATCCAAAGGAAATGAACTTTATCTCTAAGAGATACCTGCACTCCCATATTAATTGCAGTATTATTCACAATAGCCAAGATATGGAAACAACCTATGATATCATTTTGAACATAAAAAAACTAAGAGAAAGTGCATTTAAATTATTAGAATTAATAACAGAATATAAAACCAATATACAAAGATCATTATAGTCTACCAATAAAAAACTAGAATGTAAAAATGTTTAAAAGATACCATTTATAACAGCATAACAACATCAATTTCCTAAGAATGAATCTAGCAAAAGATGTGTGAGACTACTATGAAGAATACTAGAAATCCTTATTGAGAGTCATCAAAGAAAGAGATATTCCATGTTCATGAATGAGAAAACAGTATTGCAAAAGTGTCAGTTCCCATACTGTTCTAAAAGTATTTATAATTCAAATCAAAATCTCCAACAAGTTATTTTTGTGGGATTGACCAGCTGATTTTAAAATGTACATGGAAATGCAAAGGTAAAAGAAGAGCAAAACACTCTTGAAGAAGAAAGACAAAACGAGAGAATTAGCTCTGCCAGAAAGCAAGCCTTATTTTAAAGCTATAGTGACTAAGACAGTATAGTATTGGCTCAAGAATAGGTAAATAAAACAAAACTCAGAAACAGACATACATATATGTGGATTTGGTGCATGAGAGATGGCACTGCAGATTAGGAGGCAAAGGATCATTTTTCAATGCTAATGGGACAATTGGGTATTCATGGAGAAAAAAAAGCCAGTGGACCTTTACTTACATTATATGTAAAAATTGACTCCAGGGGGATTAAAGACAAAACTATAAACACAAGGTCAGACAATTAAGTTCATGAACTCATCCTAGAAAAAGTGCTACATACCTCATTGCTGAATGTCACTATAGTACTTTGAAGTACTCCCCTTGGGGAGCTATATACCAATGCCAGTGCCTAGTCCACCCTTCAAAGCAATTTTGGAACTCTTTTTCTGGAATGGCCATCAGAGATGTTATCATATTACCCTTGATATCCTGAATGTCATCAAAATGTCTTCCTTTGAATATTTCTTTTATCTTCGGGTAAAGAAGGAAGTCATTGGGGGCCAGAGCAGGAGAGTGGGGAGCGTGTTCCAATATAGTTATTTGTTTACTGGCTAAAAAATCCCTCACAGACAGTGCCATGTGAGCTGGTGCATTGTCGTGATGCAAGAGCCATGAATTGTTGGCAAAAAGTTCAAGTCATCTAAGCTTTTCAAGCAGCCTTTTCAGCACTTCCAAATGGTAAACTTGGTTAACTGTTTGTCCAGTTGGTACAAATTCATCATGAATAATCCCTCTGATATCAAAACAGGTTAGCAACATTGTTGCAACAAGTTCGCAAACTTCATTGTCCAACCTCATATTTTAGAAGAAAATAGAAGAGATTTTCATGACCTTGTGGTCAAGAGAATGATTTCTTGAATAAGATATGAAAAGTAATACCCATATTAGAAATGACTGATAAATTTGACTGCATTAAAATTAAGAATTTCAGCTTATCATAAGACATATTGCAAGTGAAAAGACCAAGCTACAGGAAGACAGAAATTATTTAAAAGACTTGGAACTCAGGATAAGTAAGGAATACCTACAAATCAAGTGTAAAAAGACAGAAAACTAAAGTACAAAATGGACAAAAGACATTCATGAATGGACACTTCACAAAGAGTGACTACAAATGGTCAATAAACATGTGGAAAACCTTTCAACATCACTACTAATCAGAGAAATGAAAAATCAAAACCACAATAGACTACCATACACGTCCATCAGATTGGCAAAAGATTGAAAGGTCTGCCAAACGCAAATATTGGCCAGAATGTGATGGGAGTGAAAAGCAACACTCAACACTTTGAATAATAATTTGACATTACATATACATCCTCATGACCCAATAATCCCACTGCTGGGTATATGTCTTAGACTAGAGAAACTTGTACACAATTACACTTGGATGGGCGTAAAGGATGTTTATACATGACCACAGCGTGGTTGTAATCACCAGAAAGGGGCAGTCCAAGCGGGCTTTGGTAGTATAATGCATTCGTAAATTATGGTACATTATTACTATGTTGGAAAACCAAAGAGAAATGAAAATGAGTAAATGACAGCTATATACAAGAACATGAATGAATCTTACAAATATACAGACATAAAATAAGTAATATGATCCTATTTATATAAAGAAAATGCTAGAGATGCCCACTTGATAGTCGAATTACACAGAAGATCAAGAGATGATTACATGAAATTGAGGATGGCGGTTCCATCTAGGAGCAAGGGGGAGCGCTGTGACCCTGAAGGAAGCACAAGACACTTCCAGAATGCTGCCAATATTCTACTTCTTCACCTGGGTGGGGAAACATGGATGTGTGCTTCATAATTACTCACATTATTGTGCATCTATTTTATACACTTTTCTATACAAGTATGTGTGTTATATTTCACAATTTTTAAAAGATTAAAGAAAGGAAAGAAAAGAAAATTACCAGACCCAATGATTGCCAAAATCTCTTCCACTGCTGAATCCTTGTTCTTGTTGTTGTTTTTGTTTTGTTTTTCATTTAGATTCCAAAACTGTTACCAGATTAAAATGAGAACATACAAAAGAAGGAGGGGCTTTATGTCTCCTGTAAGATGTTCTGGCTTTTCAGAGTCAATAGGTAACGATACCTGTCTGACCACTTCCACCAAAAAGACGCCACTATGGTTTTAAATCCCCAAGAAAAGCTGAAAATTCTTGAAGACTGTCCTCATCCTAGAGTGTCCCCTTAGCTCTCTACAGGGAGAAAGCAATGGGTAATTCAATATTTAAGAATAAGGTATGTATAGGTTCTTTCTAAGAGACTCAGAGGCCAAAGGCCGAGCGTTGGCCCAAACCAGACCCTAATGTCACCTGAATGTCCTTGTTTTGAGAAAGAAAAAAAAAATAGTAACCTTGTCCCAGTAACAGAGATTCTTTTACCAAAGCTCTGCAGAAAGACCTTTCAGGAATAAGCCAGCTAATTAAAGCAGGATGCCTAAAATATTCAGCTTCTCTTGGGGCAGGCAGTTGTGTTCTTATTTAACAGAAAGTTTAGCACAATACAAATTAAGTAAATGCCAAAAGCTTAGGCCCTGACTGCAGTCCTCCAACCCCTCAGAAAACAGAATGGCCTAGTGACTCGGATTAATTGATTCAATCAACAAACAATTATTGAACAAATAGTGTGAGTTTAGGCACCTCTACTAAAAATTGAGGGTACAACACTGAAAAGGCACAGGTTTCAACCTTGGAAGACACTTGAGAGGATAGTCATACATAAATAAGCCATTCACTTACAATAAGAATAATCACTTTTACAGAGTTTTGCGTAAGTGCAGGGGCAGCACTAGAGAAGTATTTAATTCAAAGAAGTTTTCACCAAAGAAATAACATTATGTTAGGTGACACAAGAGTGTTTGAGGATGGTATGCAAGTCAGTTGATTGGATAGAAGGCTATAAAAGTTTTTTCCTGGTTTCATTGAAATATAATTGACATATAACTGCATTGGTTGCAGGTGTACAACATAATGATTTGATATATGTATACAAGTGTACTGTAAAATGATCACCACAATAAGTTTAGTTAACATCTATCAGCTCACATAGTTACAAATTTTTTTCTTGTGCTGAGAACTTTTAAAATCTACTCTCTTAGCAACTTTCAAATATATGACAGAGTATTGATAACTATAGGGACTATGCTGTATGTACATTACTTACCCAGAACTTATTTATTTTATAACTGGAAGTTTGTACCTTTCGACTACCTTCACCCATTTTGCCCACCCTTCACCTCTGGCAACTACCAATCTGTTCTCTATATCTATGAATTTGTTGTTTTTAAATTCCACATATAAGTGAGATCATACAGTATTAGTCTTTCTCTGTCTGACTTATTTCACTTAGCATAATGCTCTCAAGGTCCATCAAATATGGATCTTGCAAATAGCAGAATTTCCTTATTTTTTATGGTTGAATAATATCCCATTATATATATATCCAAAAAATGTATATGAGTGGACACTTTAGTCAACATTGCTCAAGCAGTAGTTCATTGTAATCAGAAGTGTCTGGACGCTGATGGTAACCACTTTGAGCACCTCTTGTAATTGCAGAAGTCAAACGTGACTTGCATTCATCTTTTGTTATCGGTATATATTATTTCAATTTTAATAGTTTTTTTCCTTTCTTAAAATGTGTGTACATTTTTTGGCACTATATATGTATGTGTATATATATATATATATATATATATATATATATATATATATGTATATATATATATACACACATACATATCCTATAATAATTTTTATTATTGCTATATATATATACATACATATATATTATGTAGATATATATAGTCATAAACTTTTAAAACCCTAAATCTAATACCTTTGAATTCTCTGGCAGATGCTATCGAAATTCCTATGGGCAGACTTGTCTCTGATGATGTCTATGCAACATCAAAAACAATCCATTGAACAATTCTCAATGGTAATGGCTGATATTCCTGTTATTATTTTACTGAATTTACAATGAATTAGACATGTAGATTTAAAGTGGAAGTACATCTTTTCCAATGTTTAGGTTTTAAAGCATTTCACATAGTCAAAGTAGCCTTTTTTAAAAGAAAAAAAAATCTTATTTCATCCATATGTTGCAGCGCACATTATGTTGCAAATATATAATAATTCTTAGGCATATTAAAGTGCAAGAACCACTGAGCTAGACTAAAGAAAGATAAAAAGGAAAGTCTCAATGAGGACATCTGGGCACTCAAATAACTCTGGCTTGAATGTAATTACCAAGCTCCTAACAGTGAATGGGAAATGGCTGAAGAATCCTGTAGTGTCCCAGCTTGTCTCCATGGTTTATCCCATTCTGTTTTCATCTTACCTTCTCTAACCTTCGTTACCCTTACCGTTTCTAATCTTAGTTACTTGTTATTGTAAATTAATCTTATGAGGGCGTTGGATTCCAAGAGCAGCATGTAATGACTTTTATGTATATTCATGTTAAATACTTTTTTTAATGAATACATAGTGAATGCAATAAAAGGGTCATCTCAGTAATTTTTTTTCATATCACTTCTATTTAATGATGGTTAGCATGGTGCTGCTAAAGTCTATTTCTGGAATGACATTCTTATCCCCTGAAAGAAAAGAGCTCAATTAGAAGGGGATTTTTCAAGGCAACATCTAAATTTCACATTTCCTTGACTCATAGAATTATATCAACTTAGGGACTGAGAAAATCACCATGTTTAACTCAGGGCCCACAGAGGGTGGAGGATGTGATAAAGTGAACTTGACAAGTAGACCTGTGATCTAGTCTCAGCTCTGCTATTGAGAAAACCACTTGTGGTACAAATTTTCCTACTAGTGAAGGGAGGCTTAAACGATATTCTTTTAATATGGTCCCATCTAACTTGGGTTTAAATAGCCTTGGCCAAGTTACTCTATCTTTCTGTGCCTCAATTTCCTTATTTGCAAATTGAGGATAATAATAGTTTCTATCTCAATGGACGTTGTAAAGATTAAATGTTTTAAAAGATTAAAAGAGTAATTATACGTATGCATATATACAAAATGTGTTTGTGTGTGTGTGTGTGTGTGTGTGTGCATGAAGTGCGCTGTCTGGCAGTTGGCAAGCATTCAGTAAAATTAGTTGCTATAATAATAATTTTTATTATTGTTATTATCAGGCTGTGATTCTTTCTTCCTATGATATGAGATCCAAAAATCCAACCCAAAGAAAGTGTATCATAAGTTACACAATGGTCACCAATTAATTTAACATTTCATGAGCTTCTGATGACCATGACTACCTAGGCTAAGCTAGATGCCCCCAAACACACACACACACACCCCATAATGCACCATTTTCTAAAATGGCAGGTGCTCACTTTGCCCACAGTCGAACCATTTAAACTGCCACTTCTCAAAAGCAGATAGGCAATCCAATGATAACCTTCAAGCACCTTTCCCTACTACAGTTTGTCCTATTCTAATGATATAAAACTGCTCTGGACTATACAAAAGCTTTGAAAATATGCTCATCAGGGAGTCAGACCAGATGACTGCCAACATCCCTTCTAACCCTAGATTGTTAGAATTCTATTAGCTAATAATACATTTTAAATGGAGGAAGTCAAATTCAAAATAATCAACAAAGATCCAATTGGGGTGTTTACTCAAAACTTTGTAGTGAGTCTCAAGGCGGAAGCTGCACATTTCATAGCTACTTTCTTTGCCCTGACTTGAATACTTTCTTGATTAATTTTCTTCTTAACACCGGCTTGGACTCACTTCCTGGGGTGGTTTAATTCTTAATTTTCAATTTGCTCTAATAAGCCACTTTCCTAGTTCCCCAAACTAGTTTGACCAAATCTGTGCCTCCTGTTTCTATAGAATTTACATTGCGGTTGGATATTTCAGAATCCCCAGCTTTTTCAGATTGCAATTACCAGCTACCCTGGACCTTCTCAGTTTTAATTCCAGCCTCCTTATAAAGAAAGAAGGGGGGGTGGGGGTGGAAAGGGATGATATTTAATCCTTACAATTAACATTTTGCAAGAGCAATCACTTCATGTCTCCAGTCTGTGTGGGGCTATGGGAATAAGAAAGGGCCACATTACATCATACGGTGGCTAAAAAGAAATACTTTGAGCTATGTCACTGGGGACGGTCCCTGCAAAACCAGAATGTCTAGTCACTTTGACCTACAGCAAGCAGTATCGAATAACTCGGACAAGTGCTAGTGCAAACAACTGACCAAGTCATTAACCCTAATGCAGCCACTGTGAAAGCAGGACTGATTAAAACCTACCAATTAAAGAAGAAATCTGGGGAAAGGGAGAAGTTGGGTTTTTTTCCTTTCCATTTTTCGTTTTGCTTTTTTTTTTTTCTGAGGAAGACCTGAGAACATGGGTGATGAAAGGGACAGCATTCTTTGACCAATTTGCAGACTTCCCAACTTAAAAAAAATCAGCAGAATCTTTTCTCAATAAGTAAGGTGAAACCACACCGTGTGGTTTCACCGTTGCCTCATGAGTCACTGCTATGGAGCACCAGTCACGGCAACCTAGTGGGTTCAGCCCTATTTTCTGACAGTGCGTTTATGGTTTGCACAGAGAAAATGACAGCATTTTGATGGCAAAAGAAAACCCCTGGTCAGCAACCAGGCAACCTGCTAGCCTTCTACCAAAACAGTTGTGCTTAAAAGGAGTTGTCAACCTGGTGTTTGCCCATCTGATCTGGGTGGATGAGATTATCAGATAAATCAAGACAGTGATTAAGAAAAATAATAAAATAGCTATCATTTCTGCTGCTGTGACTCTGTGGCAGCTCCTGTGCACTTTACACACATCAGTTTATTTAATAGTCTCAGTAATGCTAGGAAGGGCTTCTATTAGTATCTCCATCTTTCAAATAAGGAAAGTGAGGCTTAGAGGTTTTAGAAAATTAGCCCAAGGTCACAGAACTAGAAAGCTGCTGTGTCTAATTAACAACACACTCACTATATGTCCCTCCTCTAGAGACTCTCTGCCAGACTTTATTTCTTTATCTTCTTTCAGAACAACTGCACCAAGATGTCCTTACTTATAAGGCACAAATGTCAAGATCTAGCAACATATTCTACATGTATTTGAATAAAGGCATATAGTTTTCAAAATTAACACATCGTCTCTTTTATCCCTCCACCACACCTTATAGGGTGGGTAAGGCAGGATTGTTTTTCAAAGTCCCTTCAAAATTATATTCAATGACTAAGCATTCCCAGTGATTAAACTTTTAGAAGTTTCTTTCAAAACAATACTTGTCAAGATGGAGTAAGTCTACAACTTTACCCATTAGTGAAAGGACAACAGACATGCTATTTGTTTGGAGCAGTGTCTGAATGTGAGCTGGGAGAGAGAAAGTGCATTATAAAACCACAGGGATGATAGCCGACACCACCCCAAGTAGCTCGGAGACTCTTGGGCACTGGAAATGCTTCTGGGTGTTTTCTTCTGCCTTGTCTTTACAGGTTTTTGAAAGCTAGGCCCAAATACTATAAGCATTTCAGGAAGATAGAGCCATTTGGGAAGATGACATTTTTCCTAAATTCCCACTCTTTTTTTTCCTCTTAAGTATAGTGGCATAAAAATGCAGGCTCGGTAGACACCCAGAGCAGTGAGCAAATCCCTGCTCTTCTACGTACTGGCTATAGGACCTATAGCAACTTACTTCACCAAACTGAGCCTTAATATTTTCATTTGCAAAATGGGATTATTGGTTAAGAAAATTAAATAAGATAATGCATACTAAGTGCTTAGCACAGTTTTTGATAATTGTTAAGCACTGAGAGACACAATTGTCATTTCTATCACTGATTAACTTTAATATTTGACATAAGTATGTGAATAAGGCATAACTGGTAACACAATGTTTTGAGACTTTCAAAAATCCTCAATAAAATTCCATACCTGTAGTCACATTGGGTCACATACCACCTGGTGGTCACATACCGTCAGGTACTGACTACCTCAAGATTTTGAAATGGCTTTTAAAGTAGGAAATAACAGACTGGGATAATCACATACTTCACTGTGTCAAAAATTGCTCACTTTGGGGTTTTCCAGAGATTTGTTCTTTGAATAATCTTGTTTAGCATTTTAATAAATAACCTAACAAGAAAATTTTAAAATGCCTGCCAACAATAGACTTTCTAGGCAGTAAAATATTTATCAAAATGATAGCGCTAAATATCAGGCAGATCCTTGTGAGAGACCTGCTTAAAAGCTTAATATTTGAATTTGAATCTTGACACTTTTTAGATGCATGAAGTGGGGCAAATTATTTAACCACTCTATGCCTCCATTTTTTGTTTGTAAAATGGGGACACTAAGAGTGCCTACTTCATAGGTTGTAAAGCTTGCATTAGATAATGCTAATGAACCCTTAGCACTGTACCAGAACATAGTAAATGATCAATAAATGTTAGCAAAGAATGGAATTGGTGATAGTGGTGGTGAGGTAGGCATAAGCATGGTGATGGCGGTGGTAGTGGTGATTATATTAGGTTGGTGCAAAAGTAATTGTGGTCTAAAAGGTTAAAAATAATTGCAAAAACCATAATTGTTTTTGCACCAACCTAATAATAATGGTGTTAGTGATGGTTGCAGTGGAGGGGTTAAAATGATGACAGTGGTGATGATGGTAGTAACAGAACCATATCTAGATGGGCTTCATCATGCAAGATATAAAATATAGGTAGAAATTCACAAGACATAGCAATAGGGTAACATGGTCTCAATTATTAGTTCTGCCTAATAAAAGAATATTGGTCTTGGGATAAGTGGAAAAAGCAGTTGGACACAAAAAAACTTTCAGGACCAGACAGAGCCCAGAATGCAGCATTTCCCCCTAGATAATGTGTGCCTCCTCTCTCTAAGGATTGCACATTTAAATGCTGCCAGGGGACAGGCAGGAAATGTAAGTTAGTGAAATGGACAGGGCAACACAATAGGGGATGCTGGGGACAGAGGCAAACTGCAAAGCACAAACTCCATCTCTTCCAAAGAGCAGAGCTGCTACTCAGCTCTAGCCAACCAATGCCACAAGGCAATGCAGACCCAACACTATCAGATTTTCCAATTTTCAAGAAAAGCTGGGGATTCAAAATTGTTTACGAAATCTCTATAAAACAAAGGAAATACGCCTGCAGGCCTGATAAATTGCAACTTTTTATCTAAATTGAGGAGCTCCCCCCCTCCCTTCGTGGTCTTCATTTCCAGGGCTTCTGGAATAATTTAATAGCCTCTCTCTTAAACACCTGGATTCCTGACTTTACTTCCTGTTTTCTCTGTTTTCCTGATTTCTACTTTTCCTACCTCTGTCTGGCAACTCCTGCCCACTCTACAATGCTTTCTTTCCTTGAGGCCTTGGCTTGGCCTTATTGATGCTGATTATATCCTGCAAATGATGCTACCCAGCTAAGAGGATTCAACCAAACTCCTTCCCCAGACTTAAGTGAATATTTTCAATTGTTTTCTGAAGATGTCAGCTCAATATGCCCCTTTTAATTAAATGACTTTCCCAAGGTCAGTCACTTCATCCACTTGCATAGTTTCCACTGCGCTATGTAAGCTAATGACTTTCAAGTCTATAGATCTGTTTCAGCTCTGTCACCTGAGCTCCATATCCATGTGGATGTCACATAAACACCTAGAATTCAAGAGGTACAAGTTGTAATTCTTCACCTTTCCATCAAAGCTGGTGCCTTCTTTTGTACCTTTTCTCTACCTCCCAACCACCTACCATTCCAGGACACTGGCGTCACCCGAGACTGTGCCTCCCCTCTCACATCATACATTCACCACTCACTCCTTTAAATGTCATCTCATTGGTACCGACTACATCCATCTCCTCTCCCTTTCTACGCCTTTGTCATGTATTGTCAGGAAGGGTGCTATATTCTCCAAAGTGATTTTGCTGATTCTGATAGTGAACCCTCCATTCTCTATTCTGAGCCAGAGTAAACCTCTAAAACACAAATCTGATCATCTTCCTTCCTGCTAAGAGTCTTCAGTAATTCCACATAATCTGTAGGATTAAGTGGAAACACTTTAGCTTATATAATAGAAAGCTCCACGTGATGTGACCCCTGGTGAAATTCACCTGGTTTATTTGGGGTTTTCTCCTTTAAACGTTCATTTCAAAATGTACAGAGTTCCCTAAACACATGTTGTTATAAGCATATAAAAGCTTTCCTTTAAAACTCATAAGAACCCTATGAAACTGGGGCTATTATGATGTCCATCTTACTTATGAGGAACCTGGAGCTGAGGTCAGGTAACTAATTTGCTCAAGTCACACTGCTGGGAGTAGCATAGTGAGAATTTGAGCCAGACTCCAGAATCTGTGTTCACAACCACGATACTATATAGCTTCCCTGAGTGCTCTCTGCCAACCATGCTCTCTCCTTGGCAAACACCTCCTCACATCTCCACCTCAACTCAAGAAACACCGCTTTTGTGAAGACTCTCTTAGCTTCCAACATAGAACTGACCACTCCCAATTTTGTGCCTCTCCTGCTTCTCATATAGCTATCCCTCCTAGTACCTGTAATAACTTAGTGTGCTTTTGTATTTATATGCCTTTCTCCCCTACTAGACTGTAAATCTTTGAGAATGGGAAGATTGTTTATTATTCTTTGTTCTTTGTATCCCCAGTGCTTATCACAATGCCAAGCACATAGTAGGTACTTAATAAGTGTTTGGGAAATACATGGTTGGGGAGAGAGAGAGAGAGAAAGAGAGAGAGAGAGGAAGGAAGGAAGGAAGGAAGGAAGGAAGGAAGGAAGGAAGGAAGGAAGAACTGTCAGTAAAACGATGGGCATTATAAGAAGGGCAATAACATATAAGGCCCCTGTTTCAGCATTTTAAGAAAAACATAAAACTGGAAAAGTTCCAATATACCAAATTTTGAGGGTAAGGAGAAAGAATGGGGTGGTAAGGCTTTAATTTTTAGATTCATGGAGGACACGCATTAGATGAGCAAGTACACATTTACAAAATAGTATATTAAAATATGAGCTACAACCTTTAAGCTTAAAAATCCTATTAGAACAATAAAACCAGGTACTGCTTTCATCGGGAATGAATGTATCAGTCCAAGAGCTAATTCAAGCTAAAAAATACAAATAGGCTTTCTAAAGGCTGAAAATAGTTTACTGATGATTGACCCAAATCTCATTGATATTTCCGTTTAATTCAACAAATAATTAAGGAGCACATATAGTCTCAGGACTGAAATACAAGCATGACAAATATAGTTACTGCCTTGAAGAAGCTTATAGTCTAATGAGAGGAAAGATGTAAGCACACTTTCCAGTGCTTCTCAAGCCATCAGTGGTAAGGAATAGTTTTTTTTATACTTTATTTCCAATATATTACAGACTGATACCTTGGGAAAGTCCAATAAAAATAAACTACTAGAAAAATGAAAATTTTAAAAGATACTCAAAACACAGTCCCTAGTTTTTTATAATGATTAGAGTCAACTGACTTAAAATCACTGTCAGATTTCTGTGACTGCTTCTAAACATTTACCATCAGTTCCTGTATTTGGCTCATCATGGAATAGGAACAGTGTGCAGACCAGCAGTTCCACAGGCCACATGTTGAGCACTATTGATATGTAACACAATAATTTAGTTGCTTTAATGGAGACAACTAATGGGAGAATAAGACAACACATTTTTAAGGAAAGCAATTATTTAGGAACCAAGCTTATCCGATTGATTCCCCTCCCCCTCTAAACCTTACCAGCTCTCAGACTAAAGGACTATTTTCCTCTTCCTCTCAGGACCTATTTGCTTAAAAATGTAGCCCACAGTTAGTGCCTCATCACCAAGCCAGAACAATTTGGTAGCCTAGAACAGAAAAGAATCACTGCACTTTTCCAAACTTTTCTTGTAATATTTATATCCTGCAATGTGAGATTTCTCTCGCCTTTCTCATTAGATTTTAAGGTTCTCCAGGATAAGGACATACCGTATTTACATTAATATCCCCACAGCACCTACAAAGACTTCACCATGGTAGTCAATAACTGCTTGTTGAATGAGTGAAAAAGAATAAAGCAATGAATAAACAAGAAAACTAGCTGCTCCTAGAGCCTCCAAAAATATGTTACTGAGATGTATTATGTTTTAATTTATTTAATACCAAAGGTTAATGCTTCCCTTTTGACTTCAGCTGCTGGAATCACTTAATTTTTCTATATTTGGTCCACATGTGAAATTACAACCAACATCAAATGAAAGTTTGATTAAACAGACCAAGAACAGCATGTGTGATAGATGTGAATTCGCCCCAGGGCAGGATGTTGGTATGGAAACCAGAAGATTTGACACTACAGAGTTGAAAGTTCTCACAAAGAGCTGATGTCCCAGCCCCAAAGGAAAACAACGTATACTTTGCCTCCAAAAAAGAAACAACTCAATTTCAGAAACCCAAAAGTATCTGGATCAAGTGACCAGATTTTGAGCCTGTCCCTCTTGCCTTCGTATTTGCCACTCCTCTTTTAATTGTTGTATCCACTCCCCATCACAAGAGAAAAGAAATGGAGAATTCAGTGGTATTGCAAAAAATATTTCTGACCTAAGGAGGCAAAAGGACAAAGCAGTTTCAGCTTCCAAGACTATTCTAGCTTCTCAGAAGCTCTTGTTGCCCTTGAAGTTGGTTTCCTGGAGCAGCTAAGATTCCTAGGATTCTGCAAGCAGCTCGAGTTATCTGGTGAGTGATCAGAAGGCTCCTGGGAGGAGGCCCAGCTGGGAATCCTTCCAAACCATGTCTGCACCACCTGTAACTCTTCAATACATATGCTTGCCAGAAGATCGTCCCAACCCTGGGGGGATGGGAAGAGTTGCCATTCCAGAAAGAACCACCAGCCAGCTTTGGCAGAGAAGGACGTCCTTGTGCTTTGGGAAGGAGTAAGGGCTTCCAGCTAAAGGCATTTCGCCAGCCCTGGTATGCAGATCTGGAATCTGTGCCCACTGAGCCTGCCCCAACTTGCCCAGGAGAGAGAGACCACGGAAAGACGGGAAAGGTATTCACTCCTCACCTCCTTCCAGTTCTGACTGGCTCCAGGCTCCTTTGAAGTCCTGGGCCAGAAGGCATGTCCAGTACTGATACTGAGCTTTTTGTCAGTGAGCCTCTGGGGTTCGGGTTCTTCCTCTCTCTCTGGAAGGCGGACCAACATAAATCAAAAAGCACGGACTGTGGGAGCAGATAAACCTTGATTCAAATCCTGGCTGGGCCATGGACTAGGTTTATAAACCCAAAAGAAGTTACACAACTTCTCTGGACCTTGGAATTCTTCTCTCTGAAATAGCATTAATCTAAGAGTTTCTCAGTCTCGATGCTGTTGACCTTTTGGACTGGATACATCTTTATGGTATTGGGGTGGGGACAGGGACAGACTACCTTGTGCACTATAGAATGAGTCACAGCATCCCTAGCCTGCTCCCTAGATGCCAGTTGCACTCTCCCCATCACAATTGTTATAACCCAAAGTGATTCCAGACACTGGCTAATGTCCCTGGGGTGCTAAATCACCCCAAGTTGAGAATCACTCACCTAACCTAATTGTTAGGATTGTTGTTTGATATCTATTATTGCAAACATAGGGAGTCCAGTACCAATCTTTCATGTCTTTTCTATCTTTGAGTTACCTAATATATAAAAACGGTGACTTTGATGACTCTGAATGTGTTACTTTTTTGATTCATCAGGCTTCTCATTAAGTATTTACTCAGGTCAGGTGTTTCAAAAACAATTTTTTAAGTATTGCAAATAAGCGATTCTCCTCTGGGGCTGCTAAAAATAATGATCCACATATCCCAAACAGTCTCAATGCAAGTAAAAAAATAAGAGTCCAGAATTGTCACTTTTCACTTGGTCCGAAACCCAACTATCCCTACACTATTGCCACACAACTCCTTCTAAAATGCACCAACCTCCGTCTGACATGAATCCAGCTGTCTTACCTATTGCTGTAACCTCAGTACCTAAACCCACACTGGCACATGGTAGGTACCCAGTAATATTTGTTGAATTACTGAGTGAATATCATTCTCTTGCTTAAAATCTTTAGCTGCTTCCCCGTGTTATCAGTAGAGGATAAAGATCAAACTCCTTCAAATGGTACACAAGGCAGCGCTTTCATGACTTAATCCCTGCTTCCTTCTCCAACTTCCTCTCTCACCACTCATCCATTTCACCTTATCCCAAAATATTCACATACAACCTGTACATTAACCATCCCATATTATGTGTGGTTCCTAGAAAGGTATGTTCTTTCTGTGCTTGTGCTTTCACATACGTTGCGCCTGAGCTTGGGATATCTTTTCCAGGTCTGTCCCCTGCCGACACCTACAGGTCCTCAAGGGGCTGCTCAACTTTGACTTCCTGGGGCGGGGTGGGTATCTGCCCTGATCCTTTGAGTAAAGGTAGCTCTTCTTTGCTCCCATTACCCTACTGAATTTGGGGAGTTGCTCATTATTCTCCACCACCAGAGAGAGAGTGCCTTGAGGTAAAGGGCTATATCTTTGAGTTATAGGTATCCCCGATGCCTAATACATTTTAGGTGCTCAGAAAATAAAAGCTTGTGCATTAATGAAAGTAATAATGCAGTAATAATTTAAAGAGGATTTAGTATGTGCATTAGTCAGAATTCTCCAGAAAAACAGAACCAATAGGCTATATATAGATAAATAGAAAGAGTTTTATTATAAGGAATTGGCTTACATGGTTATGCAGGCTGAGAAGCCCCACAATCTGCCATCTGTAATCTAGAGACCCAGGAAAGCTGGTGGTGTATTTCCAGTCCAAATTCAAAGGCCTAAGTACCAGGAAAGCCAATGCCGTGAGTTCTAGACTGAGGCTGAAGACTTGAGTATAAGGAGAAATAATGTCTGAGGGCAGGAAGGGATGGATGTACCAGATCCAGCAGAGAGCAAATTCCCCCCTCCTCCACCTTTTTGTTCTATCCAGGCCCTCAAAGGATTGGATGACACCCAGTTGCATTAGTAGGAGGGATCTTCTTTACTCAGTCTACTAATTCAAATGCGAATCTCTTCCAAAAACACCCTCACAGACACACCCAGAAATGTTTACCAGCTGAGCATCCCTTAGCCCAGACAAGTTGACACATAAAATCAACCATCACAGTAATCCTCATTCGTCTGAATCAGTAACTGACTTCTGCTTAGAGAGAATATTTGGTAAATCCCAGGGATTCCCCAAGGCTAACCATCTTCAGAAAGACAAACCACAGGTACATGAACCACATTGTCTAAGCCTCCTACTATTATGCTTTAAATGTACTAGTAATGATGGGAAGAACCTTCTGCTTTGGCCAAAGAATACTGTGACCTGCCACCTGGGCCTGTGAGGAAGGCTCAATGTATGAACACACACTCCTCCCATATTGCACAACTGTCTGTCGTGATGAGAACCCAGAAAAGTTGTTTGGAAGTTGTGCTTTTCATTGAGCTGAGTTCTTTCAACCTACAGCATCTTCAAAATGGAATTTTTACAAATTCAACATTAGGCCATAAATTTTAGAGCTTGTGTTTAATACTAGTGAGTTGGTTCCATAGAAACAGAAGATAGAAAACAGGGAAGAAGAAAATGTGCTGGTTCTGCTCTTAGAAAAGTCCCCATTAATACCACATTTAAATCCTCTTCAGAGAAAAGGATCTACCTGGGACAAAATGACAACCCCACCCCCATCCCCGCCATTTCCTTATTCAACTGTCATCCTCTCAAGGCAAAGCTGGTTGAAGAGCCCCAGATATTTCCTTTCCAAAGCAACCTTAAGAATAAAATCTAGTCATATGAAAAAAGAAATCATAATGGCAACAAAGAACATAATGAAAGGACAGCTTTCATTATATTGATTCAATCATACAACCAGCAAGCATTGAGCATCTATGACCAGTTGATGCATGGGGGTGGGGCGACCTTGTTTGACAATATTTACAAGGTGTATATGCTTACTCAGACAAAGAGCAGGAGTCAAATGCTGAACGTGATGTCTGAAAAGTAATAGATGTTCACGTAACATTAAATCTCCTGTATTCTGGCTGTATGAGACACTAACTGAAGTCTCTGTTGCTGAGCTAAGAGTCAACCAAACTCCATCTTTAATGAAGTAGAAAGCATAGGTCTTCTACCAGAACCACCTGAAACTTTTCCTCAGTTCCAGCTACCTAGTCTTTGAACACCCTGCTGATAAACTGTTTATCTCACAAAATAGGTCATTCTACCACTGCATCATAAACCCCCAATTTTCCAAGCCCTTCAGGTGTTGGACTGCCTAAATCTCCATATATCAAGCTGAATAAAACATGAATGTTGTCATTTTCTTCCTCTCTTTCTAAACATAGTTTCCATTTGACAACACATGATAACATACGCCATTACAACTGCAATTCAGGAGTAGATCTAAGTAGCACAGGGACGTCCCCTCAACTCCACAGACAGTTGCTTAGGATGAAATTCTAGGAATTAGTCCATTGAAGACCATGGAAATTCCATATGGAAATAAATGTAGAGGTGGGAACTTCCTCAGGAAGAAATCATAGAACCACCAAGGGCCCAAGCTGGAAGCAATTCACAGATACAACAAAACCAACTAACACGATGGCTGAGGATCCTTCCCTAAAAGTCAGGGAAGATATCTGATATGCTTAAGTTTCACTAACAGGGAAGACCAGTCATGACAGGACTTAAGTCTCCTGATACCCACATTATATGCTTTCTACTGCTTCAGACTACCTCTCATCAAGCATTTCCATTACTGAACCCCTCAGCATCGTGAACAAGCTAGCCTGGCATGGGTGGCCCCCAGTACTGCCGATATGTTTGAACCAACAGTTTAGACAATCTAGAGGAAGAGTTTAACCTCATTTTCCATGCAAGTACTAAAACATCACTTGTTATTCACCTACCAATAAATCCATGTGGACTTCATCAGGAAACTCAAAAAAGTTTCTTACACATAGTGAATGAAATAATTAGAAGCAGAGTAGAGACTGGATTCCAGTTCTCCAGACTCCATATACAGCGTTTTTTCTATTCCTTTACAGTCCCGCATAGTCCACTGTTTTTGCAAAGAGATCTCAAAGAGGAAATGATGAATTTCGACATTCAACACTCAAACCAACCATTGTGAAGCCAACATGCTATATGATATCCCATCCTACATATCTAACATTAACCAAGACAGTCTCCTTCAGCTGGAACCATCCTGGTACCAACTACTTCTGCGAAAGACAAACAAGAATCCAGCGAAAGTAACTGATACTGCTGTTACAAAAATATTCTATTACTTGTAGGGCTCCACAGAATAAGAGATAATCTCTTTTTATGTGCTGCAGTAGCAAGGACATTTAAATGTCATTTTTATTTTGACAGTGGAGGGCATTAATGCCACATTCTATTTAGATAGACTTTTATTATACCAAGACCAGTTAGTGCCTTTCCCCATTGGGTTCTCTTGATAAACAAAAGGCTCCAAAAATAGCAAAAACAAAACAAAACAAACAAACACCTTTTCTTTTTTTTTTTTTTGTAAAGCAACTATTGATCTCATGGAAAAAAAATTTAATTCTGACAGAAAAGTGTTGGGTAGGTTAGCTTGGCAAAATTGCATCAACAACACTAGCGATTCAAGCTTGGTTTTACTTTAACTTAATGGTCCTAACACCTTCCTTCTCTAAAAACTCCATTCCTGACTAATAGTCTCAAATTTTATGTGGTTTTCTTTTCGATATGTCATGCCTAAGGTATGATGAATAGTTTAGCCTTTAGACAGCTTAGCTGGTGAATTTAGACAAATAGCACACACAGAAAGATCTTTAACCAAAAAACGGAAAAGAGAAAAATGAAGAAATGTTCCAGCTTCTCTTCTGCTAGTAAAGAGAGTGTCAATTAGCACAGCCCATTTAGATAGCACAATGGTGAATGCTGAGCATCTTTTCATGTGCTTATTGGTCATTTGTGTTTGGTATTCTTTTTCAATCTTTTTTTTTTCAATTCAGAAAAAATGTTTAGAATGAGAAATAGCCTCTTTCTAATAAATATGTAGGTGATGTATGTAGGCAATCACACTGGGCCTGTGAAAATAACCATCAAAAGAAAAAAGTACAAAAAAAGAGAGAGAGAGAGAGATCCAGAGCCTGACTGTGGGGATGACTGAGGACTTCAGCCCCAGAATCAAGTGGCAGTTTCAGTCCTTATTCCAGGCACATTACTCAGCCTCTCTGAGTCGTGGTTTCTGCATCTGTCAAACAGAATACTAATAATAATATAATAATATATATTATATAGTATATATTATATATTATGTATTATAATATAATAATACTAATAATAATATATCCCAGGGTTGGTGTGATAATTACATAAAATGTGCATATAACGCACAGCCCCTAGCACACAGTAAGCAGTCAATAAGTGCTTGGTGTGGGAAACTAGGTTAATTAAATCATCAGTTTTTGTGTGCGTTTTTTTTTTTTTTAATTCTAGGACTTTTGGAATGCTTTATTATGCAAACGTGCATTAAGACTCTCAAAGAAGAAAGAGTTTGTTTCCCAAATGTAATTGACCGGGGAGCCCTTTTTCCAAAGGTCATCTGGCAGGTCAAGTGGTCCAGAAACCCAGGAACTGATAATCTACCCCCATCTCTTTTACAGACCTGAAACCTGGGGCCCTCAAAAGAATTGGCCCAGAGCATTCAGTTACCTAAGCACAAATCCAAACGAAGAACCCATGTTCCCCTGCTAGCCATTCTTTAGCGAAATTCTTTCCGTGACACCATCACCTTGAGAGTGTGGAAAGAAATCCTATGCTCTGCCCACCCCACACCCCCCTATTTAGTCCGTCAAGCTCAGTCCCCACCCTCTCAGGCCCATCATGACATTGTCACAGACTAGAGCACGAGGACAAATGGAGATCCATATGTCTAAGTACATAACAGACATAAGTCAAGCCAACAAACTGCTAAAGGAAATATGTTCTATTCCCCTGCACTGGCAAATAAACTTTCATAATGACCTGGAAGGCCAGGTACAAGTTTTGAACCCCTTAGAGTTCCTCAGTGAACATGACACATGAAGAAGACGGGGCCAGCCCCTAGCCTGAGGGCCCCATTCTTTCCCATCCCTGGCTCTGTCCCACACTGTGAGGGGCTTGTTTACATGTATATAGAACCCCCTGGCCACAATGTCCATGGTTCATCCACAGCCCCCTGCAAAGCTACCTCTTGATGCTCCTGCAGAACTCAGAACTCGGAGTCTGTGACCAATCTCATGGAAGTCAGGTAGACCCAAAGGAGAGGCCTGTGTGTGGAAGTGCATTCAGACCTGTTTGAGCAGGAATGTGGGCTTTCAGGTACCTGAAGTACGGAGGGGCATGGGTTCCAAGTGGACGTGGTCTCTCAACCCTGCAGATTCATTGCCCTGTAGGGAGAGGTGCAGTGGGAGGAGGACCAGAGCAGGCTCTCCAATGGTGCAGCCCAGGTAAAGGGCAACCTTCTCGCTCAGCCCCTCTGTTTGCCACCAGGACTATTGCGGGGAAGATGCCTGAAAAAGAAAGACCTGAGAAAATGAGCATGCAGCGCCCCTCCCTACACTTTTTAACTGAAACAGCCCTCAAGCCCCAGTGGGGAGAGTATCCCAGAGACACACAAGCAGCAGGAAGACTTCACATGACACCCTGAGGTATCACAAAGGGCACACCAAGGTGTGTCCTCCCCTGTCCCCATTTGGTAAATTAGAGAAGATCAGTAAAAATTGGAAGGAGACTCAAGGCTCACATTATGTGTGGATGGTTTGCTACATGTAAATAATAAGAACTTTATGGTAGCAAGCAGATTGTACATTATCATTAGTATGATTTCAGCCAGCTTTATGGCTCCTCAGCTACTTGGAAACATATTTTTAGTTCTAATATCAAAACCTGTCAGAATTTGTTTTGCTAAAGCTAACAGAATGATACAGGTCAGATCAATTATTATGAAAAATTCAATTAAGAAAGTACCATATGTGGCACTAAAAAAAGACTGCAATGGCACATATGGCTGGAAAGAAGTAATGGCACTGTGTCCCTGAACATGCATGACACCATTCTGCCCTTCAATCCTTGTCACTGTGGCCCTATTGGAATGGGAAATCCCCTCCTCCTTCTCGATTCCAGCTTCATACTCTCTTTTGTGTCCCAAAACCTGTTCTCCCCTGTCGCTCCAACCCAGGAGAACTGGCAACCAATTTAATTGTGTTTATCTGCAGAGGACTTGGTTAACAGGACTTTTGGAATCCCAGAGCACTGAAATTTTTAAACAGGAGACAAAGAAAGTGGTTAAACAATTAAATACAAGGGCCCATGTTTGATTGGATGCTCTACCTCTGGCCTGTCTATCAGTGGTCAGGGGTTAAGAACACCAGCCAGCTCTGGGTTCAAACTATCTCGAGTTAGGTCCCTACTCTCCTACTCCCTCTTTATATGACAGTGAGCCATTTACTTAATTCCCCTAAGCCTTGGTTTTTCTCACCTGTAAAATGGGGATAATAACATCAGCTCCCTCGTGTGTCTGTTGCGAAAACTAAATGAGATAATGCATGTGAAAGTACTTAGCGTGATGCCTGGTGACCAGTAAAAGCTCCATCCATGTTAGTTATTCTCTTTCTTTGTATGTCATTGACAGGCATCAGGTTTGGGGGGAAAGGATACAATTTAAGTCAGGAAGCCTGCATCTATCACTAGCTCTAAGATTTCGTGTTAGTCAGTTCACCTCTCTGGACCTCCGTTGCCTCATCAACAAATTGGGGATAATCATACCCATCTGGCAGAGTTGTTTCAGGCTTCAGTGAACTGCTGCATGGGGAAAGTGCTTGCAAACTATTATGTGATATGCAAGCATAATTTAATGTAATCATCTCTAAGCTAGCCCTGAGCCTTTGGAAACACTGGGCAGATGCCATCTCGGTGAGTTTGTTAGGAATATGGCCTGTCCAGGCAGCTGAGTAATACCTAAAAGCATCCTAAGAGTTTAATGATGCAAAGCAAAATTGAGGCACAGAAACATGGAAGCCTGAACTCAAAAGGGTCTGCGATGTACTGCAGAGCTATGTTCAGAAAGAAATTGCCTGACTGATTGTAGTTAATAGCTTAGCATCTTTCAAATAGATTGATTATATTTTTTTAAAAATGCCCCAAATCAATATGCAATAGCACAGCTTCCTTTCAGGTCTAAAATCTATAATGTTTCTGTCCCCTGACACCATAACGCAAGAGATAAGGCAGTGTGGGGTGGCAGAGATACAGCACATGGCAGCCGTTCTTGGGCTGGCCAGACCTTGCCGCAGGGTTTTGCTGATTGAGGCAGCCAGCGATCTGACCAGTTGGCTCAGATCATGGAATTTTTCAACCTTCTGGTCCGCAGCTCTTGGCTAACAGTTATGCTCTCTGCGGGCCCTTCCAGCCTGGTCATTCTCCAAGGCAAAGTGAACTGATTATTTACACACAACTATTCCTTCTTGGACTCTGAGGCCTAGGGTGTGTTATGCATTTTTATCCTGAATCTCTTATTTTATGAAAGCCTCGGGGATATATAACACAGAAAATGGAACAGGGGAATGAGTTTTGAAGAAAAATGAAAAGAAGGAGGAGGAAGCAAATGTTCTCGTCTGACCCTGCTTTGCCTCTTCAGGTAAAGGAAGAGGAAGGGTGGCGTCAAGGTTGCACCAGAGCGGTTCTGAGAAGGAAGTAGTTTGGGGAAGCAGTGGCTTGCAAAGCTCAGGGGAGCTGTCAACTCCTGGAGGAGGTGGCCTCTGTCAGGGGAGACTCAGTCTCAGCTGGCCACAGGAGAGCAGCGTCCTACTCCTTTGGTATCAGAAGGGGGGCTGTAGGCAGTTACACCTGGAGTAGGAGACACAACCCCAGGCCCCATGGAGAAGAGGCAAAGCTGACATGAGCGTTGTGGACCCCATTATCTCATCACTGTGTTCTTCTGGTCTTTACATTGGTTTCCTCTTAGCTGTGGTTAAAGAAAAAAAAAATCACGATTAAAACAAAAAAAACTCCTCACGTGTGTAATTTCAACATTTTATTCAATTGGGGGGTGACTATAGCTCAGCACGCATATCCCTTGAGGCTCTTCCTGCTCTCTCCTCTGGGTCTCCTTTCTCCTCCACCTGCTCCCTGCTCCATTGCTTTCTCCTGCCCTTGTCCTCTCTGCTCTCTTCCCCCTCAAATCCCTTCACTCAAAACTCCTCCTTCTCTGCTCCCCTCACTGCTCCCCTGCTCTCTCAGTTCCCCACATCCTCTCTCCTCTCCCAGTGTAGCTTTCTGTTCCCAACCCATCTCTTCACAATGCCCTGATGGGGACTTCCTGATATCTCTGTTTCTGGCTTCTAGGACTTTAAATGTAGTATAAAATCTTAAAGGTAGCTGTCAAAAAGCCTTCGAGCTGATGGGGAAAGAATAGGGAGAAGAGATGGTAGTTCAAATTAAAATAAAGGATAATGATCAAACAACGTTATTGTAAATTTTCTAAGAATACACACTACTTCTCATACTTCTTTGTCGCCTCCATAGAGCCTAGCATCATGACTAACACACACACACACACAAATACTAACAAAAATTTGTTGAATAAATGAATGAATACTGAAAAAAACATAGTTTTATTTCATTATGCACCTAGATCCACAGTGTCAACTGAGCCAGAGAGCAGAGATGTGGTTCTTCAGAGACTCTCAGGAATCCTCTAGTGAAGGTACATATTCACTTACACTTAGCATAAGCATTATTAAAATGTAATGTTGCTGCTAAGGTTTGCCTGACTCAATGGGCGAACATCTGTCTTGTTTACCTTGCTAATTTTCTTGGCAAACCCCCTTTTATACATACAAGTAGGTTCCTAATCCACAAGCTCTGTGCACAAAACGACTGACTCCGCAGCTGTCCCATGGTGACAATAGATCACTACCCATCCCCCCTGCGCTCCACTGGGTCACCTGCTGGATTCATCTAACTCATCCTTTCAACAAATATTTATTTTATATCTTTTTTGTGCCATTCTTTATGCTGAGGCCTTCACTCATACTATCTCATTTAATGCACATAACACTCTGAAGATGGTACTATTATTATCCCTACTTTTCAGATGAGGGAACTGAAGCTAAATTGGTCAAGTATTAATACATTCACCAACTATCCCAATTTGCCCACCTCAAAGGGAGTTCCCCAGACATGGGACTTGCAGTTTTTTTGTGTTTGTTTTTTTTTTTTAACCAGGACAGCCCCAGGGAAGCTGTCCCAGTTTGCCAGGAACTGGGGAGTTCCCAGGTCATGGGACTTTCAGTGCTACAACTGGGAAAGTCCCATGCAGACTGGATGAGTTGGTCAGCCTACCACAATCACATGCCCAAGGTCACACAACTGGCACTCATAGAGATGAAATTCAAAGCCACCCCATGTCTGACTCCAAGATCCCCCCAATTACCTATACTGCCTCACCCCCAAATCTCTAATCCTATTTCTGGCTGCTTCTAAGACATCTGACAGTTACTTCACACCCTAAACACCACCACCCAAAAAACCTCTCTTCCCCTCAAACCAACTGTGCTAACTCTGACTCCACTGAGTTACCTAAAAGCAGCCCCAGAGTCCCTTCCAAAGCTCCTCGACCCTCCCCTTCCTTGCTACTCCTTCTCAGCCCCTGAATTCCTAGGACCAAAATGCTTCTCAACCTCCAACGGCCCACCCTGCACACCACTCTGAGATGCACTCTCTAGAATGGTCACCTGAAAGAGAACTCGCAGACAAGCTTGCACTTGGATTGGTAAGAAACTAGGGCAAAGAGAATGAAAGGGCAGAGGCCAGTCTAGCACTGCATCTTCCTAACCTACGGGCCAGCATGCTTTCCAAAGCACCAACCTTTGCCTCTCCAGTGGTTCCCCTGGGCCTCAGAGCAAGTGCAAACGCTGCATCTGGAGACATATCTGCCCTCCCACGCTCCCTACAAGTCCATCACATACCCTCTCTGCTCTGCTATGTTGAACTGGTTCTGGCAGACCTCTAATTACCTCCGAATCTGCTCCTTTGTTCTTGTCTGCCCTCTTCTCTCTCCATCACTAAGGAGGTTGTGATTGAGCACCTTCTATGGGCAAAGCCTCACACTAGGGACTACATATAGGAGGAAGACACAGCACCCAAAACAAGCAGCTGCATCCTAGCTGAGGTCCCACCTCCTTACAACCCCTCCTCCTGACCCTATTCCTCATGACTTTCCAGAACACCCGTGGTCTGTACCATGCCTTTTGGCATTGAAGCTTTTCAAATCATTTTCTATCTGCTCCATGTGGATGGGTCTTGCTTTCTTAGTCAGATTGTCTGGTCTTGGATCTAGTAACACTGGAAAGCCTTTCTTTCTGTTCCCACAACACATCTGGCCTTGTGCTGGGCATATACTAGGTACTTGAGAAGTACTTGTTAAGCTGAATTAAATTGATCACAACAGATTTTCTGTCACAAACAATTCTTTCCACCTTTTTTGTTTTTGTGTTTTTCTCTGATTCCAGTTTACATAGCAGTCGTTCTCCCCAAGAAAAACTCAACTGGACACAATTTGCACTGGAGTTCAAGAGGAACAGAGCTGACATCACATTGACCCATTTACATTTCTTTATTCCACCAGCTCAGGAGAACCCACCTCCTTTCTCTGCTTTTCCTCCTCCCCCAGACATCTTAAAGAACCTAATCACCATCTTCTGAATCCTTCCTGTCACCTTCCACCCCCTCACCCAATGCACATACCACCTCAAATACTAAACCACAACTCAGATTTTTAAAGTTCAAGATCTAAAAAGAACGAGCAATTGACTCATTTTTCCTTGATTCAAAGAGCTGCGGGTTCTCTAGAGCAGCACTGGCACCCCTTATGTGGGTCTGATCCCAATGCCAGGGCACACCAAGGGGATTCCTATTTCCCTAACCAAATTCAACAGTGGACCATAAATGACACTGTCTTGATATGTGACCATGAGCCTGTAAATCCTTTTACCGCTCTGGGCTACAAAGGGAGGGGCCTCTTCTCTACAGGTGCCCCAAGGACCCTCAGCTCACATGTGCTATGCCTCTGATTTCCTTCTCTCTACTGGGCTCTTTCCACAGCACAACCTGCTCAGGACACAACACCAGCCCCAATACATCCTCTGCTGCCAACCGAGCTTTTCTATTGGCAGTATAAAAGGTGGGAGGATGCTTTCTTTCTTCTTTTTGTTAAATTCCAGGCTGAGAAAAGGTCATGAAAACTGCTAGTTCATCAAAGAACTGGGGGAAGACACCCCCAGTGAACGGGCAAACAGGCGTCAGGGGCCATAAACTCTCAGCTCTCCCATGGAGATAAAGCTACTCCCAAAACTTTGGTGGTTTGATTTCAGCAGCTCATATAAGTTATCTAGCCATTTACCATCTCAGAACAGAGCAGTCAGTAAATAATTAGTGGGCCTCTGAAAAGCCAGTGCCCGCTTTGGTATTTTGGGGAGTCTTCCCCTGGATGACACATAGGGCATCAGGCTTCCATTGGCCTTTGCTTGGAGAACTCACTTGCAAAGTAAGGGGAAATGCTGTTTAAACCACCATTGCCTTCTAAGGAGAATGGCTTTTAATAAATAGGAAACCCTTTGAATCCACAGAGTACCTTGATGGATTTGGATATGCAAAATGGGCCCAGAGTTAGGTATGGGAAGAGAGATCGGGGTAGAGTTGAATTGTCCTACATAAATAATAAGAATTGGAATTGATGGGGAGAACCCGGAAGGGGAGGGGGGATTAGAAAAAGAGAGGTGGATGGAAAGAGAGGACCAGCAAAATGGGTGAGACAGGGGCTCTCTGTGGGGGAGAGTGGCCAGTAAAATACCAGGGTAGGGGTCCAGATGTGTCTATTACAATAAAAGCACCTCCATCTTTCTTTTAAATCTGTTGTAAAATCTTTTCTACAAAATTCCATGTGTGAGTGGGGTTGTTTGTCTGTCTGTCTATGTTGGTGGAACTCAGAGATGAAGTTCAATTTCAGATATGAGTCAGATGTGGACTAGACTAACAGAAAGAGCAAAGCCATAAAATAAGAAAACAGGAGTTAGAAGCCAGGGTGGATTATAAGAAAATAACCCCCGAATAACTTGGAGAAATCTCTAGATATTCAGTGTATTGAATGGGTGGTACAATCTCATCTTTCTTAGATTTCACTGGGAAGAAGGACACCATGCATGTATGTGCATGTGTGCACACACACGCACACACACACGCGCGCACACACACACACACACAACAGAAAAATAAAACTAAAGAAGAGGCTGAGGAAGACAACTGGCCAGATCTGGGCCCAGGTACAGGCGAAACCTGGCGAACAATGAGCTGGTGTCTCTGGAATCTGAAAGCTCTTCCTTGAAGGAGCTGAGCAGGTAGTCTCGGCTGCTGTCCAGGACATGAGAAGTCCTCATCAGGAGAAGAGGCAGCCGCTGGCTGCAAAGCGGTGTGGATGTCCACCCCAAGTGCTCTCCACAAGGAGGGAAACTGACCAGATGAGATATGAATTTCTCTTGATGGTTCAATGCTTTTACATTGAGTATTTGGAAATGTCTAAACACTATGGCATCTCGAAGATGGAAGATGGCTTTTCCTTATAAATCCAGCACCTGTTAAAGCTACTAAGGAGTGTGCAGATATATATTTGGAAAAACTGAACCAAGAAAGGGAGAGAGCAGGGTTGGCAACCAAAATATAACCCCACAAAAAAATGGATGCTAGCCATGGAAATCGACTATTCAATAGATTGTTATCTGGAAAGAAACAAAGGGAATGAGGAAGAGTCCGGCACAACCTCAGGCAGACCCATCTGGGCTCTATAGCTTCTACCTTTAAATGCTTTATGCCTTCAGTTTCCTTCATTTTTCCACATATATTTACTGAGCACCAAATACAAGCCATGCACTTTTCTTGATGCTAGGAATACAGAGATGAAACAAACAGACAAGGCCCTGGTCTTGCAGACTTAACACAGAAAATAAACAATGAAAAAGTACACAAATGAATGAGATCATTTTAGAGACTATTGAGTAGCCTACAAGTAATAGAAAGCAAAGAACTGTGATGGAGAACAACTTGGTATAGAGACTGCTATAGAGATAGGAGTCAAGACAGATCCTTCTGAGGAAAGCTCATTTGTGCTGAAATATAAGCAAGGAGAAGGAGCCAGCCTTGAGAACATGCTGGAGAAGTACATCCTAAGCAGAGGGAAGGAAACGCAAAGGCCCTGGGGAGGGCAGAAGAGCTGGTGGGACTGGAGCTAGAGAAGCACGTCTGGAGACGAAGGGAGAAGGGTGGGCAGGAAGCCCAGGGGCAGGTCCTGCCGGCCCTTGAAAGCCACAGTGAGGAAAATCAAAGAGGCCAGCCATCTGGTACACTGTCGTGAAGACAAGTCTCTTTCCTGAACTGAGGGGAAGCCATTTCTCCTAGAAGAGAAACATGGAGGGAGCCCAGCCCACATGGAAGCAACTCCAGGAGCGGTGCTTACAGCAAAGAGCCACCAGATGGCTCTGTGACAAGACTGTCCAGCACTTTCTCCTAACGTTGCTGACGCCTTTCCTGTTCTAAGGTAGAAGCACTTTTTTCCCACCAAACAAAAGCTTCTTTAGCAAACGGCCACTTGACTTTTTTTTTTCTTTTAAACAAAAGGAACCAATAACAACCAGTAACAATAGGGCAGTCAGGTGACTTATCTTTTCATCCTGATGGCTAAATGAAGCAACCCCCTATTAGCCAGGGGGTTCCTCTATACTCCATTCCCAAGCTCTTGCTTTTTCAAAGTACTGTGCTCAACCCCACTGGCTTGATCACCCTCCTTTCCAGATAGACAATCCTAGGAAAACAAATGCCAGTAGCCCAGGCCACAGGTCAAATTCCAACTCTCCAATGAGCCGACTTGCCCAGGAAGTAATGGCTTCCAGGCACTTCAGAACCTTGGGTGATGGTGTGTGTGAGATTGTGGAGCTGGGAGGGACAGAATGAAAAAGGCAGGGAGGGTGTTTGCTATTTATACCAAGATTTCCTTGCAATGGTATGTTTTGCATCTTAGGAGGCATTCCCTTTTAAGGGTTTTATAGTTTTAACTCTTATAAATTTAGATCTTTGATCAATTTTGAGTTGTTTTGTATATGGTGTGAGGTGGAGGGTACAGATTCATTCTTTTACATGTGTATATCCAATTATCTCAAGACCATTTGTTTAAAAGATTATTTTTTCCCCCTTGAACTGTATGATAAAAAGAAACATTTTTAATATAATCCTGATTGCAGAGGCAGCCCTGGTAAAGATCATCGCAGTCTGAGGTATGGCTGTCAGGAATGCAGAGATTGGCTGGGTCATTTTATGCAATACCTACTAGGTAAAAATGCCATGGGCACTATTTTAGTCCACTTCTTTCTATATGTACCAGTGGTTTGTAACGTTTTTTAGGGTAAATAATCCAATGAAATTGTGGACTTTTTCATACACGCAATATTCTGCTTAAAATGTTAAGTTCACAGACATCTTCTCATCCAAGAAGCCCATCCACAGACCCTAAGCTAAGAACTCCTGCTCTACTCTCCTTCCCACAGAGTTCGTCCACTGTTAAGCCTCCAGACAACACCCCTACAATGCAGCTGACTCACTTTGTTTTTGTTTATTCATTTGTGTGTAGCCTTACCCTCTCCTCTGAACCACACATTTTCACTAAATGTGTACACTTAGTTCCTGGGCATCTCAAGTTCAGCACATTCAACTTGTCATCTTCGCTCCCCCAATCAAGCTTATACCCCAACTTCCCTTTTTCTGGTCACAGCACTGCTCTTCCCATCACCCAGGCTAAATCTCAAAGTCATCTTCACTTCTTCTTCCTTTCCCCACCCTTCCCCCACCATCCAATCATGCCTTTCCTTCTTCTTCCCTCTTCATGCCTGAAATTCAGACATTAGGACTATAGTTCAAGTCTTCAGGTTTGTATAACTATTTCTTCAACCTGACCACCTATCAGTACCATTCCTGGTCCAAGCTCTTATTCTGAGACCTGGCTGATGCAATAGATGTCTCTGGCCTTGCTTGTTTCTTGTCTTTGGGTTCTTTACTTTCTAATGCAGTAGAGTACCAGACTTATCTGCTGAGAGCACAGTTCTGAGCATTTCACTTTCTGGCTTGAAAAAACTTAGTGGGTTGCCATGGTCCTCCAAAGTTAGTATAAACCCAATTGGTCAGGAATTCAAGATTCTCCACCCTATGACTCACCAATGGTTTGGCCTCATCTCCCAACTCTCCCCAAAAGCAGACCCTATCTTCCAGCCCAAACTGTCAGCACTAACATCCTCTGCCTCTTGCCTTCATTCACTGTCCTGCCACCATTCTTAGCAAGCTCATTTTACTGAGCCTTCAAGCCTAGCCCAGTTGTAATCACCTCCATGAAGCCTTCCTGATTGCCCCTGCTGGTTTTGTGTTTTCCCACTGCTGGAATTCTGTATATGATCTCTAATGACATATACTATTATTATGCAACTTACATCCTTCTTAGCAGATAGCAGTGTCTTGAACAAAATAGTACCTTAATGGATATTGGTCACAATCAGCAGTGATTTTCAAGGCAATATGAATCAGAGTCACTTGTGGAACTTTTTCAAAATGCCCCACTTGGGACCCAGACTTCTAGATATTGAAAAGAATCTACTGAGAATTATGATGTATATCACAAATTAAGAACTACTCGTCAAATTAACAAAACGCATAGTAGTAGTGACAGTTAAAATATGCTGAATATTCACTACAAGCCAGGCACTGTGTATGCATTATTTCATTTAATCCTCAAGAAACCCTATGAGGTGGGCAGTATTATTTTCCCATTCTTTGGATGAGAAAACTAAGGATTAACTAAGTCATTTGCCTAAAGTAGGCCACTTATCAATAAATGAATTAGATGAAAGAAAGGTCCCTGAAAGACACTTACAATCTATTGAGAAACTTAACAGTGATTTTCCAGGAAAATCTATGTCTGGATTTAGTCATTTTTCTCCAGTTTCTCCTTTTTCTAGTTTTGTGACCTTGGGCAAATGACTTGCCCTCTCTGAGTTTCTGTTTCTTCTTCTGTAGAATGAGCATGATATAATACTTATTATGGTAGGAAGAATTAAATGAGTTAAATCATGTAAAGTACTAAGTGCCTACACAGAGTAAATGATCAACAGATTGCCTATAGTTATCATAATTATTTTTGTTCAAACATATGCTTCAACCCAAGGTAGTCTTTCCTAGCTTCAGTCAACAATGATGGGCTGAGCCGCACAATAGCTTAAATAAGTCACATGTAATACTGACTCTCATTCTTTAGGGTGGGGATAAAGTTAATAAATAGATTTTTACTGAGGAACTTCTAGGTGCCAGGCATTAAAATGCAGCAGTAAATAGAAATAGCATGCCTGACCTAAGGGAGCTAACAATTTTGATTGCTGAGATCAGAGCCACTCCACCCACAGTGGAGTTTGTCCATTGGCCTGGAGGCCTGTGAGTTCTTCAGGAACTGCCTGTGACAAGGTTTTTTACCCTCTGAGCTTAGAGATGGTCCATTTCTACAACATAATATTCCCCTCCCAGATATCTAAGGCATGAAGGGATATGGAGGAGGCTTTGGGGTTTGATCACTTCTACCTCTGTCTGGAAACTCATTGTTCTCAAACTTCCCTTTGATGTGCACCAAAATGTGGTCCAGTTCTGCTTTCTCTCTTTCACAAATGTACTTCAGAATAAGGAAAAAGAGTGATTATAAATGATTGTAATGGGTTCTTTTGCAGGAAGAACACAGACCTATGTGAAATGTTTCAGTTATTGCAATTGGCACTGGGCTGCAAGTGCGATTTCGATTTAACACTTGCATTTGCCTAGCATTTTTGGATTTGCAGTGTTCTTTCCCATACACCTTATGAGGTAGGAATTATTGCTGTCAGTTTTAGAGATGAAAAAACTGAGCCTCAGAAAGTTTGTGTCATCTACCCAAAATTGCACAGCTAATGAGCTGCTTTGACAAATTCTGGAGAGGCTCTTTAAAAGGGAATAGACAGTGAAGGTGGGGAAGCGACAACTTGTACCTTTCCTTCTTCTTCTTCCCACTTCTTGCCTGAAATTCAGACATTAGGGCTATAGTTCAAGCAGCCACATTGTCATTGTGAACTTGGAAGCCGTCCAAAAAAGATGGCAAAGCAGAAAAACAGAAGCAGCTGAGGCCACTGATGTCTTCTTGCATCACCAGACGAGCTTTGAACAGTCTACTTTTGGCTTTTTTTTTTCTTTGAATGTGTTTAAGATTCTATAGTTAGGTCTCTGTTTCGAGTAGCTATAAGCTCTTCTTAGCTGCTAAACAGTACTACCTATAATTGCACAAAACTGGTAACAATCTTCAATAGGGACATGGTTTAGCAAATGATGTAACATCATTATAATTGTGCCTGAGAGTAACACTCTCTCCATTCCTAAGAGGGACCTATGCTGTCCTCTCCTACATAAGCCATTCAAATGACAGTTGTGAATAACATAGATGCAAATTCCCAGGCCCATGATATACATCATTTCGTATACAGTATAATAGAAATCCTACAAAATATCTCTATATGAAGGAAAAGAATAAAACCTGATATACAAAAATAATAGGAATTTAAACTGGTAGAATCATGGTTGATTTTTAACTCTATTTTGAAAATTGTCTTTAATACTATTGTCTTAGCCTCTGAATTAAAAAATTATTTAAATGTTGGGTTCTCCAAATCATCACCCAATAATAAATCCAAAATCCTACATTACAGAACTAGGATTCACCTACTCTTTCTCCAAACTTATTTGAGTGCAGTCCCCTATCCCATCTAAGACTGGAGCAAGTGTTCACACTTCAGGGAAGGCTGCTTTAGGGGAAGAGGGTACCTGGCACTCAGCAACTTCTCCCCTCACACAAACTCTATGGAACAGCTAAGGGCCACTTGAGTATGCTCTGATCCTTCTGCATCTATTTCGCTCAGTGTTTCTAGAGTCAAGTGGATTTTTCCATTGGTAATTTGCATGTCATCCCCACGATTATATTTTAAAGTTGATGAGTGAAATTTAGAAGTAGAAGGCTTTCCACTTCTAGTTCCTCTCATTGGTATGGAATGTGGACAAGTTAATTAACCTGTCTGGGTTGCATCTTGCTTTCTACCAGATGGAGAATCATGCATAAAATGAATAATTGCTACATCCTTTCAAATATAGCCAATTATACTTTGCGAGACATGTCATGCCCAAACCCCTCACTCCCCTGCCCTCAAAAAATCACAAGAATAATTAACAAACTGAACAGTAAGACCTATTTACTTAGAATTAGAAACCAAAAGACTGATTCAGTCATTCTACCTGCATGACCATGTTTTCCCACCATTCTGTGAATTTGTCACTACGGTAGCCAAAGGGGGTTCGGCTAAAAACCAGGAGACTGGATACTAAAGTTGCATGTGACAAAAAGTACACAGGAAAAATGTCCATATCTGTAAGAGGACATATTTTCTACTTTGCTTAGGAAAAGGTGCTCAGGAGAAAAGAGAAAAGTGATGAATCAGGAAAGGCTGAACCAGGCCTGATCCTGCAGAGGGAGATTTTATGAAACAGGTAATAAATAAATAAACAAATAAACAAATAAATATTTAATTGCCAAATAAAAATTAAAATAAAGAAAAGTCACTCTCTACTATCACCACATTTCAGTAAAGAAAAGAGACATTTCTCCAATATAAGAGATACTTCGTTTCAGAATAAAAGAGAGTTCCTAAAATTGAATAAATTTAGTGATGTGAAAATCTCACTACCTTGCCCTTACTTTTCTCATTTCCTCATGCACCAGTGAAAACTCTATCCCATACTAGCTCCAGTCTAAGGAAGAGTAATTAGGAATGACTCCTTTAGTGAAAAGTCTCCTTCTGGCTCAGTTACGTGACCTGGGAAAAATTACTCCACTTCCCTGAGGTTCAGTTATCATCCATAAAATGGAAATAATATGAGCTTGCCTGGCCTGTCTCACAGGACTGTGGTCAAATGATACATGGTAACACACACAAAATGGCTCTGGAAAAGGTGAAGAATTATACAAATGTTCAGGATTGTTATTCTTTCTCAACTTCAGTTATATACTTATTCCCAAATTCTTGGGATTAGATGATTTTACTATAAAGTGGTTCATTTCAGAGAAACAGCAAATGCCAGTTGCTCACACATTTTTCTCCATTAGGAAAATAAAATAAGAATTGATAATTTACCACGGAGACTAGGAAGCTGCATCTACATTTAAGGAGCACTGCCCAAAACTCATCCAGTAAGGAGGACATTTCACTTGATCCTTTGAGTCTGCCTAAACGAAGTCACTCGGATAGGAGTCTTTACTGTTTTTAAAGATTCCAAAAGAAGTTGTACAGATTCAAGATTCAGCACCTCACTGACAACATGTTTTATTCACCTCTGCATCTACATAACTGAGAGCAATGGCAGGGACAAAATAAGGGTTTGATGAATGCTGAATAAATGAATAGACCTACAATCTTGGCCATGGGAAAGCATGTTTCAGTTTATCACCACAGATCAATAACCTGGGAAGAAAACACCAACTAGCTCCTGGGTGGTCACAAATATTTTCTATTAAAAATAACAAAACGTATATTGCTGGTAGGAATATAAAATGGTAGTCACTTTGAAAAAAACAGTTTGACAGTTCCTTAAAAGGTGAAACACAGAATTACTATAAAACCCAGCAGTTCTACTACTAGATATGTCCCCAAGAGAACTGAGAACAAACATACCTTCATACAAGAAAACTGTACATAAATGTTCATAGAAGCATTATTCTGAATAGCCAAAAGTGGAAACAACCAAAATGTCCATCCACTGGTGAATGGATACACAAAATGTGGTATATCCCTTTAATAGAATCTTATTTAGCAATGAAAAGGCATGAAGTATTGTTGCATGCTACAACATGGATGAAACTTGAAAACTAACTGAAAGAAGTCAGACACATATTGTATGATTTCATTATATTAAATGTCTAGAATAAATATAATATTGAATGTCTGTAATTTAAAAACAATTTTTTTAAAATGTCCAGAATAGGCAAATTCATAGAGACAAAAAGTATTAGTGTTTATCAGGGGAAGGGGGTGGGAATCAGAACTGTTAATGGGTATGAGCTTTCTTTTTTGAATAGTGGAAATGTTCTGAAATCAGATAGTTGTGATGATTGTACAACATAGTGATTATACTAAAAACCACTCCAGTGCACACTTTTAAATGATGATTTTTATGTTACGTGAATTATGTCTAAATGTAAAAAAATTTAAATATTAAAGGCTGTAAGAAATAAGCCCAAGATGGCAGATTAGGTAAGCACTATGCCTGCTGCTTCCCAGGCTCACACTGAAATTACAGATAAATTATAGAACAATCAACCTCAAGAATCATCTGAAGATTAGCTGAACAGAAACCCTATAACTAAGGATATAAAGAAAAGGCCACATAGAGATTAGTAAGAGGAGCAGAGGCGTGAAATAGGCTGACCACAAACCCACAGATGGTGGTTGAACACCACCGCGAGGGACATCTTGGTGGTGGAGGGATCCATCTTCCCCCCGGAAGAAGGAGGGATCCCAGGCCCACATTGGGCTTCCCAGCCCAGGGGTCCTGTACCAGGAAGAGGAGTTCCCACAACATCTGACGGTGAAAATCAGCAAGGTCTCTGTCTGCCCATCCCGGTGAGATGAAAGGCAGCTGGAAACCCAGGTGCCCTCTTAAAAAGCCCACACACAGACTTAGTCACTTGCAAATACTAACCTGGTCTCTGGTGAAGGGGCTGCAGCTCTAAGGGCACCAGAGATATATAGGGAAAGACTGAGGCTTCAAGGAGAGGGCTGGAGGGATTGGAGCCATTATCCCTGTGTGGAGCCTGCCTCACATATAGCCTACAGGAGGGGGGCATTTTTTCTATGGAGAACCCTCCTTCAAAGGGCCAAATCTGAGTCCACACCGGTCTGGTGAAATCCATGCATGTGTACTACCTTGGTGATGCTCTGGGACCCTGTACCCCATGGCTGATCCTGCATTGCCTGGGGCACTCTCAGCTGCTGAGTGGCAAGCCCCACCCCCATAAGTTGCAGAGTCCTCTTACAGCAGCAGAGAGCCTACAGCAGTTCAGACACTGTTGGTGGTGGACAGTGACCCAAAACCTGTGCCATAGCCTCTCGTGGGCTGCTCTCAGAGATTTGCAAGCCTGAGGTAAGTAGTGACTGGCTGCAGTGTTCTCGGGATTCTTTGCAAAGTGGTCAGAGACTGGGTACGTGCGCAAGACCTGAATCTGCATTAACTTTATAAAAACCATGGCCCGTGCCTTGTGACACCCTCAGACCCGCCCTTCCCAGCTAGCGCTGCATCACTAGATGCACTCTCACCTCTGGATCACCCAGACCAGCCCATGCATCTAAGGAGTCTCTTTCAACAACTGAGACTTATGGGCAGAGAGCAGGTGATAACAGGCCTAGGGGGACCTGGGTCTTTTGCTAAACTGCCCCAGGCCTAATACTGGTGGCAGCCAGCCATGGTTCACAGGAAGGCCAACCCCACACACTTCCAGGTCCAGCATGGGCAGCAGCAAACCACATATTGCTTTGTGGTTCTTACCAGGTAGCCATGGGCCAGTTACAGGGAAGGCTAAAATTGGCCTCCACAGGAGACTTTCCTAAGAGACACCAGAAAAAAGACACCAAGAGGCCTGCATCAGACCACACTGGAGCACTACCTGGTTGGCACCACAAGCAACACACCCAAAGGGTGGTCTCAATAGGCACAAGAGCTGACAGGGGCACATCCCTTTCTGAGGGGTCAGCCCCCACATAATAGCTCATACACTGTGGGTATAGCCAATCCTCACAGTCAGTCAGCCTGGGAGGAAATCCCACTCACTGATGTACCAAAAGTACTCAAGGCTCAACTACAACAGAAGAATGCACATAAGGGTCACTCCTAGAACACACATAAGAGACCAGGGAGACTGTGATTGGACCACACAGGACATATACTGCATAAGACCACCCAGTAAAAACTGAGAGACATAGGACATCTACCTAATACATAGAAGCAAATACAGAGAGACAGCCATTATGAGGAGACAAAGAAACATGTCCCAAATAAATGAACAGAAGGAATCTCCAGAAATAGAACTAAATAAAATGGAGGCAACCAATCTAGTTGAGACAGTTTAAAACACTGATTATAAGAATGCTTAAAGAACTTAGTGAGAATTTCAATAGATAGCAAGCATAAAGAAGGACATAGAAACTATAAAAAGAACCAGTCAGAAATAAAGAATACAACAACTGAAATGAAGAATACACCAGAAAGAACAGCAGATTAGATGAAGCAGAGGATTGAATCAGTGATTTAAAAGACAAGGTAGCAAAAAATGCTCAACTGGAACAACAAAGAGAAAAAAGAATAAAATAAAACAAAGATAGTTTAATGGACCTTTGGAACAACATCAAGCATAACAATATTTACAACATAGGAGTACCAGGAGAAGAGAGGGAGCAAGAGATCAAGAACCTATTTGAAGAAATAATGACTGAAAATGCCCCTAAGCTAGTGAAGGAAATACACATACAAGCCCAGGAAATGCAAAAAGTCCCAAACAAGATGAACCCAAACATACCTACATCAAGACACATCATACTTAAAATGACAGTGGTTAAGTACAAAAAGAGAATTCTAGAAGCAGCAAGAGAAAAACAATTAGTTACTTACAAGGGAGTTCCCATAAAACCATCAGTTGATTTCTCAATAGAAACTTTGCAGGCCAAAAGGGAGTGGCAGAAAATATTCAACGTAATGAAAAACAAACGTCTACAACCAAGACTACTTTACCCAACAAGGCTATCATTTAAAATTGAAGAAGAAATCGTTTCCCTGACCAAAACCAAAAAAAAAAAAAAAAAAAAAGCTAAAGGAATTTATTACCACCAAGCCAGTATTACAAGAAATGTTAAAAGGATTTTTAAGCAGAAGAAAGGAGAAAACAAATAGATGAAGATCAGAAATGTAGCTAGCAATAATCACCTTAAATGTAAATGGATAGAATACTCCAATCAAAAGATAGAGAAGCTGAATGGATAAGAAAACAAGACTCATGCATATGCTGTCCACAAGAGACCCACCTCAGATCAAAAGACAAATACAGACTGAAAGTAAAGGAATTGAAAAAGATATTTTACACAGAAGGAAACAAGAAAAAAGCTTGGGTACCAATACCTACATCAGACAAAATAGACTTTAAAGCAAAGACTATAGTAAGGGACAAAGAAGGACATTACATGATAATAAAGGGATCAGTTCAACAAGAGGACATCACCGTAGTAGACATTTATGCATCCAAAATAGGAACATTTAAATATATAAAGCAAATATTGACTGACATAAAGGCAGAGATCAATAGTAACACAATCACAGCAGGGGACTTTAACACCCTACTGACACCAATGGACAGATCTTCCAGAAAGAAAATCAACACAGAAACAGCAGCCTTAAATGACACACTAGACCAGATGGATTTAATTGATATTTTTAGAGCATTTTACCCCAAAGCAGCAGAATATACATTCCTTTCAAGCACACATGGAACATTTTCCAAGCTAGACCACATGTTAGGTCACAAAACAAGTCTCAATAAATTTAAGAAGATTGAAATCATATCAAGCATCCTTTCTGACCACAATGGTATGAAACTAGAAATCAATTACAAGAGAAAAACAGAAAAAACACACAAACGTTTGGAAGCTAAATCACATGCAACTAAATAATAAATGGGTCAACAATGAGATCAAGGGAGAAATCAAAAGCTACCTTTAGACAAATGAAAATGAAAACATAACAACCCAAAATCTATAAGACACAGAAAAAGCAGTACTAAGAGGGAAATTTATAGCAATGCAGGCCTACCTAAGGAAACAAGACAAATTTCAAATAAACAGTCTAACTTTACACCTAAGGGAAGTGGAAAAAGAACACTGAAGCATAAAGTGAATACAAAGAATGAAATAATAAAGATCATAGTGGAAATAAATAAAACAGAGGCTAAAAAAAAAAAGCTCAATGAAACCAAGAGCTGGTCTTTTGAAAAGATAAACAAAATTGACATACCTTTAACCTGACTCATCAGGAAAACAAGAGAGAGAATTCAAATAAATAAAAGTAAGAATGAAAGAGGAAAATGGCAACAAACATTACAAAAATTCCAAAAAAAGTTTTTTTAATACTATGAGCAATTATACACCAACATACTGGACAATCCGGAAGAAATGGATAAATTCACAGAAACATACAATCTTCCAAGGCTAACTCAAGAAGAAAGAGAAAATCTGAACAGACCCATTACTAACAAGAACATTGAATCAGTAAGTAACACACTCCCAACAAACAAAACCCCTGGACCAGATGGCTTCACAGGTGAATTTTACCAAACATTGAAAAAAGCATTAACACCTTTTCTCCTAAAATTATTCCAATAAACCAAGAAAAGGGAAACCTCCCAAGCTCATTTTATGAGGCCATGATTACCCTGATTCCAAAGCCAAACAAAGACACTACCAAAAAAAAAAAAAAACTATAGGCCAATATCCCTAATAAACATAAATGCAAAAATTCTCAAAAAAAAAAAAAAGAAATTAGCAAACCAAATTCAGCAATACATTAAAAAGATTATACACCACAATCAAGTGGCATTCATTCCTGGTATGCAATGTTGGTTCAATATCTGCAATCAATTAACGTAATACACGACATAAACAAAATAAAAAATAAAAATTATAGGGTCATATTAATAGCTGCAGAAAAAGCATTTGACAAAATCCAGCATCCATTTATGATAAAAACTCTCAGCAAAGTGGGAATAAAGGGAACATACGACTATCTCAACTTAGTAAAGGCCATATGTGACAAACCCACAGCTAATATCACACTCAACGGGGAAAATCTAAAAGTATTTTCCTTAAGATCAGAAACAAGACAAGGATACCCAGTTTCATCACTTTTATTCAACAATGTAGTGGAAGTTCTAGCCACAGAAATCATATGAGAAAAAGAAATAAAAGGCATCCAAATGGGAAAGGAAGAAGAAAAACTGTCATTATTGCAGATGATATGATATATAGAGAGAACCCCAAAGATTCCACCAAAAATTATTAGAACTGATAAATTAATTTAGTAAAGTAGCAGGATACAAAATTAACATTCAGAAGTCAGTTGCATTTTTATATACCAAAACAAACTATAGGAAAGAGAAATTAAGAGAACAATCCCATCTACAACTGCATTAAAAATATATATTTACTTAGGAATAAATTTAACCAAGGAAGTAAAAGACCTATACTCAGAAAATTATAAGACACTGAAGAGAGAAATTAAAGAAGATACAAATAAATGGAAACCTATACTATGTCCATGGATAGGAAGAATTAAAATAGTTAAAATGTCCATACTACCCAAAGCAATCTGTAGATTTAATGCAATCCCTATCAAAATAACAAAGGCATTTTCCACAGAACTAGAATAAATAATCCTAAAATTTATATGAAATCATAAAAAAACCCAAATAGCCACAGCAATCCTGAGAAATAACAAAGCTGGAGGTATCACACTACCTGATATCAAATTATACTACAAGGCCATAATAATCAAAACAGCATGGTACTGGTATAAAAATAGACACCTAGATCAATGGAATAAAATAAAGAGCCCAGAAATAAATCCATGCCTATATGGTCATTTAATCTATGACAAAGGAAGCAAGACTATATATTAGGGTAAAGACAGTTGATTAAATAAACGCTACTGGGAAAACTGGACAGACATATGCAAAAAAAAAAAAAAAAAAAATGGAATTAGACCACCTTCTTATGCCATATACAAGAATAAACTCAAAGTGGATTAAAGACTTAAATGTAAGACCCAAAATCATAAAACTTCTAGAAGAATATATAGGGAGTAAATTCTCAGACGTTACCCTTAGTAATATTTTTACTGATATATCTCCTCGAGTAAGGGAAACAAAAAAATAAACAAATTGGACTACATCAAACTAAAAAGATTTTGCACAGCAAAGGAAACCATCAACAAAATGAAGAGACATCCTACTGAATGGGAGAAGATATTTGCCAATGATACATCTGATAAGGGGTTAATATCCCAAATTTATTTTAAAAAAAAAATAACTCATACAACTCAACACCAAAAAAAGAAAAAAAAAATTAATTAAAAAATGTTCCAAGGACCTGAATAGACATTTCTCCAACAAGGAAACACAGATAGCCAATAGATATATGAAAAGGTGCTCAATGTCACTAATCATCAGAGAAATGCAAATAAAATCCACAATGAGATACCACATCACTCCTGTCAGAATGGCTATCATCAATAAATCAACAGACAAGTGTTGGCGAGGATGTGGAGAAAAGGGAACCCTTGTGTACTGTTAGTCGATATGCAAATTGGTGCAGCCATTATGGAAAACAGTATGGAGATTCCTTAAAAAATTAAAAATAGAGCTACCTTATGACCCAGCAATTCCATTAATGGGTATTTATCCAAAGAAATCCAAAACACTAATTTGAAAGGATATATGCACCCTTATGTTTACTGCAGTGTGTATGTGTGTGTCTGTGTGTTTGTGTGTGTGTGTATGACTATATATATATGGTCACAGGATGTAAAGTACAGCATAGGGAATATAATCAATGGTATCGTAATAGCGATCTACGGTGTCAGAGGGGTAGTAGACTTGTTGGGGTTATCACTTTGTGAGGGATATAAATGTCTAATCATTATGTTGTTCTGTACACCTGAAACTAATAATAAAAAAATAAAAGGCTGTAAGAAACAGGGAATTTAGGAGTGCCCAGTAGGTTTATATTTTATTGAATCAGCCTTAAGGAATTAGTTTCTAGTTACACCTCCTCTACTTTGAAAAGAGCATTCATCTGCCAGAGCTATTTCTTTAAATTTCTGTCAGGAAACCTTTTCCTTTTACAGCACCTGGTAGATAACATGCATTCAATAAATGGTGAATGAATGAATATGAGGACCCACATTCAATTTCCTAACAAACAAAAATTTAAAAAATACATTTGAGGACATAGCAGGAAAACCTAGCAGACTTGGCTTCGAAAATCATAAAGAATCAACAAATCTCAATATAGTGACCCAGCGAAAAACTGAATAAGCACCAGCGCCTTGGATGAGGGAGTTCTCAAGTCTCAAGAATACTCTGAAGCTACAAAAGTGTTACTCAATGAATTATTAGAAGCGGAAATTCCCAAACTTTGAGATACCTTCAGTTATATCAAGTGAAATCTCAAAATCTAAGTTTTCAAAATAAAAATCAACTGAACTTCCTTAATAGTCAATCTATTCTCTACAGCACACTTTGGTAGAGAAGGGCATAGTACATCGCCAGGCGTAGAAACTACAAGATTTGCAATAACACTATCGAAAGGTCTTGACCGAAACTTCTTCAAACCCTGTGCACAGTTCCAACAGCCCAGTGAGTTGTATTTCTAATGGCTCCTCAAGCTGGGACTGCTCGGGTCCGCCAGCCCCTAGGAAAGCATATAAACGGACTCCTTCATTTGTAGAGGAGGAAACCATGAACTAGAGACACAGAGGGGCCAGTCTGAGACCACCCTGCTGGTTAGGGTCCAAGCTGAGCCTAGAACCCAGATTTCTTCGTTTCTGGTTTTGTGATTTCCCACTGCTGCAACTCTGTATATGATCTCTAACTACATAGGATGTGTTGAGAAAATTTTGGGATTTTAATGCTGCTAAGGTGACCATAATGTATTTCCTCCAGATTCACAAATTTTATAAACACTGTAAGTAAAGGTTTGGCCCAAGTTCAATAGAAAAAAAAAATATTTCCTACTTGTGCATAGGCTCCTTACCCTGGCATTGATGCTTGGAACTATTTGAAGAGCTGCAATTTTCCCCATAAATTTAGCTATCCCCTTCAGGTGGGTTAATTCATCCCTGGACGCACAACTTCAGTGAATGCCACTCATTCTTTGAGTTGATGGGGAGGTGGGGGTGGGGAGGAAGCCAGCTTTGACTTTAGACTTTGCCAAGAACAAGTCATATAATTTATAGCAAAACTAAGGAAGGTATAATCTGCAAATTGGCTGTGTATTTATTTTTCTAAGACATAAGTGAAGGGTCCTTGGGAGGTAATACCACATGGCAAAGTGTAAGCTCTTTTGGAGGCAGGGGAGGAAAAAAACAACTTCATGAGGAGAAACAGCAGAGGCCAACGTGGAGGGCAGTGGTTAGTTCTGCCTGCCCAACATTCATTTTGCCTTCTTTTGATAAAAGTAATCTAATTTCACTTTGGAGAACACCCACTCCCTCTCAGTCCTGCAAATGTGGACAGAACTCAGATTTACCACCCCCACAAACTCCAGGGGTAATCATGTGACTGAGATTTCAGCAGTCAGAATATTCTATCCCCCACAACTGTGATTGTATCAAGGATGGCCATGTGGGAAAGCCAGGCCAATGAAACTCTACTACCAGACTTGAGCTGAACATTTTGGGAAAGAAAACTCTCTTGCCACGCATGATACCAGCTGTGAGAAAACACCAAAGGATACCACATGGAAAGCCCAACTGTAAACGAAGGCAATGTGAAGCTGAGCCAAGAGATGGTCAGCAAGAACAGTTCAGGCAAAAGGGAGACCTGGTGGAATCCTGACTACCTGAGGCAAAAACTGTCTCTGGGCTTTAGTTACATCAGATCTTTTTGCTCACACCAGCTTAAATTCAGTTTCTGTCATTTCATTTGCAGTAGAAACAGACAGTAAGTACCATGCAGTAATGATGCAGACTGTCAAAATACGGGAATGAAGTGTGGATCCTGGTGCAGCCACTTTATAGGTATGAGATCTTAAGCTAGTTACCTAATCTCTCTAAATTTCACTTTTCTCATCTGCAAAATGGGAAAGGGGGGGGCAATAATATCTGCTGCTGCGAGCAATGAGTCAATAATGTAGCCAAATCGCTTGTTAAAGTTGCTGCCTTGTAGTTAGTGTCCAATAAATGTGAGCTATATTTTTTTAATGAACAAACTCTAATAAAAGCAACCCAAGGCCTGCTACCACAAGAATAAAGTTACTGCAATATTATTCCACTTCTACTAAGCTTCACTAGTACGTGAGGGAAACTTGGCCTTGAAATTTAATAGTTCATCAGAAGGAGGCATAGACATGAACCTGAACGTCACATTTTCTCATGTTTCTAAAGAGTTTGAAATAACAAGGAAAAAAATGCCTGTGGTGATATACTAAGAGAATAAAGAATGCTGTAATATAGTCCATGCTCTATTTGGCAATGATGTTCCAAAGGAAAAAAAGCAAAACAAAATCTTTAAACCTGTGCATGAAAAATCCTGGAAGAAACTGCAATAAATTATGAGAGAATGACAGTGACTGTTGCCTGACACTTAGATTTTTCTTCTTATTATTTTTCACTGTTTTCCAAGTGTATTTTAATAAGCATTAACTGTACTTCTGTTTTGAAAGTTTTGTCGTCTGTGTGTTCCACAACCACGTCATTAAGCTTTACAATGTTGGTTTAGGAATTGGAGAATCCCAGACTATTAGAGGCGAAAGAAGCCATAGAGACCATTTTATCCAATTCTCTCATCTTACAGAAGGGAAAAACTTGTCCAAGATCAAATAACTAGACCCTGGCAGCATTGAAATTATAGCCTAACATTCCTACTAATCCAGGAAAAATCCTTGAGAAAGACACTATTGATTGGACAATATCACCTTGATTAATTCTACTAATCTTTCAAGGACCCATTTAAATATCACTTCCTCCAAAAACCTTTCCCTGGACATTAACTAGAAGAAATCCTCCCAACTTTTAATTCCCAGAGCACCTGATTTTTACATTTATTATTGCCAGTATTATTCTCCAGGCAAGCTGAAGTCTTCTTTATTAGTCAATAAGTTCTTTGAAAGGGGATTTGAGTCTTTTTTATAGCTGTACCCCGACCACCTAACACCATGCTTTGGTACATAGTACCACTTGATAAATGGTTGCTGAAAAACAGGCTATTACACTGCATTAAAATCTATTGAATCCAACTGGCTTAGCTACAGACTAGAACTGAATTGCATACACAGAGGTGTCATCACCATATGACCCTTCCCGGGCATAAGGAAGATGGTATTTCCTAACCCTATTGCAATTGGAAGGGACGACATGACGAGTTTTGGCCAAGGGATTGTAAACAGAACTTCCATGCTGGGGCAGTAAAAAGCCCTTGTGAGACCCTCCAGTTAGTTATATCTTCCCTTAACTCAGCATCCCAGAAGCCACATGCTGAGAAGGGGGCATAAAAGGAAATAGTCGGGTGGGGGGTGGGAGATGAGGGGAAAGGGAATCAAATATATGGTGATGGAAGGAGAACTGACTCTGGGTGGTGAACACACAATGGGATTTATAGATGACGTAATACAGAATTGTACACCTGAAATCTATGTAATTTTACTAACAATTGTCACCCCAATAAGTTTAAAAAATAAATTAAAAAAAAAAAAAGGAAATAGTCATTACATGGAAGGGAGCTACATTTCAGAGCTACTGGACTTACATCAGACTTTGTGCAAGCAAGAAAGTTGTCTTTGTTACATCAAGTCACCAAGATTTGGGTGTTACTTTGTTGCTATCGCATAATCTAGCCCAACTAGAGAATATCCAGACTAAAATACAGCTCTTGCTACAGAGACTGCCGATTGCAATCCATTCTTTCTTTATTCCTTACTAACAGGATCTTTGGCAATATGCCTAGCTGAAAAACTACATCATATTATATTATGTTACGTTACATTACGTTACGTTACGTTACGTTACGGTACAGTACAGTATAGTATAGTACAGTATAGTATAGTATATTACATATTAGCTAGGGGTGGCCAATGAAACCTAAGTAGAAGTTAATGACTTTTTCAAGACGTCCTCCCTCCTATTTCCTGATGAGGACTCAAATGTAATGACTGGAGCTCTAGCAGCCATCTTAGACCATGAGGAATTCTTGGCAATAAGTCACAAACTAAGGGTGGTGGGCAGAAAGATAGTATAAGCCTGGTTTCCTGATGACACTGTGTCATTGCTGTACTAAGCAAAGACTGCCCTATCTTTATGGTTTTATTAAAGAGAATGAAACCCCTATGTGTTTAAGCATATAGCTAGATCTCTGTTACTAGCAAACAAATGTAGTTCTTAATGAGTAGGGAACTTAATGTCACATACTTCAAAATAATATCCTTGCACTAAAGAGTAAACAAAAAGGGAGCAAAGGAGCACTATTTAATACCAAATTGGGAAAGAATAGTACTCTATTCCATTCTGCTTTGATCTTCTAAAGAGCTGAAGAAAAATTTTCACTCTCATTCAGTCTAATATCATTTTAAAGGGTGCTTTTTTCACATTAGCAAATTCGGAAAGAAACATAACCAAAATTACATTTTTCCAACATAATCATAAGTACCTTAACTGTGAAAAAATGAGAAGGATGAGGCTTAGTCAATGTCAAAAATTAAAGAGTAAAAATGATTTGATATTTCACATTATTAAGAATAATTTAAAATGTGAGGCATTCTTTCAGGAGAAGCTGAATTTTGAGAGATGAGGAGAACGTAAACATTGGAGATTTTAAAAGCAGATTCAGTGAAACGTTTTTAATTATTTTTCTTACTGCGAGTGATTCTCTCAGGGATTTGTCTACCTTCAATAAAGTTCCATTATGAATCTGTCTGCTATTACTTTAATAAGAACTGACAAAAAATTACAACTGACTCCAAACTGAAGACAATATTCAGAATCACCAAGAGCTTCTTTCTTGTCTGCATTTCTTTCTATACGTAAATGTTAGCTCACTTCATCTCAGCTACATATCTCTCAAAATCCAGATTTTCACAAAACAGAAGCAAATTATAAAATTGCCTAACCACTATCCCCATCAAGTTTGCCTCTTCAAATAGACATTTAAAAACCATGATGATCTGTACGTCTGGTGATGGGGACAAATTCTATCTTTCTAAATTATATGACCGCTGTTTATAAGACTAAGTGAGGCTTTTCTCACCTTTCATGACCAATGGGGAAGTATTTCCAACATCAAGCATTTCAGGCCACCTGAACTAGTGGAAACGATAAACACAGGGCAAGGAGCATGTCCCCAAAAGAAAACATTTCGTTATCTGCTTTAAAATATAACCGCCAGGAGGATTCATTTCCACTGTGAAATTTCTCAGGAAGCCTTTCACCCACCAGCTTTCCTAGAAAACATTGTAATGCCTGTGTCCTTTTACATACTATCTTCTCAGTTGTCCAGAACTGGGCTTTCAAGATAGAATGCACTTATGACCAAGCAGCAGTTATTTTAAACCTTCTTTTACTAAATACGACAAAACATCTTTTCAGCTGAAACCATGTCATTTCTAAAACAATCCTCATTTCAATACAAAGCTTTTCCAATGACAAAGGCTATAAGTCACAGGGTTCATTTTAACAATGAAAAGACTTGGCGTCTTTAATATTTTTTATACCCAAACCTGGATTGCATAGAAGGGTTAAAAGTTAAGAATAAAAACAAACAATCCTGAATTCCCCTGCTAGCAACTGTGTGAACTTGGGCAAATTACTTTATCTCTCTTAGCCTCCGTCTCTTCATATGTAAAATGGAGGTGATAGTCCCTACCTTCTGTGGTTACTGTGAAGGTTGAACAAGACTATGCATGTAAAGCACTTAACACAATGCCTGGCACATAGTAAGCACTCAATAAACATTAGCCCTTCCTAAAGCATTCCTTTTTCTCTTTAGCTGACAACTCTGGGAAGAATCTCTGAAGGACCAATCCAGAAATTCTTGGAATTATTGCCAGACACAGATACTAACTAGGGCCTCTGTGGGTTTTGGCCATTCTGAGCAGCAATGCTTTGTCCAAGTGGGTAAGCCAGGCACATACCCTGCGGATCTGGGCTCTAAGATCCATCCACAGGATTTTAAAACTACATTTGGCAGACTGATGTCTATTTTGTGTCTACATCTACCATGCCGCCCAGAGTGATTAAATCCTTTACAATAAACTGTTCCAGATTGCAACCTTTTCTCCCCTACCAGACATGCATAAAAATGAATCCATATGTGTACGTTGAGTAGCAGTTCCAAAAGGAACGGTGACTTTAGATACTGTAAGACTACAGGACAAGAGAAACAGTCCTGAAGTAGGATGGTTAGGAAAGCGTCCACTAAGGAAATGAGGTTTGATCTGTGTTTTGAAGGATGAGTAGTTATGTGGATTAAAGAAAGAGGATGTCTTGGGTAGCATAGAGCACGACAAAGCACAGAGGGAGGAATGACCAAAGTGGGGACAGTGGGTGATGAGCAGGGCTGAGAGCCTGTGCAGGGGAAATGTGAGGGTAGAGTAGGAGGGCAGGTTGTGATGATAGAAGGAGCTGGAAACCCCTAAGTAAGAAAAGGACCTGACAGGGTCATTCACCTTTGTGTCTATAGGACAGGACAGCACCTGGCACAGAGACGTGCTCAATACATTTCTGGGAGCGAATCAGTGGATCCATAAAGAAAAGAAAATGACATTTTCAGATTTATCTGGCTGGATGCATTGGAGGAAAAAGAGTTGAGACTGGTAGATCAGGTAGGAAGTTACTGCAGGTCTGAGCCTGAGGTGATAAAGAACGGAACTAGAAGTACTGTGGCAGCCATGAAGACTTAGAGATCAACAGGAGAAATGTGATGAAAGAAGAATTCTAAGAACTTGGAGATTGGCTGCATTCGTGGAAGGAAGACAATTTCCAACATACTTGAGGCTTGGGGCCTAGATAATCAGTTGAGATAGCAATAAGGACAATATCATAAGAAGCAATGGTGAGCGTAGAGAGGGGGATGTACAAATCCAGTTTTGAGTATTTAGGGTGATGGGAGGACAACCAATTGCAATCTTCCTGTCCTCATTTCGAGATAAGAGTCTAGGAATGAATTAACAGAGCCACAGTCCTCTTTATGGAGACATTGGCATCCCCAGCTTCAAAAGCTTTTTTTGCTCAACTTGTTTCCTTAGATCTCAAAATTATGTTACACTCATCACAGAGTATTTCCTGAAAAACTGAGATTCAGAAAACAATCTGAAAAATATTAAGTCTGGTATCATGCTAGGATTCTACGTAAATGTTTTCACCGGGGCTGGTGTAGAGCCTTGTTGGGTGTGCGACCCTGAGATCTGCATTTCTAATTTGCCCCTCCAGTCATTCTGATGCTCACTAAAGTTTAAAAATCACTGGCACAGGAGAAAGGAAGCCTCTCAAGGCCCTACCTACCCTGCCTTTCGACCTGCTCCTCTGGAAGGCAACCTAGGGTAAGTGGTCAAATGGAAGAACTCTGGAGCCAGGATGGCAGGGTTCAAATCCCAGTTCTAACTAGCTGCCTGTGCTTGGCTAAGTCATTTAATGTCCCAGTCACTTCATCTTTCCAATGTTCTCTGATCAAAAATCAGGGCATAATAATAGTACTACCTCGTGAGGTTCCTCTGAAGTCTACGCACGTTAATATATATGTAAAATAAAGGTTTTCAAATTTGGCACTACGGGCAGTTGAAAAGGATAATTCTTCGTGGTGGGGGCTGTCCTCTGCATTCCAGGTCGTTTAGAAGCATTCCTGGTCTCTACCCACAAGAAGCCAGCAGACTCGCCTCCCAACAGTGACTATCAAAAATGTCTCCAGGTATTTTCAAATGTCCTCTGGAGGGCAAAACCACCCCCAGTTGCGAACCATCGACATAAAACAGTGCTGTTTACTGGGCATTTGCTAGAAGGAATGTTGAACATGACATTCAGTAGTGCCTTCAGTCTCCCAAAATCCAATTAGGTATTAGCTCCAGCTTTATAAACAAAGAAACTGAGGTTCAGAGGGATAAAGGCCTGACCTAAAGTCACTCGGCCAGCAAGTTATGGGGAGAATCCCCAACCAGGGTCTACCTGACCCTCAGTCCCCCGCTCCTTCTGAGCTGCCAGATAATCAGACTCTCACAATATGGCTGCTGGGGAAATGGGCCTCCTTGCACTCCTCCAAAGGGAGGCAGAAATTGCAGTCCCTGGCAGCCCTGGGACCTAGCATCATGGGAATGCACCATCTTCCTACCCCAAATCCTGAAAGTCTGCCAGCTGTGGGTTTTGCCCTACGTCACTCAAGGGGTGAACTTCGGTTCACAGGAACTGACACCTCCCACTCACCTCACAATGTCTGGGTTAGGGCCCTGCTCTGTACAGTTACGGGCAATGGTCCTTTGTCTCTGTGAGTGTCTGTTCCTGGGACCACATGCACCCACACCTCTGTTTCCACAATACAAACATGGGGCATGGTTCGCACAAGTGTGCAACATGTGGACTGTTTCTTGAATGAATGAATGAATGGCCTCCCTGTCCAACTCTCTGAGATAAACGCATCAGCGTTGGCCTCTGCCTCATTCTCAAGTTCTATGAGCTCAGGGGAGGTACTGAAGGCTTTCAGAGGCTTATCCAACTGGCCCTTCTACATCTGAGCAGTGCCTGCAGATGAATCTGAGTGCCTGAGTCCTTTAAGCAGGCACTGTAGCTGAGATGATTTGAAAACTGCCTGGCGCCAAGACTGTACTGAAAAATCAGGGAACCACCGGAACGTGTCATTTTAACTCACAAAGATGCCTTCCTCTGCTGCTTAACTACATCTCCATCTGTTTCAACATTGACAGGTTAAAGAGCTCTAGCTTTGGTATTGGATGGAAGTGGGTTCGAATCCCTGCCCCATCACTCATTAGCTATGATTTTGGAGCAACATAACTTACCTCTCTGAGCCTTAATTCCCTCATCTGTGGAATAGGGATCGGAATAACAACATCATAGGATTGCTGTGAGGTTTAAGTGCATCAAGATACCTAAAATACTTAGAACAGTGTCTGGTATACAGTGAGCAGTGTTGTTAGCAATACTATTTGTGCTGTCTTTTATGATAAGAAACAATTATTTAATGGTACTAGGACGTTAAAACAAAAACTGGTCCAAGACACACTTCAAAGGGACAAAATGCACATAATAAGAGTTCAAAAGAGTATAGTGGTTGTTACTCACTAGTTGGGACCACTAAGTTCATTATTATTATAAAAACACTAGATATGTGCCTACAGGATGCAAAGGTAATCTGCAAATGACAGTTGGGCCTTGCAGACAATGGGTAGAGAGGAGAAAAGGGTAGAAAGAGAAGATTACAGACCCAGATTTCACACAGAGCCCAGCCAGTGAGAAAAAAGTGTGAAGTGTGATTTGTACTTCCTGCTACAATGCTGAGAACCGATTTTCAACGTGCTGCATGGGATAGCACCCAGGGCGCTTCTACCCCCACCCCGACCCCACCCTCAAGCTGGACTCTTTAACATTGCAGCCTGGGTCTAAAACAGGTACTTAGTGAACTCTTCCTCTTAACTCTAGTGTCCTGAAAAGTTGGGTATGAAATGTCACGCAGAGTGCATCTCCTCATTGGCTGTGAAATAGAAACTTTCAAAAGGTAAGCTCATGTTTAACCGCACAACTTGTGTCATTTCATAATTCTAAACTTTCATAACCTGCACTTCCCGGGTGCAGCTGACATGATGAAAAGTGCCGTGTAATTTACTCAACACAGTCCTAAGAAGTAATCAACAAGATTCTTAGGTGAATTGAATCCATCGTTGAAGAATATACCAAGTTAGATTTGGAATCAGTTTAAGAATACAGGCATTGCCTTTCATTTCCTTGAATTTTCACTTGAATCTCTACCTCCTAAAACTTTGCCATCTCCTCCCAGCTGCTCCTCACTCACCTGCCTTGAAGGTCCCACTCCTGTTTTCTACAGTTGATTTCTCCAGGCACACACTTGACCACCTCTTATCCCCCACCTCTCTTGTATCTTCAATCAGATTATTTCCCCCATGGCCTGGAAAAAGTGTTCAAATCTCTTCTAAAAATAAAATTAAAGAAAAAAAAAAAACAAACAAACAACCAATGAAACTTCCTCAGCCCTACCCACCTTTTATTGCCTACATGGGGTCCACAAATGCTGATCTGTGGACTAGCTTCATCTGAGCCACCTGTGAAAACTCAGTTTCCTAGGCCAACTGACCACTAAAGATTTGACTCAGAAGGTCCAACATGGGGCCTAGAAATTTGTATTGTTCAAGTTCCCTCCAGGTGATTAGAATGTTTCGCCAAGTTTAAAACCCAGTGATCATCTTCCCTATATTTATTTTATCACCATGGACTCCAAACACCTGCCAAGCTGATTTGTTCACTACTGCTTTCTCAAAAGTCGCTCATGACTTCTAATAGCCAGAGATCAATCATTCTTGGCTCCTCTGTGACAGTCAAAAAGGAAACGGTGCTCTATTTTCTTGACATTCTCTCCTCTTTCTTCTGTCGTGAGCTGCCTAGTGACACTACTATCACATGAGCTGGTACCCCGTGTCTTCTGCTAGGTCCACTTCCTCCTTCCACCTTCTAACATGAGAGCATCAGCAAGACTGAGACAATGGTTCTCTCTGGCTCCATCTCTGGAGATCTCATTCAGTCATATCATTTTAATGAGCCTTGAAAGTGACTGCCAAAAACATTTCTCCAGCGCTGACTGCCCTCTTGAACTAGACAATCCCCTTCACATGTATTCTTACCCTTCGATTTGGGAAGTCTTGAAGTCATCATTTCCCCAAAACTATAATCACCCTCCCAGAAATCCCCACTTCAATCAATAGTATCATTTCTCTAATAATCTCTCTTCACAACCCTGAAATGTCTCTTGCTTTTCCTCCTTTTCCCCCCACACAAACTTGCTGGTTGATTCTTACTTTGCAATATTTACCTGCTTAACTTCAAGCACATCGCCCTGTGACCCCAGAGCCTTTACCTGAGCCATCTCCTCTGCCTGGCACTCCCTCCCAACTCTCATCTCCATTTGTCTAAACCCTGGATTTCCTTTAAGTCCCAAACCCAAGTCTACCTGTTCCATGAAGCTTCTATCTCATGTCCACTTTAGCCCATAGCAGTGTCTCCTTCCTCTGACCACCGTTAGCATTTATCTTGTGTTCTATTCACACAGCACTTACGACTTGCTCCCTGGTAATACTATTTCTCTCACATTCTATCCCTATCACTGGATTATGGGGGTTTTTTGAGGACAAGGACTCTGTCCAATATCTCTTTAAAACCCCATCTTATTATAGTACCATTCCTACGTTTAACAAATATTACTGATCATAATAATAGAAACAAAAGACTTTTTGCCATGTCAAAAGCAATAATAAGCCTAATTATTTGCACTAAAGGTAAAAGACTAAAGGAATAAATTCCATTCATCTGGTAGAACAGCTCATGAATCCATCACCCTGTTGACACCACATACATGAGTGCTTCTCTCTTTATTCCAGACCAGCGTTCCCAGCCATTGTGTCAGAGCCTAGTAGACTGGCACATGGTATCAAGACAAACACCCAATCCAGCTGTGCTGGGAAGCACGGAGTCCCAAGGTAACTTGTGGCCCAGCTCCTCCTACTCACCTGGCTCTGTCTCCTGTCCTAGAGGTACCCACCCAGCTGGACAGACCCTTCTTCTATTCCCATTCTCTGTTGCCCTCCATGGGTGCAGGTATTTAAGAGCTGATGGACTAGGTCCCTGCCATTCCTGTAAAACAGGTGGACAAACACCAGAGGAAGGCATGATTTGTTCCAGTTGCCCTATGGAGGGCAAGAAGAGCTCAGTGACAGGCAGCTGCTGAATCTCAAGCATTGTCCCAGCCACCGGAAACCATGGTCAACTAGTTCAACACCCTCTAGCTTTAAAACGTTGGTTTCTATATGATGAGGCCTCAGCATAGAAAAGCAAGACTCTTGGGGTTGGTTTCCAATAGGGTGTGTTTGTGCTCCCTCCCATCTCCTCATGACATATTCTTGCACACAGGTAGAAGAACCAAGTGAAGTTAGTGGTTTGTACTATGGTGACACTGTAAGCCAGATATGTCACAGACAACGCAATTTCCAATCCTCTTGTAAACAGCAAAACAGCATGTTTAGGTGGGAGCTTGCTGGTCATTATTTAACCTTTTTCTGTATGTTTTCTAATAATTTTCCTACAATGTTTATGCATTATCTATGGAATTATAATAAATAACAAAATACAACATTGTACTAATTGGGGGAAGCATACATATACTGAGAATTCTTTTCAGCCATTAACATCGTTTATTCTTGTTGCTGTCAGGTGCTTTCATTTGGTTTGGGAGGTCTGCTTACCATATAATGCCAGGTTAGCCTCCTGCCCTGGGCTCTTTAATTTTCTCTAGCCATGCATGCAAGGGAGTGAGGTGTTGGGAAACCAGGGGCACAAAAATGCCCCAAGAGTTTTCCACAGCAAAAGTACTTTCCAACTTAAATGATGCAAGGCAACTCTGATCCCCTCCAAGAACAAGGAAGAAATTTCAAACAGATTGGCTATGCCTGCTGGGCTCATTCTCTCAACCTTAAAATGTAATTCTATGGATATTTTGTGGGAGTAGAGACCCTGCCTCGGGCATGTGTGTGGATACCTGTCTTTGGTCCCCTAATTTAAACAATGATTAGGAGAGGATAGTGAAATGAATCAGAGATATTTCTAGAGGACTCCCTAAGCCATTTAAAAGAATGAAGTAGACTTCTCTATACTGACATGGGAAGATCTTCAAGGCATTTTAAGCAGAAAACAATGTAAACAATATGATCTCACATCCATAAAAGAATAAAACTATAAATTTAGTACATGTAAAAGTCAAACATGATAGGGATTATCTCTTGGAAAAGAAGAACTGTGGTACAGTGTTCAACTTATACTGTATGATTTTTTTATAAGAAGAATAAAATAATGGTTTACTTGTATAGTTTCCAAAATTAGAACATTGTTTAAAAAAACATAAGAAGTATCTAACTCAAGGTAATAAATGACCTAGGTAGCTTCCCATCTAGGCCTAAAAATAGCTAACATCATTTTAGGTAGGGAGAAAAAAAATGACTTCAAATAATTTATTTATCATTGGACACATCCATCAGCAAATTCATTTGATTCTTCCTCAAAATATATGTAGAAGTCGACCACTTCTCACCACCTCCCCTGCGCACCTTGTCTGAGCTTCACCGTCATTCACCAGGGGCCTCCTGATCATTCTTCCTACTTTTGTCCCTGTGTTTCCACAGTCTGTTTTCCATACTGCTGGGCCCCATCTCCTGCTCCACAGACTAGCTCCAGCTACACTGGCCTTTTTGCTGTTCCTTGAACCCCCTAGACACATGGCTGCCTCACTTACTATTTCCTCTGCCTGAAATGCTCTCTCCAGATGTCCCCATCATTTGTCCCCTCGCTTCCTTCAAGTTTCTGCTCAAAAGCCATCCTCTTGACAAGGCCTTCCCCGACTGCCCTACACTCTCTCATCTCATTTTCCTGTTTTGTTTTTTGCCATCATCAAACATACTATGTATTTTATATCTTATTTTGTTTCTTGTCTGTCTCGCTTTATGAGAATAAAAAAGCGCCATTTATATGAAGGTTTTTTGTTGTGGTTGTGGTGGTTTATTTGCTTGCTTGTTTGAGTTCTTTCCCCAACGTAATTGAGATATAATTGATTTAGAACATTGTAAGTGTCAGGTGTACACCGTGCTGATCTGATACACTTACATATATTGCAAAATTACTACCAGAGTGTTACCTAACACCTCCATCACAGCGCATTAATACCATTTCTTTTTTGTGGTGAGAACCTTTAAAATCGACTCTCTTATTTGCTTGTTTGTTTTTCATCAGTTTAATTTGTTGCTGTATCCCAGCACTTAGATCCATTCCTGGTCCATATTAGATGCTCAATAATGCTTTGTGGAATAAATAAGGTTTGAACAAGCCTTTTTGATTTCCATCCTTAACTGCTAGTTTCCTTTTCTGGGGATATGGTGGACACCTCCCACCTTTGAGAACAATGTTAAAAGATGAATGGGTTGAAAAGTCCAAACTCTCTGTATCCCTGGCTGGGGGGTATTGCACAAAGGCACAGCTCTTTGTGCTTAAGGGCCATTCCTTCAGCCCTCTGTCAGCTGTCTGTTGTGCCTTAAGCCTAGAACATGGATCGACCCTGTGTCAGGAGACGCTGCCTACACAGATCACACTAGCAGAGGAAGGAAGCCATACCTTCCTCTGCACTGAGATGGCTGAGCTACTGCACATGCTACTGAAAGGGAGCCCAGCTCAAGTCAGCAAAAGCAGATTGACCTGTGGAACAGTAAGAGGGAAAAAGAAAAGGTTAAAAACTTACAGGGAAGGAGAAAAAACAGAACTACACGCACAACTTTTGGAAAAGACACATGCGGCAAAGAACATTTTGAGGTTGAGGCCATCCAAACTCTCAGTAAGCATCAAATATCTAAACACTAACTCCTCATCCTTGGCTGGTCACAGAAGTGACCGGTGTCATTTCTATGTAAGCCCCTGCATATTGTTTCTCAGATGTTCAAGTCAAGGCTTCCCCGGCCACTACCTACCGGAGGCAGCGTGATGATGTGGACACATTAGGGCTTTGAGGTCAGACAGACATGTGTTCCAGTCCTGCCTCTACCTCACTAGCAACTTTCCTCTGAACAAGTTGCTTAAACTTTGTGAAACTCACTTTCCTTGTGTATCAAATGAAATAGAAATAATAATATCTATCTTGCAGGCAGGTTTTTTGTGTGGATTAGAAATAATATATATATTTTATATGTGCATATATACTTGTATATATATTTATGATGATTACATATATATCTATATCTATATCTATCTCTTTCTATATATATATAGATATATATGTGTGTATGCATGTATGCATGTATGTATGTATGTATGTATATATGTATGTACTACTGGCAAACAATGAGACCTTAATAAATTACAGCAGTGGTCATCATAATCAGTACCACTACTGATAATATAATGAGTCTTAGCCCTTGCAAATTCAATTTAAATTTGACTTGGAATACCCAGGGTTTTGTTTGTTGTGGGTTTTTTGTTTCATTTTGTTTTGTTATTTCATTCCTTCAGAGCTCACAGACTGCCTTTCTCCTTACTGTATTTTTTGGCTGTTTCTTCCTCAGAGAGTTCTAGGGCCCACTGCCAGTGAACAGGACAATTAAATGAGGGTATCATTTTGCTTCCACAGTCATTTTCAAGTGGGGCTGAATTTCAGGTGACAATCCCCAGGAAGATCTGCAGCTGTGTGCCATCCTGTAAAACCCAAAAGGGGGACCCAAATCTGTACATGTCATTCTTAAAACCCTTCGGTGACCTTCCAGTTGTTCTTAGGACAGACAAAGTTGCTTCTCGAGGACTTCCAAGCCCTTCAGATCTGGCTCTTATTCATCTCTCTGTCCTTCCTGGCTCACCACACTCCAGCCACCCTGACCTTCTGCCAATTTTTTGAGCACGGTATCTCCTCTGCCAAGAATAGGCCCCTCTCCCATCTCTTCACTGTCTAACCCTCACAGGTCCCAACGGAAATGTCATTTTCTTAAGGAAGATTTACTGAACCTCCAAACCAGATTAGGTTCCCTAATCTCACAAAGACCTCTGCTTTTTTCCATGGATATCATATTGCTATTAACTCATTATTTGTGTGATCCCATTTAATGTCTGCCACTTCTAGACATTACGTTTCATGAGGGCACTGACCGTGTTGTCCTTTCTCATGGCTGAAGCAGTCCCTGGAGATTAACAGGGCTGGGCATAGAAACTTGTTTTATAAATATTTGTTGAATGGATAAGTGGAGTAATGGAAGGATGGACGCTGTTTTAGTCTAATGGCGCCCAGTTTGGATCTCTGCAAGGTCCCTCTAGGGAATGTGGGTCATTCTGAGAAACAGATGGGCCATAAGCAGCAGTGCTCTGTTGACAGAGGGAGGCCCTCGCACCACATCACAAGAGTTGGCAGCTCTGAGGCAACTCCATCAACAAAGAACACAGATACACTTCCCGTGGAGGGGTGGGCATAGTACTTCTGCCCTCACCTGGGAGGTTAGCCCTGCCCTGCCCAATACAGTATAGCCGTTAGCCACATGTGGCTATCGAGCCCTTGAAATGTGGCCCCTGTGACCAAAGAACTGATTTTTAAGTATTATTTCATTCTATAATTGACATTGTAATTTAAAAACTGATACTCAAATCAGTTATTAGGACAAAACTAATTATGTTTGGAACAACTTGGGTAGGTGAAACTACTTTTTCAACTATAACTTTTAGGAAGTCTAAAAATGGATTCAGTGTTTCTTAATGAGTATTTAGAATCCCATTTGAAATGTGACATATACCAAATTTCAAAGATATTATAGGACCTAAAAAAGGCAAAATTTCTTACTAATAATGTTTATGTTAGTTACACATTGAAAAAGTATTTTAGAAATATTGGATTAAATAAAATGCAGTACTAAAAGTAGTTTCCTTTGATTCTTTTTCTCTTTTCAATGTGGCTGCTATAAATTTTTAAATTACATATGTGGCCTGCATTATATTTATTTTGGACATTTTCTATAGACTGCTAATTATCTGGGGGAGCAGGGAGGGATGAAAGAACACATTCCTTTCAAACAAAAGCCTATAAATTTTACACAGACATCACCATGGCCCATACTTGGAAGGAGGTAATTGAAAGGAGAATCTTCTTTCTTTACACGAAAAAATTATCATATTAAAACCTGAAATGGTAGACGTCCGAGTAATATCACGGGTCGTGAAAAAGAAGCACAATTTATCTTTTACCACAGCTGCTATGTTCCTCGCTGGAGTATTTTCAACCATGAGGGAGCTGTAGATTGTGGAGAGGCTTCTTTGAGTTGCCTGGCATATCAGCTAAACCGGTAATGAAATGATGATAGTGACTATAAATTACTTTGTTCTTCTGAAGTACCATTCCTCCACAGATCTTGCAAGCTTTCACAAATGCTAATTAAATCGTTCACAATAGCCTACAAGGTCAAAATCTCACCTCCTTATAACTGGTGAGACGGCAGAGAGTGGTGATTTGCCTAAAGCCACAGAGCAAAGCAATCAAGACCAAGAAGGCCAGATGCACAGTCACTTAGCCGGGCTGCTCACCCAGGTGGCTTCTCTGAAGATGCCAGCCAGTGAATCACAGAATCATTCTTGCTTCCCAGAGCGCCAGCCTCCACTATCTTTTAAAGAGCCCCTTGTTCAAGAGAAGTGATATTCTTTGGTCAGTGGCAAAAAACTGATGTTACCAAGTACCTCTCCAATGGAGAGCAGATGGTTAAAAAACAAAGTTTAGGCTGGTAAATTGTTACTGTTCCTTTGTGTGACAGTTGACAGTATGGTTTGGAGCCTTGCTGCTCAAAATGTGGTCCACTGATCAGCAACAGGGACATTGTCTGGGATTTGTTAGAAATGCAGAATCTTAGGTCTCACTCCAGACCTACAGAATAAGAATGGGTATTTTCACAAGCTCCAGAAGAATTCGTGTACACTTTCAAGTTTCAGGAGCACTGTCTGTAGGCGTTGGGTTATAATCTTAACTTCCTCACTGTAAGTAATTAAAGGAAATTCACTTGGACTCTCTGAATATCTGCCCCCTTCCCAATATCTATCTATCTATCTATCTATCTATCTATCTATCTATCTATCTATCTATCTATCTATCTGCTGTCTATCTAGCTATCTAACTATCTCTCATACACACACACACACACGTGCACACACACACATTTTTTTTTAAATGTCTTCAGACTTGCTTTTTTTGTAAGGCTCTCAGTTTCTCCTCCGCAGTGACTCCAGTTAGCCTATGGATATTGGTCTCATGGTGCCCATTGAGCTTTAACTTTGCAAACTTAGCACCCCAGTATTCAAAAATTTGACTGGAAGAGTGGTGCAGACTCAAATGCCTACAGAGGCTAGGCAGGTAACATGGATGAGTGTAGAGAACCATGTTTGTTTCAGAAAGGAATCTTCATTTGTGTTCTTTCAGTACAGATGCATTTGGTTTCCTTATTATAAGCCACTAGAATTATTGTTACTTTCACAAAGGAATATGGTATTTTCTCGTTTTTTATAAAACATGGTCTTTCGATAGAAAAAGAAGGCACAAGGCATATTTCATATTTGTCTGAACAGTATTACATAAGCAAACTACCGGAACAAGCACAGCCACTGGTTGACCTGCCCAGGGACTGACAGGAGCCACGCAGATGGAGAGGGCATGCTGGTAGGAGGGGGCAAGGGATCTCTGCTCTAGCCATTGTCTCCAGGCGGGAATTTGGGTCCATTTTATCGGAGCCTCCCATTTCTTAAAGAGAAGCCGGAAATCTGGATTTTTATGTGAAATCTCCCATTTTTTAATGTTGGCCATTAATTCAATTTCTTTAAACACTGTGTGGGCCAAACCAAACATATCTGCAAGCCAAAATCTACACCCTCTGGACTGTGGTTTCCATGTCTCTTAGAGCAAAGTCTCAAAGATAGCATGTTTCTGTTTTAATTTGGGGTAGATGTCTACCGTTGGTCCTATCGAGTGGGGTCAGGGTGTGGAATCACCTGGAAGAAGCCTAACCTAAGCCCACCCTTTCAGCAGGGACGAGGGGCCAGGAGGCCATTCCAGCAAAGCAAGTATGAGTTGGGTAGCCATCCCAACATATATGTTACACCGACAAATATAAAACTAGGAAATTCTGAGGGATAATACACCACATGCTTTTTTAGAAGTCAGATTTGTTGGGGTACGAGTTCACCTTTTTTAGGGCATGGTTCTATGAGTTTGGACATGTGTACACAGTCATGTAATCACTACCACAATCAAGATGTGGAACAGTTCCATCACCCTCAAAATTTCCCACATGTCCCTTTGTAGATAGCCGCTACCGCTACCCCTGGCAACCACTAATCTGTTCTTTGTCCTCATAGGTATGCCTTTTCCAGAATGTCATATAAATAGAATCATACAATTTAAAACATTTTGAGTCTGGCCTCTTTCATTAACATAATGCATTTGAGATTTAACTATGTTATTACATATATCAGCAGTGCGATTCTCTTTATTATTGAGTAACTCTTCATTGTATGGATGAACCACAATTTGTTAACCCATTCACCAATAAAGGACATTTTTGTAATTATAAGTAAAGCAACTATAAACATTCATGTAGAGGTTTTAGTATGAAAGTAGTTTTAGTTTTTCATGGGTAACTATCTAGGGGTGGGATTCCTGAGTCCTGTGGGAAACATGTGCTGAACTTAATAAGAAATTGCAAAACTTTTCCAAAGTGGCCAAACCATTTGGCATTCTCAACAGCAACATTTGAGAGTTCTCATTGCTCTGTATCCTCTCCAGAACTTGTCAGTGTCAGCATTTTGGTTTTGTTTTATTTTGTTTTGTTTCAGCTCTTCTAATAGGTGTGTAGTAAACACCTAGTAATTCACCCATTTTTGATTAATTGTGCCAAGCATGAAGATCACCCTTTAAATCTAGGGTATCAGCAGAAACAATTAAATACTATTTCTGATATAATGTCTTATTTTTACATAGTTACTCATCCATCCTCGATACAGTCACATGTGTAATAAGGTAAGTGATTTTTAATTCCACCAGATTCAAATCCCCCTGACATGACTTACCGCTGTTCTGCTACTGAGCCTTGAGAGATTATGGGTAAGTGCCAAGAAAAAAACGATGACTTTGAACTGCTCTTTCACCAATTAAAAATAATACTGAAACCAAATGTAAACATAAAAGAAGTGGTCAGGTTCGGGTTACATATTAACGGTGTTTGGTCAGGCTGGAGCTGAGGCACAGCTGCAGAAAACACCTTTCACTTATCACTGTTTCCAAACCTCCCTACCTGGGTGAGACTTGACTGGATTTACAAGAGATCTTTTGAAAAGATGCGGAGAAGGCAAGCAGCACACATTTCCTGGCAATAAATTTCAAAGGTTGCTAAAACATTCCAGAGATTTTCACTCAACATTCCTCTGGCCAACACATCTGCAATCTGCCAATTTTTTAAAATTGGTGTTTCTGCATCTTAATCTCACAAACATTTTTTAAAATACCTTTCCTCTCTGCCATATGTCAAGCAAATCCAACTTTTTCCATTTTCTAAAACCACAGAAATATAATGCTATTTAATTCATGCAAGACTGAGCTAATTGAAGTTAAAATAAATTTTCAGATAGTTTGTTTGGCTCACTCTTCCCTACCAGATGATTCCATTCTTGAAATGGTCCTGTGATTATATTCTCTCATTACAGAGGTGTCCAGCAAAATAAAGGAGCTGAGTCCTAAAATTCTATAAAAGCAAAACTATTACTCTAAAAATAAGAGCTGTAATACATTGTGTCATTGACCCAATTCTTCACCCCTCCATGTATCTATATGAGTTTTTCCATGTTCTTCCCACTAATGGGGCAGAGTATATCTTCCCTCCCACTGATTTCGGGTTCATCTACATGATTTGCATTAGCCTATAGAATGAAGCAGAGGTAATGAAGTACTTTTTCCCAGCCTAGGCCTAAGAGTCCTCATGTGTTTCTGTTTGTCATCTTGTACCTCCATCATCACCATGAGATGAGCATATCCTGAGAAGCCCCCTGGTCCCAGGAAGATGACGAGATGGACATGGAGAAGAGCATGGCCATTTGCCACAGCCCCAGATGACCCACAGACTTACATTGAGAAGCAGAGATGCCCCATCAAGTCCAGCCTAATGCTGCCTTGTCAGTTCCAGCTGAACCCCAGCCAATCCAATGTGTGAGCTATAATAAATGTCTTTTTAAGCCACCAACCTCTGGACTGGATTGTTAAGTAGCAACAGCCAACTGATATAAGCACGTTCCTGAATTATTAGTTTTACCCAAAGAAAAATAATACCAGCTACTTAGTATTTTAAACTCTGCCTGCTTCCCATATGGAGTAACTTTGTTAAAAGAAACTGAGGTGAGGTCCCAGTGTCAGTTGGAGGAACTTCCATATTGTCCCATTTAGCAAGTGAGCCAACACATAATCATCACCATTGCTGATAGATGGGGACAGGAGCTGAAGTCACTGCAGCATCATACACGATTCCATCTCCAACCCTTTCTCTTGCATCTTTTCTCATCTTTTTAAGGCAGTGATTCGCAGTGGGGGCATATTGTCAAATGTCTCTGCAATATCTGGAAACATTTTTAGTTGGCACAACGGGGTGGGGGGAAAGAAGGTGTTACTGGCATCTAGTGAGTAGAAGGCAGGGCTGCTGCTAAACCCTACAATGCACAGAACAGCCCCCAGCAACAAAGAATCATCTGGCCCAAAATGTCAATAGTGCCAAGGTTGAGAAACTCTTTTCTACGGTATAAGTTGAAAATATTTGATTTTTTCCTTCTTATAAGTGTGCAAGTTTCAGTCTGAGGAATTGTATGGCACAAATTTATTAATTATATGAAAATTATTCTTTTTATAAAATTCAAGCCAACTTGCTGTATGCAAGGTACAATACCTATGAATGCATACTTTCTTCAAAGTATAAATGACTCTTTTTCCATAAATGTCTTGAGCAAGCAATCGCTGAATGAAGAAAACCTTCGTTTGAATATTTCTGTACCTCTAGAAACGATTATTTATACCTCAAATTAGTTGTCAAGAAATCTCACTTCATTCCCAATATTTTTAATAAACATAAATAAATAAATAAATAAATAAATAAATAAATAAATAAATAAATAAAGGCGTCCATTCCTGATTGGGCCTTTCACCTCACCCCTTGCCCCAAGGGCACTAGAACTTTAAAATGTGACTGTCACAGTGGTCTTGGGCATGAAGCCATTTTGAGTGAAACTGTTGCATTATGACAATATCCGTTAGTGTTTCAGTAACTAAACCCTCTTAATGACATCCTAGAGAGACCAGGTTAATATTGAATTCTAGCCTCAATGTTTTTGGGTCTGTGCCAAGAAAAATAACCCAGAATCGTTGAGAATTGATGGGGGTCATCAGGCTGGTGAGTCAACTGTAGCTGAAATATGGGTGTAGAATAGTACATATGTGGTTATTTCTGATGAAAGTTTGTATTTGGCTAGGATGTCTAGAATAATGGAGCTGATAAAACTGGGAGAGACTCATAAGATTTAGTGAACGAAGGATTTTAATGCATTGAGTGTGTGGTAGGTTCTGTGAGGGTGTTTCGAAAGACATAAGCAACTTTAAAATAGACTGGGAATTCCACGAAAGAGAGGACCCAGATGGTTTGCTCAAGATTTGAGAGGATAAAGAGAAAATAAGTCTGTGGGAACAGCATTTCAAATCACAGACAAAGGATAAAGTTACAGAGGAGGAGCCATAACTCTAGAATTAAGCTTAAGGGACTCAAAGGGACAGGTGAGATCAGGGAATTACCACAATCAGGGTCCAGGTGACCTGTGGTTGGTATGGTCATTCCTCAGCTATGTTCCGTGGGAGGACAACAAAGCTAGCAGTCAAGATATGAGTGGTTTGAAAAAACAAGGCCACAGGAGTAGCCTTACTTATAATTGAGACTGAACCCTGGGTAATATTTTTTAAGAAACTGGTTACTATTAACCTGTGCCAAGCTTAAATAAATACCATATTACTAACCTAAATTTACTGGGGAACAAGAGTATTCAGTCTATAAAGTGGCAACAATTTAAATTGATGGTAGCACATGCTCTGGCAGTGGATTTTAATCTATGCTTCACAAAGCCATAAGATTCAGTAGAGAACCACACCAGAAAGAAAGAGGCCAAATGTGTGCATATCTGAGCTCCCCAACCCCACTTCAACACAGAAATCTCTACATTACCTGTTTTAAATATTGGAGCCTCTGTCTGAATTCCCATCTGAAAAAAATAGATTCTGCTGCTAAAAAAACTTTGAAAAACAGTATGCTAAGAGGCAGTGCTCCTGGCTGTGGAGGAATATTGCTAGAGAAATGAAAGAAGTCAGATTGTAACTCTAGGGCCAAGAGTCTTGTAAACAGAAACATTGAAAATGTCTCTGATCAAAGCAGCAAAATGAAAAGGGAAGTAGGTGTGTGTGTTGGAAGTCTTCCCTCTGATTTCATTCGTGTTGGAGTCTATATAACTTATTATCCTAACTGGAATACTTTTGAGAATGAAGTAGGGTTTATGCAAATTTATTGGTTGGGACCAAAGGCATAATAAACTATGACTGCTCTGGGCAAACCAAAATGTTTGGTCACCCTAATTAAAGTAGGTACTGGCCATGTCGACACAGGCTTTAGTGGGAAAGATAGACCCGTTTCTAGGTTCATCATCAGTGTGAATTGCTGTTATACTGACGAAAGAAGATGGTTCCAACCAGGAAGTTAACTTATACAAGTGCATTGACCGTACATATCAATGTCTATTTTGTCCACTAAATGGGAGAGAAGACAGACAAGCCTTCCTAAAATTTCTATACTATTAATGTCATGATTTTACATTATAGGCATGCCCCTCCTCTGACTTTGAAAGCAAAGAGAGTGGGTTGTTGGGGACTGTCCGACTGAAGTCACTAAAAGGACAGGGAAACAGTTTGTCTGCCGTTGCTCATGGATAGTTCGCAGGAATAGATTTGGTTATGCATCAACCAATATCCACACCCACGGAACACTGCTCTGACTGTAGATCTGTACATTGTACCCCTCCTCTTTACCACTGTTGGCCACCACTGCCTCCCCAACCCCAAAGCAGTTCAGATTCTGTTTGGGTGATAGTTAACACGTCTAACCACTTCACCAAAGACCAACAAGAGGAAACCACCAGTGAGAGAGAAAGTTAGCTTATTATGAGTTCTGGCCACCTCGCACCTTATGTTTGTTCACTGAGTTTGCCAGAGAGTTCCCTTCTGACAGCCTAATTTACAACTTTCCTTGAGCTGCCAAATCATCACCCAGTAGATTTCTCCTGTTACTCCTACTCGGCTACCCATCTATGGCCTTCTCATGGAGCATTAAACAAAAACGCTCAGACCCAGCAAAAGTGTGACCCACATCAGGCACAAATAATCTACCTGTCACTCACCGGCCACACTTGGCAATAGGCAATAATACTGTGGGCAGCCAAGTAATTACAGCAGGGAAGTTGGAAGAAGAAATTTATGAGTTTCAATCTAAATGCTTGGCATGCTGTATTGCTGGAAAACTGAGCTCCTAAACGTCAGGAACAGAGAACTATAAGAAGTATATAGATTAAGGGCTCTGAGTTACATAGTAAGGGTCTCATCGTTGTCAAAAATATTTTATTAACTAGGTATTCACAGTTCCTTGCCCTCAAGTGGTCCCTGGATCTCTCCATGATGAATACGCAAACAGAAGAGGAATAATAAAAACCAAGGCACCAGCATCAGCACTCAACTCCAGCGCAAATATCATTGCCAACAATACTTGTGTGGTGACCATCTCCATGTGGTAGAGTTAGGGTTGTCTTTAGTTCCTTCCTGCTGGCTTTCTGTATTTTCTAAATTTTCTAGTATAAACACATATGCCTTTTATAATTAGAAAAATATAAATGTTGATAGGAAAAAGTTGTGGAATGAGGATTCAAACGCAAGTCTGTCTGATGACAAAGACCCTGTTCTTTCTACTGCTCTTCACCGCCTCTCACCCATGTCCATCTTTTACACACTATTTATTTCATTTTTATTTAATAAACAAGTAAATAGCATTGAATACGTGCCAGGTATCTTTTTAAGCACTTTAAATGCATTAACTTCTTTAAGTATTACATCAATCCTGGGATGTGGGTGTTGTTATCCTCATTCTATAGTTGAGAAAACTCAGGCACAGAAAGTTTAGGAAACTTGCCTAGGATGGCACAGCTGGTGAATAGCAAAAGTGAAATTCTTCCCCAGGCAGTCTGGCTCCAGAGTCTATGCTCTTAATTGCTCTGCTAGGCTGCCTCAACCTTCTCCTTCTTAAGATAGATGCTCTCTGGCCCTCATATTCTTTTCCTACCTGGCCAGACCCTCCTCACCTACGTTAGTGTCAGAGTGGGGCAATCAGGCCAAAGAAGCATGTTCAACAAGAGAATGACGTAGCTGGATTACTAGTAGAATCAGCTCTAGCCTCAAAGCCTCAGGATGAAAAAGTTCAGAGGAAATCAGCTCCAGTCAGTGTTGACAATGAAAAATAAAAGATGTGAACAATCCTCCTGCCTGAAAATAATAATCACAGAATCATTTATTTTCATCTCCATCTAACACAGATTTAAATTAAGTTCCTTGAAAATGTCTATGCCTCCTTGATGTGTCCCTGGTTTTCTATTGTTCTTCAGTTTTACCTTCTCCTCCAAACCCTTCCTCATCACACACATACCACTAACACCCCTCTCTGTAAAAGAACTTGTCGACACTGAGCCAGACTCTTGACCTTCCTGGACCCCAAATTTTCACCTGCAGATTCAGAGGTTGGAATTGAGGACCTCCAATTAGTATGCCACCTGACCTTTGTATAGGGATTTGTAGTTTGTAATCTACTTCCACGTCCATTATCTCACTTTATCTCCTCAATGACCCTGGATAAAGGACACAATAGGTAGGTTATCCTCAATTTCCAGGTAAGGACACTGAAATTCCTCTGTAGCAGAGAAGAAATCCCAGATATCCTAATTAGAAGCCAAGAGTCCCTTCCTCATCACCTCCCAGCATCTCTGAGGGCTCTTTCAAGCTCACAGTCTGGGCTTCTGTGCCTGCCTTCAAGGCCTCTGTACCTCATTAGAGCAGTGCGTCCTGGAAAATTGACGCTGGCTGCTACAGCATCCGGGCTCCTAGAGACATCTGAGAGGCTCACTTGGTACCTGAGGACCGCAATGATGAAAGTTCTCCCTTAAATTTTTATCTTCATGAGTCTGGAACATCAGAGCCAGCCACTGCGACAATGAACAGATGTCAAATGGCCTGGGTTTTCTGGGAGTCTAGCTGGTTGGCCTTTCCCCAGCCTGTTGCTGCCCTCCACAGCTGGTTGTCATGGAGGCTGCAGGCCTGCCTGCCCAGGGGGGAGTGTGGCGGTGAGGGTGGGGCAGGGGGACCTGAAGGATTATCTGAATCCTGGGTTGGCTTACCTTCTGCCTTTCGTTTGTCTCATTATGTATATCAGACATGTTCTTTACATGTGCATTGGGCCATGCATTTTAACCTTCCTTCCAGAAGGTGCTTACCTACATAATGAATCATTGGCCAAGGAGGGAAAGAACTTGACATGATTCAAAATGCAAGGAAGCCAGGTACATAAGAGGTATATAACTTGCACAGACTTTGGGGCCCAAAGTGTACACCTAATCAGTATAAACTTATACCCCACTTGCCTGAAACAGTCCTAATTTACACCTGCTCTCCAGCTGTAATGTTTAATAGCACCCTTTTTCACTCTCAAAAGTTTCCTAATTCGGACAATAAATTATACGAACACCCGTCCATGAAGGTGAGATCAAAAACTACCACCGAATTACAGACTCTCTAGGCTGAAAGCCACACCAAAGACCTTCAAGCTCAGGGTGCCATCCGGGGCTCGGAATCCCCTTTTAAACCTCACAACAGAATTTAAGCTCTATAAGCAGCACATTTGGAACCACAGCTTCTTAAGCCACTTCACATGTGTCTGCTTTGTGTCAGTAGCTCATACTATTTGAAGACATCACAAATGTTAATGAAGGAGAGAACGATGCAAGAATAATTTGGCTCCACACGATGCAACGATTTTTAGCAGAAAGGAGAAGGGAACTAATATTTAGAGTACCTACTATGTGCCGTAAACTGTCATAAGATATTTTGCCTCCAATCTATCCATGTTGGGAGCAATGTCAAGAAACAGGAATTATTTCCCCTCCGACAAGTGAGAAAACCGAAGCGTAGAGAGGTTAAGTAAATTGCTCAAGCACTCCCAAGCTAACATCATCAAGACTGGGATTTGAACTCCACTCTTTCTGATCTTGAAGCCCACAAATATTGGCCCTATTACAGCCGATGGCTTCCCACTTTGCCTCCCCTCGCCATTTCCTTTCTCCATCGGTGTTTGAGGTGGGAAAGCAAGAAGTGTTATAGCTAGCTCTCACCTCTTATGCCAGGCAAACTTCTTCCACAATCTGTCGGAAGGACATATTTATTTAGTGAAGGTCAGAGACAGAGCGCTCCACTGAAGAAATTCTGTTACAATCTTACAAGTATCAGCTTTTGTCCCAGTCCAGATCTAACGTGAAGTGACAGTGAATGGTGAACAAAGTTATTAAATCATTTTAGTGTTCTCTTTCCTTTTGAGAGAAAGGCAGAGCCTGAGAGAAAGGAAAACAAAGAGAACTTGGAGCTGCTCTGTTGCCCTGGAGTGACACAGCCGTGGCCCCATTTCCTGCCTGTGGTATCACTTCAGAGCAATCGTTTTCTTCTGTGAAGACACTTCAGAGACTCTTGGAGACAGATGCTCTTGTGACTGGCCATAGCGAGTATCAAAAGGCCTGGGTAGAATTACGAAGCATTTCTCATGCCCTGTATATTAGGAAGTGCCTCACAACTGTGTGGCAGATATGAGTGGGCACAGCAGCAAGGGAGCGGCCCCAAAGGAGGCGGCAGAGGAAGCAACAAGCTAGGGGCCAGCTGGACCCAGCAGAGCAGCTGCAGTGGCAGTTTGTAAAGTTTCACAGGTGAAGCCAGGGATTGGGGGGTGATGGCAAACTAACATCACCCCATTAAATGAAGCCTGAAGAAAACATGAGGAGGAATGTCAAGGGTGAACCAAAACACTGACAGCCACTAACTTTAAACTCAAATGTGGGTGTGCAAGCTCGTGTGTGTGTGTGTGTGTGTGTGTGCATGTTCTACGTTGCTTCTCCAAATAATTGTAGAGTGCCTGCCCTATGGTGGTGGGCGAGACGGGCTTGGTTCCTAGCCTGACGGAGTGGAAAGTCCTGGACTCTGTGCATTCTATTTTGAGGTCCTGTGTTTTGAGGCAATGCAGCCCAGTGAAGAGACAGAATGGCTCAGTGACCACGTTCAAATCTTTTCACCTATTGGGGTCTCAGGTAATATTTTCCAAAGTGCAGTCTTTGTGGTATTGGGTAGTGAAGATGTTTTACTTTAGTTGTTCTATAACTATTGAATGTATAAAGATCACACCAGATCCACTATTTTCATTTATTGTATGCCTTAGAACAGGCTAGGTCAAAACAGTGAGTCAAAATTTTTTTTAATTAAATACATAATATTGGATGTGGTATCAAAAAAACAAAAAAAGCAGCAAAGATTGTGAAAAGACAACTCAAAGAACCGATGTTTCCGAATCACTGAGATAATAAGTATGAAAATAAAAATCCATGTGATCCATAGAAATAAAAAGAGTTCGAATTACCCCTCCATGGGTATTTGCTCCCTCATTTACCCAACAGTGATAAATTCAGCAACTATTGTGTAAAGAGCCCTGCTCTGACTGCCTGTGCCCTGTTGACAGCTCAGCTCATCCACCGTTCAGAAGGCATTGAGGGCATGTTGATGCTGTGGGGAACTTAATGCAAAGTGAGACCTCGGCCCTGATCTAAAAAGAGTATGATTTAGTAGAAAAGAGAAGACAAGCACGCAAATAACTGTAAAATGGGATAAGCCCCAGAGAGGAGGTACAAAGTCCCCTTAGAAGGTGCTCAAAGGAGGGATAAGTCACGCCTGCTGGGCAAGGTCAAGAAAGACTTCATGGAGATTTGAGATAAGCCAGGGAAAGATGGGTAGGATTTCAAGAACACCACCCCCCCCACAAAAAGGAGGGAGCGGGGGATGGGAGACATTCCAGAGGAGAAACACTGGAGCAATGGTACAGAGATGGGGAAGTGGTATGAGAATAGAAAGTCCCTCTGTCTATCTGGCTGAGATGGAGAATGCATGGAGATGATTAGGTGGGGTTATCGTGTGCCCGGCCTTGAGGGGCAGACTAAGGGTATTTTACTTAATGTAGTGGAAATGGGGTGGGGAACAATGGAAAGTTTAAAACATGGCTGGAGCTGCACTGGAGAAAACGAAGCCTGCAAATGGGCTGGAAGTAGAGATTATATTCATCCCAGCCCGGTCATTATGATTGCCTAGGGGAGGTATAATGAAAGGCTCAATTTGGGGGATCAAAGTGATGACTTTACAGACAGTATCTCTAGGACCTGGGAATTGATGAAAGATGGGAGACACGGATAAAAGATCCAAGGATAACTAGACAACCATATGCCTCCTGTTCCTCTGATTGATATATATTAATAACATTAATTATTCTTATTAATTACACGTATCAATTATTATACAAAATATATTATATAATAAAAATATTATATATCACATATAATGAATCATTATCATGTGGTGTATTTCATTTTGACTTTTTTTGCTATGCTTAGATTTGCATGTGTGAATGTACAGATAGGAAGTCCCCTATTTTCTCTTCCAAAATAAGGATCATCCTCTCGGTCTTCTACTCCTTTCATTTACCCTGATATTTTCTCCTGACCATGTTCCTCTCTTGAAGCTGAGATTATCCTGGATCTTCTGGGAGGGCCCAACCTGATCACATGAATCCTTAAAAGTGGAGAACCACTTTTTCTTTTTTGTAGCTGAGGTGAGAGAGAGAGAGAGAGAGAGAGAGAGAGACTGATGACAGAATAAGGGTCATAGAGAGGTGATGTTTCTGATTTTGGAGGTGGAAAAAGAAAGCCATAAGCCAAGAACTGTGGGCAGCTTGTAGACATGGAAAAAGCAAGGAAACAAATTTTCCCCTAGAGCCTCCAGAAGGCACACAGCAAGAAGGCATGCAAAAACTATGCTGCCTACCTTCTCCACTTACTAGTTGTATGGTTAATGGCCTGAGAAAGTCACTCAAACTCTGAGTCTCCTTGGCCTCAAATAAAATGGGTGTGATGCCTGATCAAGAAGGGTCAGGAGGTTCCATGAAATCTCAAATCCATTGTCCTTTGGTTCTCATGCATAGGCCACTCAGTAGGAAGTGTCAGTGCTTCTACAAAAATATTATATATTATATAATAGCTAACTCAAAATTACTTTGTCACACCATGTCCCTCCTCTGCTCAAAACCTTCCAGAGGCTCCCCTTCTTACCCATAGAACAACCTAAAAGACTTCCCTGTTCTCAAGGCTCATTATGCAATCTAACCCCATTTCCTCTCTGACTGACTGTATTTCCTTCTACTCTCCCCATTGCCGATTGGGCTCCAGTGGTACTTGCAGCTTTGCTGTTACTAGGGCACACCGGGCAGCTTCCTGCCTCAGGATATTTGCATTTGCTTTTTTCTCAGATTTAGAATCCACTTCCCCTATATCCACAAGGCTTTCTCTCCCAAGTACTTCAGATCTTCACTCAAATATTTTCTTTCTGAGGCCTTCCCTCTCACTGGACTGAAAATTGCAGTACTCCCAACCAAACACGCCCCATCCCCCTTTTCTATGTTATTTTCCTCCATAGCAATTTTACCTTCTAACATAATACATATTTTGTTTACTTTGCTTCCTTCATTGAATTGTAAGCTGTATGAGGACGCTTCATGGAAGACTTATAATAGGTACTTGATAAATATTTGTTGGATGAAAAAAATCAGTGTGTACACAAGTCTATAATCAGGAAATAAATATAAGCATTGTCTCTTATTAAAGATGTATCCTTTCAGTTACAGATGGAAAACAAAGTCAAAATAACAGTAATGGACCTGTCACTGAACAATGATGCTGCAGCTAAGATCAAGTTCTTGGCTGATTTTGCTGAACCTAACCAACTCAAAGAAGGAGTAGAAATATGGCCAAGGGTCCCAAGACCTAGCCCTTGTCTCCTAAACAGAGAGAACCCAGAAAGAGCCAGCTTTCTGATTTCTTGTCCTTCCTGGTTTCAGCCAGCCTCTAAAAACCATAAGAACAGTCTGTCTCAGTATTTCAGTACTTCCGCTTCCAGGCCCGGGAAAGAGCAGGAAGTGCGAGGGCGTGTGAAAATTCAGAGAAAAGAAGAATTAAACCCACTACACATAAAGAGCTCAAAGACTTCCTCTGTGGCCTGTCACAGTACATGGGTTTCAATGTGCTTTCACTGTAAGCCTAGGGGGGCCTTTCTCAGGCAGAAGACCAAAACCCAATGTGAGGGCTGGTACGCATTCATCCAACACAGATGTACTCGAGGACAACAGTGTGCCCTGCAGAAGACAGATGTGGTCCTTGCCCAAGTAAGCTTACAGTTCAAGATGGTATAACATTAGAAAGATAAACTCAGCTCAGTTTCTACCTATCCAATATCCATGCTGACCAGGCTGAGTTTCTAGGCAGGTCCCCAAGGGATGTATTAGACTACGAGGGATTGTGTGTAGGGTTTAAGGCAAGCTTTGGAATCAGGCCAACAGAGGCTGTAGTCTTGGCTATGCCATACTTATTAGCTAACTGTAAAGTTCCTATAGAAAAGACTGTGCTTATTTCATTTACCACTCTATCCCTAGCACTTAGCACAGTACCCAATACTGTCAACAAATATTAATACTTGTTGCCTAAAAAATTTGAACTCTCAGAGCCTCAGTTTCCTCATTTGTAAAATGGGATTATAAAACCCACCTCATGAAGCTGTGTGAGGATAACATGAAATTGCGTGTGTTAAGTGTTTACACCGTGTCTGGTACAGGATAAGCATCCATTTACATGAACTGCCATCTGGGTGGCAATGGTGGTGACTTAATGGTGGAGGAGCTTTCGTTAGCTCTGGATAAATTATAGCACATTCCTATACCTAATGATTTGTTCAATTGTTCAATGGAATTTTGGACTAAGCGTGGGCTGGATGAGTTGGATCTCCGAGTGATCCATTTCTATCAGAAAAATCTCGTTCAACTTGAGTCAGAAACTCTGGAAAAGGGAAGGACATGTTCTACATCCCAGCTACTGGCGCGACTGGCAGCAGAACTGAAACAGCATGACTAAGCACAGCCCATCTTGTTTTATGACATGGCGGGCGGGCTGAGGTCCTCCCTCTCTGCTACAAGGGACTGGAAGAGGTTTAATTGCATCTGATAAACGGATTGTAAAAAGCAAGGGCAGGCGATTGGAACATTTTCCTATCCTCTCCTCTGTTAGACTCTCAAAGCTTTAAAAAAAAAAATTACTAACTGTCTTTTCCCTAACTACATATCTTCATGTGAGGCCCAGCTAAGTTTCCCCTGAAGTTCACTAGCCCATTTCCTCAGTAGGTTTACAGGGCCACCTGCCAATGTGCAGGGGTTAAACAAAGACCTCAGGTCTTTCTAGAAGCTAAGAACCCTAGGAATTCCTTAAAGCTTTGGAGGTTCAGCTTAGAATCTACTTAGTTAAAAGGTAAGGGTCTTAGAGCCTCAAATCAAACCAGACTTTTTAGAATACTATGCTCTTTATAATACTTTTCACTATGGTAATAATATAAACGAGATCTCTTCCAGAAATAAAAGCAAAGAGCCTCGAGCTCGATGCCAAGGATATTTGTGAAAGAGATCTGCAAGAATAGGATATTAGCAGCCCAGTCTGCAGTAATCATTTCAGAAGTGCTTGCTGATACACGTGGGTTTTCTGTCAGCAATCGTGGTATAAATGGGGACCGTCTTCTCAAAGAAACAGAAAATGCAATGACTCAAATTATTTCAATTAATTATCACTATTACTGAATTTCGTTATTTGTTACCTTTTCTTTCCTTTAGACCCCTACTTTAAATTAAGTGCTCCAATAAACAGCAGCAGTTTGGTTAGTAATGAGGAATGGGTTCTTCTGATTTTTTTTTTTTTTTTTTTTAGGACTATGTGGTTGAGAAGACTCCTGATTTCCACTTCTCTAAATAACCAACTATTCCTCTCTGTCCTTCTGTAAAGCCACCACAGCTGTGGGGGAACACAGACATTTCAGGAACAGCTCAGAACAAAGTACTAATTTAAAATCGCTTCCCATGGCAAGCAGCATCATTCACTTTTTCATCCTTTTACTGAGGGCCTGCTATGTGTTATTCCCTGTGCTAAGTATTGGGAGTATGGGGGTAAGTGAGGAACAAGACCCCAGCCCTGAGGATCTCACACACTGGTGGAGAACCTACATAAGAGGACTCTGTGTAAGCAGACAAATGCAAAAAATCTGATAGGTGTGGTGATCCAAGCATGAGAACAGTGCTGAGGCTGCGGAAGTCAAGCCCTGCTTTTTGGAGGGTAACATTCAGACTACCTCTGAAAGGGTAACCAGGAGTCACAAATCCAAGAGCAGCAGGCCAGAGACACAGGCTTTGCTTCATTTGGGGCTTTGCTTTATTAAGAAAAGCTGCCTGAACCATGTAGAGGGACCTATAGTTGCCTTGAAAAGGGTACAGTGATGCACTTCATCCTGACGTCTTTACTTTTTATTCTGGAGCTAGAGGTAATTTTTCTCAGCTGTCTCTTAGTAAACCTTCCAGTCAGCTACACCCGAGGCCATCAGTGTTACAACTGAACTAAAAGAAAGGAGGGTGTGAACACTGCAACAGCCTTGCTGTAAGCAAGGTGACTTCACCCCCTTCCCCCCACTTAGGTTTGAAATTGAGAAACTCAGAGATGACCACAGCCCTAGGCCACTTGGTGCAAAAATGGGAAATGTCCCTCACCAGGTCCTCCCCTGTGTTTAACCAGAACCATCCTCCTATAGAATTGGGAACTAAGTGGCTTGACCATGTTGCACGTAAGCCACATGCATTGGTCCAAAGGAGACCAGTGAGCAACAATTCAATTTAGAGTTCACTGAACCCTCTGGTTTGGGAAGGAAATTGCTGGTAATCAATTGCAGCAAGCATACAGGCTCAGGGCCAGGAAGAGAAAAATCACTTTAATGGGCAAAGCAGATGTTGCTAAACTCATTGCAAAAGTGAGATGGGCACAGAGCCAGGCCTTGCATGAGAGATGCTGATCTTTTCTTCTGAATGAAGAAAACAGAGACACTTCAAAAGAAGGGTTCTACAAGGGAAGCCAGAGGTCTGTGTCCCCGTTAGATGGAATCAAAGAAAATGTAGCAAGGTGTTCAGGTCTCCCATACCACCACAGAACTTACAGCTATTAACATCTCATAAGGGTTTTAAGCAAATCCAGATACTAGCTAAAAACTGGGGAGCCTTCATGCTCTTCTAAGGAGACTACGTGGTATAGTGGAAAGAACATGGGCTTTGGCCTCAGACCTGTTTCCTTCAATCAGTTTGTTTCACCATCAGGAAGTTTTATGACCTTGGGCACAGTTCTTAATCTCTCTCAGTCTGAGTTTTCTCAGCTGTGAAATGGGTCTAATCTCATTTACCATATGAGAGCAGTTGTGAGGACTAATGATACTATCTGTAAAGTACAGTAGTGAAATGCACTTAAGCAATAACCTGTTCTCAGAACCATGACAAGACTAGTGCCATTAGGATGTGGGAGAATTGGCTCAGGATGGGCTGAGGAGGTGGGGAGGAGGGTGAATTTCTGGTCCCATAACAGCTAGCTTTGCCACGGCCTCTCAGTGGTGGGTTACTTCACAGGCCAAATTTTTTTCATGTTTAGATAGACAAAATATCTCTCAAATATATGAGTTCAGAGAGTGCAATATCAAGGCCCAAGGAAGGTCACCATGTGTACTAAAAATATTTTCATGAAGTAGTTTCCAATGCAAGTCCCCTAAAGATGGAGTTGATTCTGATTTCCCAAATCTGAAACGTTCCTCAGTTACTTAATTCCTACTCATTCTTTGGAGGCAAATCAGGTGTGTCTAAGAATCATCACAGACTACTCTAGAGTTCAGTCTCTACATACTAACACGTTCCCCCATGTGAGTTTTTATCAGCTGTCGTTAAGTTCTTCCTGGAACAAAATAGGTTCAATGTGAAATGTATTCATTCTAAACTATAAGTGCTACTTTGCTCAATTCTTTGGCCAGTAATCGTAAATTGTCTTACATTGCTCTTTACCTGAATCATATAGGTCTTTCCTACATATTTTGTGACTTCCTGAAGTTCAGATATTGATTAAACTAGTTAAAATCTTCAAACCAGAAGGCATAAACGAAAGGGCTCCATTACTAGACTAATTGTGTGAATTTGAATCATTTCTGACCCTTCCTGAGCCTTCGTTCCCTCATCTGTAAATTGGAGATAATAATAGTGTCTTCCCTCCTAGGGCTGTGAGGATTATGTAAGAGCAGTTCCATAAAGTGCTTAGCACTACAATGGTACCTGAGTAGTAACAGTCACCCTCCTGGAAACTTCTCCACCCAGAGGGGCCAGCTCCTGCCTAAGCACCTAGAATGTCAAATTGCATTCACATCCCCTGAGATTTCCAAACCTCGGTCCACTTCCATAAAGTGGCCACACTTCTGAAAGCTATGTCCTATTGAAAGTTTGTTTCCACGTTGCCATCAGCTTTTGAATGTTCCTGATAAGTAAGCAGAGCTGCCGAGGGACTTTGGCAGTGAATTTCTGGGGGCTGGTGAGAGGAGGATGTTTACCAGAGTGCAAAGGCCAGGTCCTGAGCAGAGAACATTTTGGCCCAGAGAGATCCCACATTTTTGCCAAGCACTGACTCCATTCTCAGGTCCTGAAGTCAGCGTTAGAAACTAAACAAACCTTCCCGGTTCACATTTGTTTACTTTTGGCAAAATGCAACTTCCTGTTTGAAAGGAAAGGGGCAGTAAAGCTTTCTATAGCCTTCTTGGACCTACAGTCTCTCCTTAAAACAACTGATTTGTTAAGCATAAATGAATCAAATGTACACAATGGGGATCTCCCTTCCCCTTAAAGTGTTCACGTTTTAATAGAGACAGCGCTCAACAAAACCAAAACAAATATTTTTTCAACTGTTGGCCCATGAGGATTGTTTAGGACATTTCTTCTTCTGAGAGTATGAAAAACAGACATCAGGATGGAGCCAAGTTACATGTGCTGTGTCAGAGAAGTCACTTCGACACACTTGGGGGTTGAGCTTTTGGTCATACATAAAGTCAGAAAGTTTAAGTTCCCACAGCCACTCAAACCACATTAGCATGACTAAGTCCCCAGCCACGTCCTTCAGGGTCCTGAATTCCCTTGGATGGTCCCATGCCCTGCATTCAGTTTTGAAAACTGACTGACAACCCCTCACAAATCCACCAGAAGCCTTTTCCAAGGGTTCTAGATAACTTACTCTGGTTGGGGGAAAGGGGCTGTTTCTATAATTAACTTTTAATAATCTAGCAAAGTTAGCATAAAATTTGGGTTTATGTATAATCAAGTGTTCTCTATACATCGTAGATCTTTTCTGTGATAGAATATTAAATTTGTAAAGGACTTTAAAAATCATCTGGTCAACCTCTCTGCACCGACCTATACAGAGACACATAAAGAATATAAATGATGAGGATAAAGAAGGTCCCTCCCTAGATGGTGCACTTCTTGCTCCTTAGGGCAAGAACTATTTTATTGATCCTTGCGTTCTCCTCCATAGCACATGAACACAGCAGGACTCAGGAAGACAGTGCTGCATGAGCAAGATAAAAGGCTGTCCTCATCTGCAAAGCCAGGAATGCCACAGAAGCAGCCCCACCCTCGGGTCTGTGTGTTCCCCATCATCCTTCCTCTTGTGTATCCACCAAACTGTAAGCTCCTTGAGGACTGATGAGGTAACTTACAGTTCTTTTTTACCATCCTATCCAAGACCCTGAACTTTGCAAGTATTCTATAAAAAATATTTTAAATGAGTAAAGGAATTAATGATACTGAGTAGATGAAAACAATTACATGAATGAGATGACTAAATATCTTTCTTTAGTGATCGCAATATTATCCCACCTGAAGGGGGAAAGTCTTCCCTTTTCTCGGATGTTGGGTTTAAGGAGAAGTAGATTTATCCCCCTACAATGCTTCCAGTTCTCGTCTACGAACCAAAGCTAACTAAGTCCATCACCTACTTAAACCTTTAATGAAAACGGGTCCATCTTGGCCCATGAGGTCCTTACATCTGGGTTCAACCTACCTATCATTTTATTTGCTATCTTCCTACCAAGTGAACTTCTCTTACTTTCTAGACTTGGTGAGCTATTTCCTGACTTTTTGCTTGTGGACATGCTACGGCTTCAATCTGGAATACACTTCATTATCACTGATTACCGTAACTACTACCATCACCATGGCCACCTCACCACTACTGCCATCATCATTTTCACCACTACCACCATCACCCACACCACTTCCATTCAAAATCAACATTATCACCACCATCATCACTGCCCCTCCACCACCATTACCATCCAATAACCACCACCTCACCACTGCCCGCTTTCAACTTGAATAAAAGTCTTCTTCCTCTCTTAACAGCCAGCTCAAATGGAACTTCTTAAATCTGTCCAGAATTTGGTGTCAAGCCCCTCTCTGAACTCCAACAGACACTAATTTTCTCTAGTTATTGTTCTTATATACATACAAACCACCCCCACTAGAATATGAGTTTCATGAAATTTTTGTCTTTTGCACAACTGTATTCCCAGAACATGGCATATAGTAATTACATATCAAATATGAATGAATATATGAATAAATGAATGAGCATGGTTTGGCCTTCTATTCCAAGGCTACACTTCTCTCCCATACCCTAGGCCCCTATAGCAGGACTTCAGCACTTCATGCTAAAGACCGCTAAAGGAAATCTCAAGAATCAACCAATGCCATGACTGTGGGTTAGCCTGTAGCCAGGGTTTCATAGTTCCTTACTCTTTATTTCACCCCAGCAGCTACCAGGAGCTCATTCCAGCTCTGGGAACATTCTGTCCTTACTCGCTCAGCTTCCGATATAAGCCCTTGGTGTTTCTGGTCATAGCTACCCTCTCCACCCTGACCGAGTGGAATTCTTAGGTTCTGCATCATCCTTTCTTTAATCTGTCTGGCTTTTTCTAGGCCCTATGAGCTACAACCAACTTGTGCTCTTAAAATTACTCTTAAAAAGACTTCCCTCTAGTCAGATAAGTGGTCTCATTTTGCTGTTCAATGAGCATTTCAGCCTGGGATTGATACACTTTCCAATTTTCCATTTTTCCAAACCAGCTTTCTCTTCCTGAACACCATCTGTTTTCTCCCTGACTACAATGGGCACAGATCATCATTGCCAAGTGTTATGGAGCATCACCTCAAGGCCAAGTGCTGTACCTGGTATGGGGAATTCTAGAGAAAAGACAGAATCCCAGTGCCCAGAGACCAAAGTGACCTACACACAAGAAAAAGAAATAACCTCCAAGGATATATAAAGCGCCAAAAGGGTGGCACACAACACCGAAGTGCCATGCAAAAGTGAAATGGACCCAAGAAGTCCACTTTCCTGACACTGCTTTGCCCTCCTGCTTCTCCTCACTGGCTATTCCTGCTAGTCTCTTTTACAGCAATTATTCCCCCTCCTTACTTCTAAATGTTGACATGCTTTGGGTTTAGCCCTAGGCCTTTTTCTCTTCTATTTCTATACTTTCCTGCTCTGGGAAATCTCAACCATTTACATAACTTCATATACTATCTTTATGCTGACAATTGCCAGGTTTCTATCTCCATTCCAGACTCTTCTTTAAAGACAGGGTTGTATAATCAACTATTTAGTTACTATACCACAGAGATGTCTGTAAAACTTCTCAAACTTAACATATCCAAAACTGAAGTCTTTGATGCTCAGTCTCTCTCTCTCTCTCTCTCTCTCTCTCTCTCTCTCTCTCACACACACACACACACACACATACACACACACTAATGTTCACAACTCCCATTTAAATTTTGTTCTTCACTCAGTTTTCCATTTAAATGGTTTTTAGGGGAAACAACAAAACTAAAATCCTCTTTGATTCTCCTTTATTGTTTCCCCTATATCCAATCAAGTTGTCCTAGGTGGAATAGCTTGCATCAACTTAGCTACAGCTGTACGTGACTTTGGACAAAGCATTTAACCTCTCCATGCTTCAATCTCCTCATCTATAAGATGGAGATCATACCACCTACTGCATTGGATGCAGAGAAAATAAAATTATATGACATACATAAAAATGCCTAGCACACAACAAGAAATATAGCAGTAGCTTACATTTCTCGACTTCTTACTATGTGCCAGGATCTGTGCTACGTGTCTGGTATACATTCCATCATTTAGTCTGCAGACAAGCCCATGAGACAGGTACTTTTTTATTGTCTATTATTGTTCCTATTTTGCAGATTGGAAACTGAGGCTTAATGAAGTTAAGTGATTTTTTTTTTTCAATTTTGCACAGAGCTTGCGTTGGAATCCAGGTCATCAAATTCATGAGGCTGTGCTATAAAATGAGTAACAGTCACAACAACAATACTAACTGCAGCTTACCTATTTTGAATGCTTATTTGATGGTAGATACTGTTATTAAAGCTTGGGTCATTTAATCTTTATGTCAGTCCAATGGAGCAAGCATAGTTTTCACAGACTGGGAAACCAAGATGCAGAGATGCTAAGTGCTATAATTTCTTATCTGTCTTGTTTAAGTTGACTTCTCAGAACTGACTTCAATTCCTCAGGTAGTTTCTCTACTGGACATTAGGAGCCTATACAATTAATGGTCTAATTGATCCTTCTGAAAACATGGAAAGAGGATTATTCTCTAAAAGGAGAATTCGGGATTTATGGCAGCAAAGGCTAATGATCCAAGACTCCTTTCCCTCCCACTCACCATCTCCATTCAGGTTCTTCAGTCTCACCTCCTGAATATTCCTCTAATTCATGCCTTCTCTCCATTCTGTCTTGACTGACCTAGTTTGGGTCCTTTGTCTCTCAGTAGTCTCCTACCTAGTCTCCCTGCTCCAATCCCAACTGCTCCCCTCATCCTCTTGACCCCACCCTCCACACTGCAATTTCCCCACTAAAATGACCACCCCACGACCTGCAGAATAAAGTCCATACCCTCACACTTATTTCCAGCTTCATTTTGTAGCTTAAAATATATATTCTAACATCAACAAGTAGCTCATAGGTCCTCTTCCCCATGTGGTCATTTCCCACCTTTGTGTCTTTTTACATGTTATCGCTGCATCGAAATCCTCTTGCAGCTTTCTGCAGGTGACTAACTCTTGTTCTTTCTTCCTTACATAGCCAGGTTAATCCACTGACCTCTCTGTTAGGCTGCTAATAATGAACCCTGTATTCTTAGCACATTAAATTGAAGGTGTCCATTTATATGGCTGAGTACCTGGCATACTATATGTTTCCTGAGAGCAGCAACAGTGGTAATTTATTCTTTTCTATATCCATCACCCTTAATACAGCATGTGACATATAGTAGGCACTTAATGAATATTTGTTAAAGAATCAAACTAAAGTCAGGGGCTAGAGATTGTAATGGACAGTGCGTAAATTTGTAGCATGTTGTTAGTTATAATTTACATTCAGTGAACTCTCCCAAGTTTGAATAATTCTATTAAGCAACTAACATGAGCCATTTGTTCTTCTAAGCACTTTACTTCATTTCATCTTTGTAATAGTCTTATGAGTTAGGTGCTGTTACTGTCCCCACTTTACAGATGCAACAACTGAGAGAAATTGGGTGACTTTCTCAGGATCACAGACTAAGTAGTAGGGCTGTGGTTTGAATCTGACTTCAGGGTCAAGTTTTTAACCAATAACCACAAGACTATGATGCCAACCGAAAAGCAAATATCATAAATTCAAGGCAATAGTTACCAGTGCTGCTCGTACATGGGGGCAAAAACAAGGGCATAGCATCTTTCTGAGAAGGAGAGCCCAGAGAGATTTGTAATCAGCTTAAATTGTCAGGGCATGACTAGTGTCAAGATAAAAGTCACCTGGAATACGAGTACACAGCTACATGTAGTTCCAGTGCTCCAAAATAAGGAGTTGATGCTATGACCACGTCCCTTAAGCCACTATTTTATAGTTAAAGACAAAGTTTTTGGAGTTAAGCAGACCAAAGTTTGACTCTAAGTTTCATTCACTTTAACGGCAAATGAATGATCTTCATCTGTACCCTAGAGATAATGACACTTAACCGATTTTGAGAATTAAAAGGAAATAACATTATGTATCTAGTGATGTGCCTAACACATAGATGGCACTCAGAATAGCTGCTGTTGTTTTTGTGATGTTGACTAGAATCATGCAAGCACCAAATCAGAAATCATTCCAGGAAGGGGGAGGTCACACCATATGCATGGGGACTGGAAATACATCCCTCTTCCTGGAAATGGAGGTTCATCACGATCTGGTTAGATACCCTAAAAGCTGTCTCCAACCAGCTGACTGCACATTCTTCATGAGTGGTAAGAATAGTTCAGCAATATTCATGATGTAGTCTGAGAAAAAAAGCCCTGGAAGCTTCCAGTTTCACATTTCTTTGGACTTCATTTTAAAAGCCAGTGGATCAGACATGTAAGGATGGATCAGAAAAGGCGGTCTTTCAGGAGTCCCCATCTCTACCAGCCTCTGACCAGAACATCCTTGAAGAAGAATTTTCCATCTAGCCCCTGTGAAAAGTGATGTTTGCCTCCCTCAAAATCTCATCACTGGTATTTATTTGATCAACTGCTGATAAATGTAGTATTTGCAAAGACTTTTCATGCTAGCAAGGCATTGCAGGTAGTGGACTAGGGATGTTTAAAAGCCTTACTCACGAGTCTCTTTTAAAAATCTTGTTATTAAACTAGACCAGGATTGTGAAACAACTGACAGGAAAAACCTTAAGGAGATTGCCCAGCCATCAACCTCTGGTGGTGCTGGGAAGGAGTCCCCACCGCCTACACCATCCTCTTCCACATCTAACACAGAGGGCCCTCCCACTCCTCATAGCAACATTTCCCGGCTTCTCCTTCTACCTCTCCTGCTGTCTGTCCATGTCCAGAAACACCATGCTGTGTGAATATAGGCCAGGATAATACAAAATTATGTCCCCAAGGGTAACTCAACTCATTTCACTCCCTTCTGTACCATATTTTTTATGAAAAAAAAATCCTTGTGATCTATTCAAGAATGCAACATTTGAGTATGTCGAGGAGTATTTGTACAACTCCTTGACTCAGCTGTACTAATAAAAAAAAACCTAATATTTCTTGAGTATTTACTATGTCCTAGGATCTGTGTTTATATATATATATATAAAATATTCATTATATATTATATGTATTATATATATTAAATAAAATTGTATATATATTATACATATTGTATGTTATACGTATTGTATATTACATGTATTGTATATTAAATAAAATTATATGTATTATATCTATGTATCATATATTATGTATTATATATGTATATAAATTAATATATACATACAATTTTATTTAATACTCATGACAACCTTATAAGGTAAATGCAATTATTATCCTGTTTTATAACCAAGGGAACAGAACATAAGAGATAATAAGTAACTCATCCAAATCACACAGCTAGTAAAAGAATAAAATGGTTTTTAAACCTAAATGTGATACTGAAATTAATATAAAATAATATTGAACGTTGACTACATTGAAAAAAAAATAGGTATTATCAGAAAAAAGCTAAATGTGATAAAGTCTGCACTTAATATTCCCAACCTAGACCCTTCCACTATTCTCCAACACAAACTGTTTACTGATTGTCCCATAACAAAGTTAGTCAAGGGGCTCTTGATGTCAGTTTATGTGACCTTATTTGGGAGCTTCTACATCTGTTTTTAGATAGGTTGAGAAAGACAAACTCTTCCCAGGTGGCCCTTTCTCTTACAAAAACGGCCCTCAGTACCTAAGATATGCAAGAAGAGCGTGGGCAGAACACCCTAGTGGCCTGCCCTCAGGGAGGGAGTCTGCCCTGCTCTGCAGTTGGTCTGGAGGATGCCCAGACCTTGATCTCTTTGGCCCATCCCCTGCCTGTGCATTCAATGCTTACATTCAAAGCCACCCTCCCTGAGGTTCTACGATGTGTCAAGATGAAGAATTATCAGACATAAGTTCATATCAGACGTAAGTTCTTTTCTAGGCACTTATGTCTGATAACTTTGGGATGCAGTTTGAAGGCTTCAGCCTGAGCATAGCGACACCATTTTAGAAACATACAATGCCAAGACAGCAGGCAGGGCTCTGAGCTATAACCAGCACTGCCTGTCACCTCGCTGCGGGCACCTAGACCTCTGAATAATAAATGAAAGGGCTGGTAAAATGCACTCTCAATAATGCCATGTGCACTTTCCTAGAAGAAAAAAAAATACAACAATAGGTTATTCTTAGTTCATAGTTAGCATGTGCCAGGGCACTATAACATGCATTATTTCACTTAATCCTTGCACCCGCTCTGTAAGGTCGGTACAGACAAGAAAATTGATATCTAGAGAAGTTAAGCAACTTGTTTGGTAGCTCACGACTCATTAGTGCCAGGATTTTAAAAGGTGGTCTGACACTCTTTACATATTTTTATGCTATACTCCATGAGAAAATGAGGGAGCCAACATCTAGGTCTTCAACACGGCCCAATGCAGCCATTTTCATCAAAGACTTACAGGGCTCCCAGATGGATGTTCTATGCTAACTCCTTCCACTCATAAATTTCCCCTGCCTGTTGTGGTTCAGATTTTGCATTTTTAAAAATAGTCCTTTACTGAAGGAAGAGCCACAAACGCCACTGAATAGCAGCAGTGGATGTCCAAGGTCAGCTACTGGAGATTTTTTGAGTTCACAGTTCCTCGGTCTCCATTTTGAACAGTGGTGGTATCCTGGATTACTCCCAGAAAGAGTGGTCCTTTCCAAGGACCACTGGACATGTAATAAGGAAAGGGACTGAATATAGAAACTAACATTAGACTACTTTAGTGTTTCCATGAGTGAAATACTTCCCAGCAAATCTCTAAAAATTAAGATGTTTTCTCTGAATTTCAAATCCCAAGAAAAGTTGATGAAGAAATTGAGAAAATGGGAGAAATTATTATAATTACACTGTGAGAACTAAAGCCTAGCAATCAACATAGAAACATTACTGGTCGGAAGGAATTCACTAACATCAAGTAGAAAATAAGAGCAGTATAGCTTACACATGCAGCCAAGGGTTAAGGCCGACATTTCAGGGAACTGGGACAGACATCGTGTAGGAGGGAGGCTGCCCCGATCCAATCAGTCAAACTTGCTTGTAGCTGTTATGGTCTTATCGATGTGTGTTCCTGGTCCCATTTGTTGTCAATGGTGAGTCATTTTTTTAAGTACTATTCATAAATTTATATGTATATATACTTTATAAAAATCTTATGAGTGGTATACCAAAAAAATAAAAAGGTTTTGGAAGTAAAATAAGTTCTTAAATTGGCAGTTTCAATATGAGAATCTCTGTTGTACTTCCTTGCCTGGAGATCCAATGTTACATTATTCAAATAGTACCCAATAATGTTTGCAGGCATTTTCAACCATTTGAAATACATTAGTATTTGCCATAGGCTACACTTTTTTGCAAATACTACTAAACTTAATGTTTCTTATGTATTAAATACATTTTCTTAGATATCCATGATAATAAGTAAAGGACATGAAAAATGTTAAGGTACTTGAAGAATAACTTCGAATTGGGGGAATTCCTAAGTATTCTTGGGAATTCTGAGTTCTCATCCTTGAATCCCAAAGATTAACATCGGTTAGAAACTTGCAAACACTAGAATTCTTCAGTGAGACAGTTGGAGTGGAAAAGGTAGAGCACGCTAGTGCATGCTCAAGAGCATATTCTTTATAGCTTTTGGAAGAAACAGCGACAGCCCCCTTCCCAAGTCATCCCACATGTTAGCTGATTGCTAACATGTCACTGCTGGCGGGAGCGCTCACGCAGGAGACTAGGGATCAGCTAAGAACTCCAGAGTGAGTGCACAGAATTCAGTCTGCTTCTGATACAGCAATGTCATACTGTCCATATTATTCTCCCATAGGTTGTAGGTGGCACTTCACGGACCAATAAAAACAAGGTAAAGCCAAACCTAAATCCAAAGGAAAGGAGAATGAGCTCTACTCTCCTGAGACAACATGTGGACCTTATACAAAATTTTCTACTCAGATTTGTGCAGCAAAGATCTGGAGAAAAACCTATCCTGTTAGATCAGAGAAAGGAATCAGAACCTACCACAAGCTGTAAAACTGGAGGAAACGGTGACCCCAAAGAATATCCCGCAGGCAGTGAGCACTTAAGTGTCAATAAGAACTAAGCAAGAGGCTAGTGAGTACAGGACAAAAGAGGAGCTGGCCTGCTTCCTCTTCTCCCATGTTTTTGTACCTTCCACCGTTTGTGGCAGTCGCTGTCATAGCCCTCTCCTCTGTACGGAAAGTGCCTGTTTTTTAAGAAAGGAGATTATTCCCGTCATGTTTTCTATCTGAATTTTCCTTTCTTTTGTACCCTTTCCCCCACGAGGGTCAGGCAGCCCACCCACTCACTGTGTATCTGTATACAGATATATATAATTTAAGTAGTTGAGAGTTGAGGACAATTCATCAAGAAAAGGTCACTAGTATAGAAGGCTTTTGTCTGCGCACGAACATTTTACTGTTTCCTCGTTTACAAACGCACCCCACTCAGAGAGCTGTCTCAGAGTTCTTCATGCAGCTACTGCACCAAAATGGAACTTTTGAAAAACAGGCTATCTTTGTGCAAGGACCCATGCCAGTCTTTTCTCAATAGATTCGGCATGAGTGTATGTGCTACCAAAATATGATCTTGTGTAGTTTTCAATTTGCTTTATTTTATTTATTATTTTATTAATAAATTCAAGCATTTCTCCAGGAAAGATGTGGTGGTAGTAGCACTTTTTTTAGAAGGAATAAACAACATCCTTTTTTTTAAAGGAACAAACAAGATAATCCCCAATTTCAGTAGCAAGCAAAGACTCAATTAGGTCCCAAACCCTTCCCACCAAGAGTGACATGCAGAGTGGCCTGGCACGTATTGTCCAAACAGAATTTGGTCTCTATTATGGGGAAAATCAAAAGTCTTTGGAAGATTGGTATAACATGCCCAATGAAATGTTTTTGGAAGATAAATCTGTCTCCTAAAGGGGATGATACAGTCACCTGTCAACCAGCAGTTGGCCCATTACCAAAAGTACTTGTCTACAAATCATTTGTATGGTTTTAGTCAATTTTTGTGTATGGAGAAAGAGGCTGCAATACACTATAAGGAACCTAATGAAAGCAAAAGACTTGGTAAACAAATATATGAATGGGCAAGTCACTGAAGTTCTCTGAGCCTCAGTTTCCTCATCTGTAAATTGAGAGTGAAGTATTTGCCACATGAGAATGTGTGTAAAATGCTCAGCAGGGTGCCTACCACATAACCCTTAGCTCTCCAAATGTTAGGCAACATCGTCACCATCACCACCAGCCCAATCATCACCAGTGGCCACAGCAGTAGCAGCATATGCTGCCCACATAGGGCCTCCAGAGCAGGCCTCCCCAGAATCTCTTGAAATCCTCTCCACAGGCCTCTCCATATTTCTCATCACAGGATCTTCTCTAGCAGGAGAAGATATAATCAGGGGCAGGGTCTGAGGAAATCATTAAGAAGGCTAAAGGAGTTGACCAGGAAAACAAATTAAGTGTTAATTGAAGCACAATGACCAATCCCCAGAAAATTTAAATTGGTTGGACACCCTTTGTGTTATTCAAGTGTTCCTTACAGATGCTAATCCACCCCACTGGGACTTCTTTACAAATGGCAGCTGCCAACAAATATTCTGGGTTAAACTGTGCTCTCTAAGAACCAAGTTAAGATCATTTGTTCCCCACTCAATTCATCTTTTACCCCCAAACGCATTCTCTGGGAGCAATCTTCCTCTTTAGAAGTTCCTCTCTTGGGTTTTGGAGAACTTTTTGGCTTAAATTAAAGCCAACTGCTGTTGCTCTCAGATGCGGTGATATTTCATTCTGGCCAGAGCTGACTATCACAGAAACATCCCAAACCACATAAGTTCTTATTGTTTAAACTGTCTTAAGCAGCTGTTAAAACATGCCCTAAGATATCAAAGCCACTCTAATTAACTTCCTGTTTCTCTGGGACTTCAAAGTCTTTCAAAAAGTTTTAAATAGGGTTTTTATAGAGAATTTGACCTAATATTTAAAGAAAAGTCTGCCAGCTTAGCCAAGAAACTCCAACTTTTCCTTCCCCTTTTCACCCTCTCCCCTCTGCAACTGAGGAGTGAGAATTGAGGAAAAAATTTAAAATCAGCTATAAGCACAAAGGTGAATCTCTTCATGAACATCCATGCTATTTCTCCTGCCTGAATGGCTTTTCTGGCCCCAGCCTTTCTCAGCCTAACAGCTCTTTCCCATCCTTCAAAACAGTTTAAATGCTGCTTCCTTCTCTGGAAAGTGCCTTGACTCTTCCAGACTGAGAGTACCACTCCCTTCTCTGTCGCCCACACAATCCCCACATCTCTACTTGGCCTTAATCATGATGAATTGGAATGTATGTTTATGTGTCTGTCTCCCTGTCTAAATTGTGAGGTCTACAAGCAGGAACTGTTTTGTGTGAAGATCTGTGCTCCCACAGTCTCGCACAGGTTCTACATAGCCACGGTCAGGGCTCAATATGTCTCTTAAATGACTGAATCCCAACTCCTTCTGGGGGAGGTAGGGTTGTATTTTAATTGAGCCATCCCTTACTCATTTTGATCTTTCTCTCTAGGCTTTCTATAAATATCATAACAAAGGCATTTTACCTAGTGATCACTGCTCTAAAAAAGTGTCATAAAAATAGCCAAAACTTAGAAATAGACAAAAATAAAAAAATGGGTGGCACACCTTTCCAAGGCTACCTCAGGCCCCTTTCTTGGGAAAATACACTTAGTCCATCTCATTGTTTGCTATTAACTAAAGATCCCAAACTTAGAGAAATTACCCATGATCTTATAGATTTTTGTCTGGTAGAGATGCAAGTAATTTCTGTCTGGTAGAACAGATAACTCCTAAGATTTATGGCCTGTCAGACGTTAACCAATTTATATCTAATCCAGTAATCTTATCCTAGCATTTCTTTATTAAGTTGCCTGTACATATCCTCTCTTCATTGATAGTTTTTGAACAGACCAACATGGTTCCCTCATTAATTAATGAATTAAATAAAATCATTGACTTGTGTTCTGTTTATGTTTTTCTATGAGTCAAGAGTTTACCTTTTTGAAAATTAGTTTGCAACACAAGGTGTTAACCAGATTGACAGTGTAAATCTAGAAGGTCAACAGAATAGATTCGATGGAGTTGCAGAGAGCCCTGGGCAGGGAATGTAAGAACTTGGCTCTGCTAGGAACCTCCTAAAACCTCTGGACCCAATTTTTTACTTATCTGTCAAATGGGGACAATATCCTCAGCTCACAGAGTTATTGAGATAACCAAATAAGATTTACTTAAAGAACTTTGGAAAAATCTTAAGCACCAGTCCCCTCATGAAGCACTTGTAAAGGAAGGCCAGGTTTTCCCCCAGGAAACAGTGGTGGGAGGGCAACATGAAAGGAGACTGGAATGAACACAGATAGGACGAGAGAAGAAGAAGATGCTGCAATACCTCTTCTCCCTCTTTCCCCCTCCCCAGGTTAAGCCACTCTCACCTCCTGCCTGAACATCAGCTAGTGTTTTAGAAAGCTTCCACTTTTGCCTCAGTCCCCATCCATTCTCCACACAGCAGCGGGTGTTCTTTTAAAATTGTAAGAGAGATCATGTCACACCCCTGATTCAAGCTTTCCAGTGCCTTTCCAACATTCTTAGGATAAAATTCAAGCTCCATTTCTTAGTGTACAAGGCACTTTGTGATCCAGCCCCATGGCTAAGTCTCCAAACTCATCTCAGGTCTTTCTCTTCTTCACTCACTTTGTTCCAGCTCATCTCAGTCTTATTAGCTTCCTCAGACATTAGCTTTCTCACCTCAGGGCCTTTGCACCTGCTGTTTCTTCTGCCTAAAACATCCATCCGCACCCCATTTTCTCCGCATTAATGGCTTCTTCTTTTGATGTTAACTTAAATTTCACCCTCCTGGAGAGACTATCCCTGCCCACCTTTTGTAAAGTATACAACCATTTTTCTATCTATCTATCTATCTAGCTAGCTAGCTAGCTAGCTAGCTATCATCTATCTATACCCGGTTCTTTTCTTTCACAACACTCCCCAGAATGTAAATATATTTATGTATTGTCTGTCTGTCCCACCAGACCATAAGGACTACATCTGCAGAAATTATGTCTCTTTTGTTCACAAGTCAATTTTGTGCCTGGCACATGGTAGATGCTTGGTACATATTTGTTGAATAAATGAGGGTAAAAATATGAGAAATGCAGCTGATGCCAAGAAAAGGTGCTCTTCACTGTTTGTATACCTTTCTGAACCAGTGCAATACAACTTCCTCCATCTTGAGCACATGTTTCAAAAGACTACAGCCAAAAAGAAAAATTCCTAAGTTCCCAAGGCATTGGCTCAGAGCTGCTTTCAAGAACAGTGATCCCCAGAAATGCTTTGCCTCAGGAACCAGTAATAACAGGTCTCCTTACCAGCACCTCATTCCGTAACTCCAAAGATATGGAATCTGTTCAGAAGAAGAGAACAGCCCTTCCTTCCAAGAATCAAATGTTACCCAGAAACACCACTGCCTCTGTACCCGAGGGCTTAGGTTTGAAGCAAATGAAAGAAGCAACCAGCTGGAATTCAAGAAAATTTCAACAGCACCATAAAGAGAGAAAATCTCAGGCGTCCTCAACAAACTCCACCCCATGGGATTCAGGGTATCAGATTACATGGCTCCCTCTAAACTAGCCTGTTTCTTAATCAGAATGGAAGCATAGAGCTCCATTTGCAGGAGCTTAAGGTTTCACAAATTCTGTGATTACTCTTCCCAGGCACTTCCATCACTTCTACAAAATGCCCCCCCACCCCCACCCCCGTGACCTTCAAGATTCTCCCATAGGCCCTAGGCTGTGCTGGTTCAAATCCAGGCCTCCTATGAAAAGATATCTTTGACAGGTGATGCTCCTTAAGCGTTGCTAGTTGATGGAGTGCTTGTCTGCTTTCTCATTTTTCATGTCAAGGGTATCAAACAGCAGCAAGAGGTCACGGCAACAGAAAAGTTGTTTCCTAGAAAGGTGTCTGGTGGGGGAAGGGCTGAAATAATTTAGTTCACATGCAGCTGGCCCCCACAGATTTGCCTTGAGATCAGACTCTGCTAGAAATCAGGCTCAGGAAGACCTTCCCCTAAAAGGCATATGGTCAATTGTAACACTGAGACAGGGGGGGCCAAGACAGGGCTGCCTTGCTTTGGGGGAGAATATTACATTACGATCCAAGACAGGTTCATGATAGCCAAAGAACACCTGTCGTCAAGGGGTTTCCTTTTTTCAGGTGAGAAAGGTATTTATTCTTCTTACCAGCCAATCTGCCTGTACTCGAAGGCCTTGCTACGTTCACAGACAGGATCCCACCCCACCCCTGCAGCCTTTCTGCTCAGGGCTCTCAACTCATGTCCCAACCTGAGAATCCAAATTGAATAGTTCCTCTTATCACTGAGAGACCAGCGCATCCCAGAAGCTGCCCTTCTTCCCCCAATGCATTACACTCTTAAAACTTCTTCAAACTCAGAAGACTACACACATAAACTTGTTACCAATGCTTTGTTTAATTTTTTTTTCCTCAGAAATATTCTTGTGGCCAAAAATAGAACATTTTCCATTCTGAGGAACAAGCAGCATCCATGGGAATTAAAGTAGTGCTTCATGCCTCTCCAGAAAATTCCTGCCAAACACGCACACTTATACACACATAGCTGGGCGCTTGCAAGTTCTAAAAAGCTGCTTTCTGTAGGTACAGCGGTGGTCAGGAGCCAAAAGTCCTCTGTTTATTTTCTATCCAAGAAAGTGACCAGAAAAGAGCACTGGGGCACCTCACGCACGCTTTATAGGAAAAATCTAACTTGATCTAGTGCAATGATTTTGAAAATGGCCCCATTGTCCACCCTTCCTCCCGCCCACTATCATCCCAGAATGCCTCTCAAGACTTAATCCTCTAAAATTCCAAAGCGTCCCTCAGTACAAAGTTCATGGCCTTTGTTCTAGAGAGACACTGTTGGATGATTAGCCGTAAGGTCTCTCTAAAGTTATTTCTATGATAGAATCAGAAATGGCAAATTTAGGAAAATCTTCCCAAGCTTCAATACTGAATAATACAGACGAGTAAAGTCAGACTTGGGTAAAATGTCAGAACAACAGTAATCTGGAAAATTCCTACTAGTACTAGATATGGGAGCGTTTTGCTAAAAGTTTATTATTCTCAACATTTCTATAATCTTCTTTTTAAATTTTTTCAATTACAGTTGACATACAATAGTATATTAGCTTCAGGTGTGTAACATAGTGAATAGACATTTATATAACTTACAAAGTGATCATCCTGATAAATCTAGTACCTATCTGACCATCTATAATCTTCTTTAATGGAATTTACATGGCTACAATGATATTTCATATTTTTATAAAATAAAAGTTTGTTATTCTCAACATTTCTACAGTCCTTTTTAATGGAACGTAAATAGCTACGTTTCATATTTTATATTTAAACATTCAATCCATTGTACATCCTCCAGCCTCTCGTAAGCAGGGAGTGGGTCAACGATAAGATCCGCAGGGGCTGTGTTTTTATGTGCAGCTGGTAAGCATTTGGTTACTGTTAAGAAAAATCAGAGTTGTTTAAAATAACTATCTATTGCTGATACCAAAAGTAGGAAAGACCAGTAAGCCAATGTAGGGAGAGTAAAGAAGAAGCCAAGAAATGGAGGAAAACATGAGAATCAGAAGGAAAAGAGGTAGTAGGAGACAGGGAAAAATCAGAATGTCAGCCATTAATTGATGGTGAGTGGAGGCAAACATAAGCAGGTGGTCTGATCCAAGATGGAACATGGAGAGACAAGCACGGTAAAAGAGAGAGGATGGGAGAGGGAGAGGAAGAGGGAGACAGTATTGCCTAGTGGTGAAAGGTCAATAATTTACCAGCCAGGTCACATTGGACCAGTTCACCACTCTAAGCCTCAATTACCTCATGTATTGAATAGAGATAATGAAATATCATGGAGCTGTGTGCAGGTTAAATGAATTACTATATATCATGCTTAGAACAGTGCCTGGTGCTCAGTAAACATTTAAGAAATGTTGGCTATTTTTATTGCCAAAAGACAAATATGTTGTCTATTTCCATCAGAGAACATTTGTTTATGAGTTAATCCTCTAGTTATCTTGTCCTTGAATTCTTCTAGTACACACAGAAGCACAAAAATTATGAGGGACCCATGAACCCAAGCAAGCATTGGTGAAAGAAGGAGCTGCCAGATAACAACACAGATGCTAACGAGTGCTTGGAACAAGGAGTAAGGTCCCTGACAATGAAAGAGAAGGAATTCATAGCTGCCAATTAGTTGCAACTGTTCTTTTCACCTTCATTAGTTCATTCACTCAACAAACATTGTCCAAGCAATTCTTTAAGCCTGCACACATTTAGTGTTGTCCCAGATTACCTTTTAGACACCCCTTCCACCAACCTCACCATTTCGTAGCTGCACCAGGATAACTATTCAATATATATTTTTCGTAATCCTGCCCCTCTGCATTTGCTCAAGTTATTTGCTCAGTCTGGACTTCTCTTTGTTTTTTCTTTAGTCTAGCAAGATACTAGTCATCCTTCAGAGCCAAATGCTCTGGGGTTTACTGTGCCCTCTGTTTTCTTCTCCTCCGCTGTCCAGCAGAATGACTCTTCCTTACCTCAGCACCCTTGTTAAACACATAATAAATACGTATACCTTGTTATGGGTGGAATTGTGTCTCCCAAAGATGATATGTTGAAGTCCTAACCCACCATACCTTATTTAGAAATAGGCTCTTTCTAGAAGTAATTAAGTAAAAATGAGATCATCAGGATGGGCCCTAATCTAGTATTACTGGTGTCCTTATACAAAGGGGAAATTTGGACACAGAGACAGACTTGCACAGAAGGAAAACTATGTGAAGAAATACAGGGAGAATGCCACGTGAAGGCGGAGGATTGAAGTGATGCATCTGCAAGCCAAGGAATGCCAAAGACTGCCAGCGTACCACCAGAAGCTAGGAGAGGGGCACGGACCAGATTCTTCCTCATAGGTCCCATAGGAAGCCAACCCTGATGACACCTTGAGTTGAGGCTTCTAGCCTCCAGAACTGTAAGACAATAAGTTGCCCCATTTATGGCACTTTGTTATGGTAGCCCTAGGAGACCAATCCATAGCTCCGTTACAGTACGTGTGCTCAGTTTCCATGTGAGCTCCTTACGGTCAGGAACTGAGTCTTATTTGACATTGGATCCTCAGGCCTCTTACAGCAAGGGGCATGTAAAAGGGTCTCTACATTCTAAATTCTTATTAAGTAACACTTTAAGAATTCAAAGTCTAGAACAGGGACAGCAAACCATCGCTAATGGGCCAAATCCAGCCCACTGCCTATTTTGGTAAATAAAGTTTTATTGGAATACAACCACACTTATTCACTGATGTTCGGTCTATGGCCAATTTCACACTACAACCACAGAGTTGAGTAGTTATAACAGAGACCATATGGCTTGCAGAGACTAAAATATTTACTCTCTGGCCTTTTACCAAAAAAAGTGTACTGACCCCTGGTCTAGAAGAAAAAAAACATAAATGAAGCTAACAGAATAAAATAAATGCTATAATAATGCACAGATAGTACAAATGATGGGTTGAATAAAAGTCTAGAGAACGTGCCATTTGAAAAGTGAGAAAGATTTGACTCAGAAAAGGAAAACTACTTAATTTATTCACTCTGCTGCTTTGACTGACAATTTTTGCACTAGTGGTTGCATAATGGTTAAGGGTTGGAGTTGAAACTAATTTGGGAAAAGATGATGATAGGTTCTCTTCTCTACACATTGAGCTTGACTATCCAAGAAGAGCTGTTCAACCACTGGACTCTGCTGAGCAGTCGAGCTCAGCGACACAGATTTGGGCCTTAATACAATTAAGATGAAATCATCATAGGAGAAAAGATCACTCAGAAAAAGAGTGGGAAGTGAAGAAAGATGATTGCACTTGAAATTCAGGGGAACTTCAGCACTTAAGTGGTAGGCAAAGGAAAAGTAAGAGACCCTGAAGGACTTGAACAGAAGAAAGGAGGGAACCATATGCCTAAGGCCCAGCTAATGGAAGGCTCAGCAGTGTTGAATGCTGCCACAGGCCAGGAGGACCAAGCTATCAGATTTAATGATTAAGAGGCCACATGGCCTGGTGACAGTAATTTCAACTACTCATCACTGGTACAAATTATCCCTCAAACTAAATCATAAAGACTGTCTCTTGACAGCATTGTCAAGAGAAAAAAAATTAAGACTGTGAGAAAAGGAAAGAATAAATAAAGAAAAGAGTTAAGAAAAATATTAAAATCCAAGATAACTGGGCCGAAATTAATACTTCATCCATAAATGTAAATGTATGTAAATGTTGTACTCTTTCTATATAGATTCTACTTTTTATCTAAACTCAACAGGACTGAATATTACTCCAGTGCATAGGATCCATTCCTTTTGACAGCCAAGTCAATTAAACAACTGACTTAAAGCATATTAACAGGTATGGAGGTAATCACAGCTACAAATTGTTGACGGCCTGTTTTGCGCCAGGGCTATGCTAGTTGATTCACACAGATTACCTCATTTGACTTCCACTAAAACCTTATGCAGTGACTATACAGTGAAGCATAATCTGTATTTTTTTTTTCAGATGAGTATGCTGTGGTTCAAAATGGTCACACAACTAACACCACTCCAGGAAGAAGCAAGAGCAGGGGGCTTGGGAGATGGAAGGGGATTGAGGCCAACATTTATTGAGTACTTACTCTGTGGAAGTATTTAAGAATTTTACATACTTTGGCTTATTTAAACCTCACAACAACCTATGTGGAAGAGGAAATGAAGGACAAGAACTTGTAGAGGTTCAACAGAGTGTCAAAGGTCAAAATTGAGTGAAAAACTTCTTGGTTTTCCCACGAAGTCCTGCAGAATTCAGAAATAAATTATACACTGAGCTATCTGAAGGTAAGAACAGCTTAAGTTAATGCTAAAATAATGCAAAATAACTTCAGGTACCTTCTAAGACATTTCTGAAGGGCTCCTCTGACAATGAATGAATAGGAGAACCCCCAACTCCTGCAGCACCCCCTCCAGAAGGAGGAAATGCTATGAAGGAGCACCAGTGACTTTAAGCTTCTCTTCCTTGAAATAAGGGGTGAGGCCAGATGACCCTGAAGTTCATTTCAGCATTGAAAGTCGATGTTTCCGAGTACTCGTACACGATAAACTCTGGCAGGTAAAGGATGTTCAGTAAATGTTATTTATTAAATAAGCAATTCAACTGAGACTAAGAAAGACCTTAGTAACACATTTTTGGAAAACATCCCAATTGTCAAAAATCACTTTCCTGTCTTTGAAAGATTTATTCTGCAAGGTTTTTACTCACTTGCTTTAACACAGCTCCCAATGCAAAACAAGGTTGCAAGTCCGTGCTCTCTCCCTGTCCTCACACATGCATTCATTCCACAAACAAAAAATCTTTCTCTGAAATGTAGGTGGTACATTTTAGTCAACACTTAGCAGATGCTCTTGAAGTAATTGAGCATGCTACAAAACAAAAGGAAAGCCTTCAGCTTAAGAGCTGATGTTCATAATGCCGGATATAAGACAAGGAAATATTGTTGTTCTTTATCATGGTTCTAATTAAGTCTTTGGGTTCTTGGTTGTTGACTCGGGGGAAATAAAACCCTCCTACTCTGCTAGTGGAAGTGCTCACTGCTACTGGAGAATGACCTGACAATTTTTATCATGAGCTTCAGCGTAAGGTCAGCCCTGTGACCTCAGAATTTTCCTTCTAAGGATATAAACTTAGGAAAATCACGAGGAAAGTAGGCTGAGAGAAGGATTATAGTGTACTGCTTTATCTCTGGATTTATAGTGCCCGTATTCCAGTGTTCACCAGTTGTAGAATATGAGCTACTTAACCTCTCTGCCTTGGGTTCTTCATCTGCAAAATGGAGATGGTAATAGTCTCTGCATCATGGAGTAGTTAAGAGGATTAAATGAGTTATGAAATGTATCATTCTTTACAAACATTTTCTCATTTATTCCTCATAAAAACTCCATAAGGAAGGCAAGAAAAATATTGGTCTGATCTCATCAGTAATAAGCACTCAATTAATGGTAGGCTCTCTTTTATTATTACTACGTACATTACAAAGACACCAAGTTGTTCATCCCAATATTATTTATGAGAATGGAAATTTCTTCAAAAATTAAATGTTCAACAATAAGAGACTGGTTAAATAAATGATATTTCCACATGATAAAATAGGCAGCTATTTAAAATGTTTTCAAAGAGAAGTTAATGAAATGGGGAAAATTCAGCAAATAGTGTTAAGTGAAAAGATAAGCTGTGAATTTGTATGTATGCGATGATTCCAATTTTGACATGACACTGTCGTGAACAATGCAGTCTTTGCCCAAATCCCTTCTTTGGAACACATATCCCTCCCCAGCTGCTGTGAATGTCACTGCTGATAGCTCACAGCTGCATCCCTCACTGGGAATTGTTCTCGGCCCTAGGAAACAGATTTATCCAAAATTAGCCCCCTCCAGGGTGCCAATGACTTGCTGATGCAGAGATACAAAAGCGCTCCCACTTATCTTAATTTGGAACCACTCTGCGAGGCCATCCCAGCTCCAGCTCACCCACATCGTCAGTTGAGTATCAGTGGCAACTGCATTTGGAGTCAGATTCTCCCTCTGCATGGTTCCCCCTCACTGTCTTAAAGGGTGTCTCCAGAGAGAACTTACCCAATGTTCAGCCTGCAGCTCGCCTCTCAGGGGACCCAATCTAAGATATTTTTACATTGAAATATTATGAGGGAATATCTCTGAGTGATGAAATTCCTGGATTTCCCAAATTCTCTCTATATGGCTTATTTTAAATGAATAAAATGACATTATTTTAAAAGAGGTAGGGTCCTCCCTGGAGTGTTGGAATTAATGAAGCCCAAGATTTTCGATACATAGATTTCATTTTTCTTCTCTATCTCAGACTTGATTTTTCTTTAAAAATATGTAGTACTTTAATTTAATTGCTATCACTAGTAATTAATGAGCCTAGGTTAAATACAGAGGGTGCCAAAAAAGGTATACACATTTTAAGAAAGGAAAACTGTATTAAAATCGTAATACTTGATATATACTGATAACAAAAGATGAATACAAGTCACGTTTGACTTCTGCAATTACAAGAGGTGCTCAAAGTGGTTACCATCAGCATCCAGACACTTCTGATTATGGCGAACTACTGCTTGAGCAACGCTGACCAAAGTGTCCACTTGTATACAGTTTTTTTGGCATCTCCAGTATACGTGTACACACATTGTAATATATAATGCTGAGACCTGGCCATCAACATGGCTGATTCTATGTCCCAATGATGCTTTCTCTTGGAGAACTGTCTTCACACATAGTGCTGTTCACTAGTCACACACACACACACACACACACATCAGCCTCATTGCTTTACAACACTAAATTGGTGTTTTATTTTTATTAATCTTGTCCCTCTACCCACTCACCTCACTGTCCACTCAGATTTGATTCTGAATACCACTGAAAAGCTCAAAAGATCCAGTTCTTCCTTAAAGAGTTAAGATTTTTTTTTCTTCATTGAGGATATTCAAAAGAATGTGCAAGAGGCTCTGACAACAGTTTCAGAAGAGGAGGCCTTAAAACATCTTGAGTGATGATACATCGTTGGAAAACACTCAGACATCTATAGGAACTGCTTGGAGAGGACAACGCTTTGACTATATCAGCTTTGCGTGTTTGTTTAAAACATAATCCACTACACAACTTTTAGTGTCACTTTTATGTTCAACATAATCCTCTAGTTCTAATGCCATGGGTTGTCTATCAACAACTTAGGTTAAAAAATAATAATAAAACTGTAAAAGTAACTGAGTCAGACTTTGTACTTGTATGTGCAGCACATCTCCTCCTATGGATAAATGCCAGGTAGTTGTAATGAGGCCAGAAAAAGCCATCAAGATCCATAGAAGCTGGAGATGAAAGAAAGCAACTTGTGGAAGACTCCCAGCCAAACAGTACGTACTACTCTCAGAAACGCATTGCTACAAGAACTGATACATGGGGAGAGAACAGGCAAAGCTTTTGGCTTTACATTTTTTGCATCATTAATTTAACTATCATGAAGATGTACAATGTTCTTGCATCAGTAGCAATCTGATTTTTTTCCACCAGAAATGTCAAGTACAGCCTGATATAATATAGGGTATCCAAGACTCCATATTTGCAGGGAAAACATCATGCGGAATCTAGGGAAAGGGAAATAGCTTGTTTTTTTTTAAATGGTAGTATTTCTAGTGATCCCAATTCTAGGAGTCTATCTCAAGAAAATAATCAGAATTGTAGGGAAATCTTCATGTACAAAGATGTAATCATTATTTATTTATAATGACAACCAGAATAAGCTAAATATTCCACACTAGGAAAATGGTTGAATAAATTGCCACATTTAACTAATGTGTCTGAAGGCTTTATAATAAAGAAAAATATTAGTCATTGTATGGAATTAACAAAGCAAGATATATGGTTTTACAACTGTTGCAATGTTAACTACAAATACACACACACACACACACACACACACACACACACACACACACACACACAAGCTAAGTAAGCAGTAAAAACCAACTAGAAGGAGAAACCACAATATACCAACCAGTAGATAGATGTCTTAGAGTAGTGAGATTATACACGACTTTTTTTTCTTTAACTTATTTGCATGTTACTGGCTTTCCATAATGGAACAAAAATTATTAACTTATATTGTAAAACTAAGAGAAGGAAGAGAGTGACTATTGCTTCACTCTGGTTTCTGAGGTGATTGGGGAAAATAAAGCTGAAGGATCATTCAAATCAGGCCCTGGGGCCACTGAGATGGAGGGCAGAAAACCAGCAATGCAAGAAGCTGATCTAAAAGAACATGTGAAAATAAGTAGTGAAAGGGTACCTACAATGACAATTTGCATTAGGATAATATTTTTAAATGTTAGCCAATATGATTTTCTTGTCTTTCTTTTCACCAAATCTTTCTTCCATTCAGTCAGCTGTGTGTTCTGAGACACTTGTTCAAAAAGTAGGGAAAACTATGAGTCTGTTTTTGGCCTCAGTTTCACAGCCGAAGGTCTCTGAGGAGCTAGAAGAATTTGGGGCATGAAGTAAGAGAGGCTTGCTGGCCCTCAAGATTAAAAAGCATTGCCCAGAATAGGCTGAAGGGAAGGATTGGAGAGGAAATGAGGAGAGGTTGGACACTGGTGGGTCCTCTCCCCTGACTTTGATGGAATGGGAGGCAAAGGCCACAAGCCCTACACAGGCTTGAGGGTATATGTGCCCCTTTCCCAGGTAGGTCCAAGAAGGTTGCAAGAGCAGATAAGGTGGAATCGCAGATGCAAGCAGCTCAAAGCATTCCAAAGTGATACAGAAGAGAGGTTAGGTTCCTGCATGCCTAAGAGTAGCTTGGGAGGAATGAGTTCTGACCAGTACCCAGCCACCCAGCTGGATGTGTAGGGGGCAGAACACCCTTCACACTCCAGAGAACCCACCGAGTGGCTTACCAGCGTCAAAGAGTTTCTGTATCCAGGAAGGTGCACCCAAGTCCTCTTGAACTAGCAGAAAGAGCCATCCAGCTCTGAAAGAACCCTGAGATGAGAACCAAAAGGACACAGCAATGGTCTGTGTGGCCTGATAACAAGGATCAGATGGAATGGACAACTCAGTGGCTGCCAGCACAGATAGGAAATGATGCTCAGCAAATGTACTGCTTCCAGTCTAAATGGGGGCCACAGGTAAGCCTCGGGAAATGCAATGTAATCATGGGGAAGGAGGTTGCTGAACTAACTCAAATTTAATTTCTAATACCCAAAGGAACAGGAGTTCAAATGAGAAAATAGCTATTTCATTGATATTAAGAAGCCATTTGTAGTAAAATGCATCACTAATGTGTAGTACCACTAAGAAAAAAAAAGCCAATTAATCTATGAAACAATGCCTTGTCATCACTTAGAATTTTTATTTTGTACTTGCTGAAAAAGCTCCTCTAGACTTGTTGGGACATAGACATATATATATATATATATATATATATATATATATATATATATATATGCATATAAATATACATATATAAATATTTAATATATTATATATGTATATATCCATTAAGAAATTCCTGAAATTATCTTTACTTTCAGAATTTAACTCTTCTGAATCAATGTTCATATTTTTCTGCACAGTATTGTCCTCTTGTTGATGATGAAATATTTCTTACAAGAGCTCTCACTTTTGGCTCCAGGTTTTCTTCCAAGAAGTTGCCACCCATTCTAAAAGGTTTAATGTGGGTGCATTCTTCCTTGGCACCTACTAAAAGGCAATGCCTTTTTACATAATTCAGTAACATAATCCAGAGTTTCATATACTAGTAGTAATCTACCTTTAATACCCTGTATGAGGTAGTTGCTTTGCAGTAATTCCTCAGAAAAATCTATTTGCTTTACTAATATATTTACTTCCCACTGTTCTACTTCCAAACCATTGTGTTAACTTTGCTTCATTTCAATACTGAAACTGAAGATCATCTTTTTGAAAACATTTCAAACAGCAACTAAACTTGACTTGGGTAATACCAATAATGCATATAATTCAACTGAAGGGACAAAATATAAATACCAATGGCCAAGTCTGAACATGCACAGGCAACACGAATTATGTCAGCAATGTCACCTGGCCAATAGCAATTCAAAGATGCCATCCATTATAAGATCCTGATTTCAGACATGTTAATATATGAAAAGGCATATGTTACAATTAATGAAGCATGGTAATTTGAGTTAAAGAAATATTTTTTTGCCAGATACATTTTTTTTTAAGTTACAGGTGTGCAAAACAACATAATGATTAGACATTTCTATACCTCACAGTGACAACCCCAATAAGTCTATTACCCATCTAATATCCCTGTGACTATTTTTTAATTATAGTTGACATCCAATATTAATTTATATTAATTTCATATGTACAGAGTGGTTAGACATTCATATAATGTATACAGTGATCCCCCAATAAGTCTAGTACCCATCTGACACTATACATAGTTTTTACAATATTACTGACTATATTCCCCATACTATACTTTACATCCCTGTGACTCTTTTGGAACTACTAATTTGTACTTAATCCCTTCACCTTTCTCACCTAACCCTCAACTCCCTTCCCATCTAGTAACCATCAGTTTGTTCTCTGGATCTATGAGTCTGTTTCTGTTTTCTTTGTTCATTTATTTTGTTCTTTAGATTCCACATATGAGTGAGATCATATGGTATTTTTCTTTTTTTTTAGTCTGACTTATTTCACCAACCATAATACCCTCTAGGTCCATCCATGTTGTCCCAAGTGATCAGATTTATTCTTTTTTTATGGCATAGTAATATTCCATTGTATGTATGTACCACTTCTTCTTTATCCGATCATCTACTGAGGGGCACTTAGGTGGCTTCCATATCTTGACTATTGTAAACAGTGCTGCAGTGAACATAGAGGTGCATATATCTTTTTGAATTAATGTTTTGGATTTCTTTGGATCAATACTAAGGAGTATAATTGCTGGGTCATAAGATAGTTCTATTTTTAATTTTTTGAGGAACCTCCATACTGTTTTCCACAGGGGCTGTACCAATTTGCAAACACACCAACAGTACACAAAAATTCCCTTTTCTCCACATCCTCACCAACACTTGTTTTTTGATTTACTAATGTTGGCCATTCTGACAGGTGTAAGGTGATATCTCATTGTGGTTTTTATTTACACTTCTCTGATGATTAGTGACGTTGTGCATTTTTTCATATCTGTTGCCTATCTATAGGTCCTCTTTGGAAAAGTATCTATGCAGATTTTACCAAACCAATGCAATCTCTGATTTGGCCCTGTGGCTGTGGGTTCAACACAGAAAAGATGGTGCTCTCAATGTAGGTTACATGTGAGACAGGTTCCATGCGGGGATAATGGCCATCCCTCTAGCCCTTGCCCTGAAGCCACACAACTCAGTCCTTTCCTATATGTCTCTGGCACCTCTCAAGTTGCTGTTCCTTCCCCAGAGCCCAGGGTGAGGGTTTGCAAGTGAGTGAGTCTGTGTGTGGACCCTTTAAGAGAATGTCTGGGTTTTGTAGCCATATTTAATCTCACTGGGTTGAGTGGAATCCCTGCTGATTTTCACAGGCAGAGGTTGTGGGGGTTCCTCTTCCTGACTCAGACCCCTGGACTGGGGATCCCGGTAGGGGGCTGGGACCCTTCACTTTTCAGGGGGCACCTCCACCACTGCGATGTCCCTCCTGGTGTTCAACCACTACCTGTGGGTTTGGGGTCAGCCCGTTTCACGTCTCTGCCCTCCTACTAGTTTCGATGTAACCTCTTCTTTATATCCTTAGTTATAGGGTTTCTGTTCAACTAGTTCTCAGAAGATTCTTGAGTTTGATTGCTCTATAATTTAGTTGTAATTTTAGTGCGATCCTGGGAAGCAGCCGGCAGACATTTACCGATGCCACCATCTTGGACCTTCATTGAGTTAAAGAAATATTTTAAAGTACATATGTTGCACATCTGAGCTTGTAAAATAAAGTCATGCCCATTACACAGGTGTCAGGCCCTCCCCAGACAGCAATGGGAAGCTATACTTGCCATTCAGAGGTATCCAGCTAAGTGCAGGAGCAGGCTGGACACAAGGTAAGAGCCCAAGTTCTTAATCTAATTGGGCCTCATGATATCAGGAATTGGTTAAGCAGAAACAGCACCACGGAGCTGCTGACATGAAGACGGAGGTTTTATGGCTTCGTGGAAGAAGTATCAGAGCATCTATTTTTCTACTTCTTCAAATAATTCATTTTCAGCCTGGCCTTTAATCAGATGGTGAGAATTCCTGACAAAGAGCAGATTATAACCTACCATTCATGGTATGGCTGTAGTGCAGTATAAAAACAAAAACAAAAACTGATAGGTAAAGGGAGTAAAAGGGAACAGAGACATATGGTTAACAGCTTGGCCTTGGAGTCCAACTGAGGTGGGTTTAAGTCCCAGATCTGCACTTATTTATTGTCTTATAAGTCACATGACCTCTGTGTGACAGAAACTACTCGATACTCGCTAAAACCATTTTCTCTTCTTCCTGGATATACAACAAGACCATATTTCCCAGCCCCTTCACATTTAGATGGGGTTATGTAATTGATTTCTGACCAGTGGAATTTGAACAAAAGGGATCTGCCACTTTTAGGCCTGAACTCTAAATCTTTCTTTTTGATTGCCCACATCCTCTCTCCTTTCTCTTAAAAGCTGCCACCAGATTCAGAGGACCTCAGGGAGGATTCTGACACCCTTGAGTCTAAGTCCCTGAACAATGTGTGCAGTAAACACCCTTGACCACCAAACCACATGGACGGTAACATGAGCAAACAATAAGACTTTGCATGTGCCAGTCGTTACCCCACTCTATTTAGTGCTTTCTGCAGTCCTCAGCTTCCTTGTCCACTGCAAAGATTAAAGGAGTTCCTTAGAGGAGTTAGCACAGTGTCTGCCACACAGTAAGTAGTAAGGAAATCGTGTTACTACGTTACTATTTTTGTTGATATTGTCATTGTTATTATGGAGGCCAAGAATACAGATATAGAATTCTAACAGGAGGCTTTTTTTTGCAGTGGGTAGTAGAGGAAAGTAAAACTTTTATAAATATCAACTGATACAGCCAGTATTTCAAGTGAAATTTGAGCAATCACAATTTCAGAGACGGAAAATAATCTGCAAAAAGTAATAAAGACCCCAAAACAAGGAAGTGATTGATTCCCGAGCAGGCAGAATGGATTAAGGACCAGTGTCAGACTCAGGAGGTCACCGAAGCCAGGAGAAGAGGAATCTGAATGAACCACTCTGGCCAATGGTTTTTGGCAGTTCCTCAGGGAGGAGGAAGTGGTCATTGTCATCAAAATTCCACTCACTGAATATATAACGGTAAAGTTAATATAGAGCAAAATATGCGTAGTTCTTTTTAAATAGCATTTCAGTCATCTTCACTGATTCCTTTGTTGCTTCCCTGAGGTCCACAGTTAGAGGATCTTTCAGGCGAATGCCATGGGACACAGCCCCACTGGCAGTTTGGAGTCAATACTGGTAAATAAAGTGGCTCCTAATGTTTCTTTGACAAGTTCTTCCTAGTTGTGTGTGCAATGCATTCTGCTGGCTTTGGAGACTTTCCCCAATCTTGTCTATTTTTAATTAATTAATTAATTAATCCATTCATTCATTCATGAAACATCTATTGAGCACCTACTCTGTGCCAGGCACTGTATTAGTTACTGGATATACAGCAATGGCAAAAATGATATAGCCCCCGCCCTTATTGTTCTTACAGCCCAGTGCAGAAAAATAGAAAGAAATAGGTGAACAAAAGAAATGTACAGAGGGTGCCCAAAAAATGTATACACGTTTTAAGAAAGGAAAACTGTATTGAAATTGTAATACTCAGTATACATCGATAACAAAAGATGACTGCAAGTCAAGTTTGACTTCTGCAATTACAAGAGGTGCTCAAAGTGGTTACCATCAGCGTCCAGACACTTCTGATTACGGTGAATTACTGCTTGAGCAACACTGGCCAAAGTGTCCATTTGTATACATTTTTTGGCACCCCCAGTATAATTACATATGTAGAGAGCTCCCTGAAGTGAAAAAAAGAAAGAATAAAACCACAAAGTTCTCTGTGGGGAAGAACAAAAAGGGCTCTATTTAGAGAGCTCATCCAGGAAAACCTGCCTGAAGAGATGATAATATTTGCCTTGTGTGTTCAATAGACTATAAATGTCTTCAAGACAGGGATTCCCACAGTATTTGGCAATGCCCCCATGCATAATAGGTGCTCATTAAATTCACCAATGAGCCTTTTCTTCTCGACGGCATCAGCCAGGAATCTGAGAGTTTTGACCTCTCTTCTTCTGTTCATCTATTGCTTTCCCTTTCATCAACAGCACCAGCTTCAAGGAGATGGCCATTATTTTTCTATGGTTTTATTCTTTTGTAAGATTTTCCCCAGTGGCCTCTCACGCAGGCTTGATCTTTGTGGTTTCAAAAAAGCTAGGGGATGTTTGGGAATAATCTCCATAACTGCCATTTCTCGCACACCAGTCTTTGATGGTGGTTCAAACATCCCAGGATGGTTTCCAGGACTGTCTCCTCGGTAGGAGCACTGTCTATACCTTAATCTTTCTTTATCTACTCTCTTAAAATATAGAAACACAACAGTCAGAGTCATTATTAAACGGAAAAATCAAACAGTAATAATACTCCAGAGACACTAGAAGTATTATGAAAAGGAAGTGTTTAAGTGGAAAATACCCAACTTTGGAAATAAAACTGAAGGCATCAGGACTTAAGTATGAAACCCAGTTAAGGGATGTGAGAAATGGTGAGAAGCTCTTTTGCCATTGAATCAAGTCTCTGGCAAATGATCCTTGATGAATCTAAATTTGCACTGGGATTTAAAACTTTCCATGCTCTTGTATTTCATCAGCTGCTTTGAGTTACTTTTAAAGAAACACATTTTTAATGAGAAATTTTTGACAGAGAATGCAGTGCAGATGCAATTCTTTGGAACAATTATTTTCTTTGTTGATGGTGTTCTTTTCTCACAGTACCCACTTGCAATTAAATAAAGCTGTAATTGAAACTCTAAATTCACTCAACATTACTGTCCTATTGGTCACCTCCAGAGATCATTAATATGTCAATGTGAAAAAAAGGTCTTATCAGAAATGCAATGTGCTAAGACAGAAGACCTTAGATTTTTCTAATCTGGAGGCACAAATTGGTAATATGCATGAAACTTTTAAGTGATTTAAAAATTCTCACAATGAAATAAAAGTTCAAGACTGTAGACCATACTACAACTTAACTCTCTTGGGGGGAAGGGGGAAAACTAGTTTGTGTTTGTTTTGGGTTTTTTTTTGTTGACATTTTTATACAAATTACAAACATAATGAAGAATTTAGTGACATATACGTTACAGACATAGACCAACACACTTCCCGTAGTGCAGACATGAAATGTTCAGTCTAATTTCGCCATGACATAAGTGCATTTGTCTGAGTCTTTCCCTAACTGAGACGGGGTGTGTTAACTCATCAATTGAGTCTTTGAAGCATCTTAAAGTAATTCAAGACTGCCCGCCCCTCCCCCATTGGGTCCTCCTCTTCCCCATCCCCTCCCCCTCCTCTAGCATTCCCCACTTTCCTAAAAGGCACAACATCCTTCCAATAACACAAGCAAGCAACTACCAAGAGTAACTAAGACTGCTTCTTTTCATAGCCCATCTGAGCCATTCATCTGTAATTTCTTTCTCTTCTGTTCCCATCTTGTTCACCTTTATTAAAACTACACTATCCTTTTATTATCTTTTACCAATTCTCCTGATTTCTGCTCCCTCCTTACTCCAGTCCTTACAACACATTGCTTCCAAGTTAATATTCCTAAACACACCTGATGAATCATTCTCTTGTTATTGAAACTCTGACGCTTACTTTTTCTGCCTAGGAGCATTGCAGGATTTACTCTCAATTTACCTTTTTGCTGAAATATGCAACTTTTCCCTTTTTGGTACCCTTATCACCCCAGTTGAGTTGAGTTGTCCTTAGTTTTCTGTATAGACAGCATACTTGACCCTCTCCCATATCTTCAATCATGCTGTTTTCTGCACAAGGAAAGCCATTCCTCTCATGTTCACACGTCCAAATACTATCCATCCTTCAAGACCCATTTTGAGCAAAGTTGCTTCATGAATTGGTTTTTGAAGGATGATTGCAGGCACCATAGGAATCCTAGAGTGCTCAGAAAATTCCTGGCACTGACTTCTATCACATTCATGCCTTCTCTTTCTCCACTAAGTTTGGATTAGAAATATTATCCTAATATGCTCACTTCTTACAATTAGTTCTCACTTTTTGTTCTTTATTTATCAAAGAATTGAGTGGCATAGTCACCATGAACAATTATGGAGGTGTAGTGGTTGAGATGGGTAAACGGCCTACCCAGTGTCATTTGTAAATAATCCCTCATGACTTGAAAGCATTAGATGAAACCTCCTTGAGGAGATAAAAGGTCACCAGGGGATAGAAGATGAGATCTCAGACCTGGCAGTAAACCTTAAATCTTCAAGCTCTGGACATTCCCAGTCTGCACCAAGAAATTCATTCTCTGATCCTACAGATTTTCCATGAAAATTCCTGTCCCTGAATTCTAGGCAAATTAGATTCCACTGCATACCTAAAGGTGGACTTCTCATATTGTCAGTGTTTTGGGCCAGGTCCTCTGATTGCAAGAACTCTCAAGCTAATACATATAAGTGGTGGGTATTATGAGAATACATAGGGATGTGACAGAAACCCAAGAACGGGAAACAATAGCACATCTTGTGCCTTGCGAGATCTATAGCTTAGGAACCATCAGAAACCAAGGTCACTTTTATTTCTTAAAATGTATCTTCTTTTCTTAACACATCTGCTCTTTTCTTCTCTTTTTGCTGTCTATTATCCTCTGTTTCCTCAAAGTGTTTCCTTCTTCATAATTTTAATTTGTACTTGGTTTCTTAAGACCTCTGTTGCCCCAACTTAACCTCTAATCTTGATGCCCATTCCCTAACTGGCTCAGTCTCTCAGTGCCCCAATTCTGCCTTACTGCAAAGGCAATGTGATTCATCCAAAAACACTTTAAACAAGGTCACTGACTAGCCTAAATACAGTGCCCACCTAGCTTGTTATGTATATGTATGACGAGGCAGTGGTAATAGGGACAAATAACATAATAGCTGTGACCATTTCCTGCGAGAAGCTTCTCCTCTTACAAGGGAGTTATGATTAGCGTAGGCAACAAGACCCTTTGCTGGTTCAATAAGCAAACATGCTGCAGCCTAGGAGTCATTTTAGAGTTTCCTAGCTCTCCCTTCAATGAGCATATTTTTGAGTAGTGAGAACACCCTAAATACTCTTTCGCAATTTGGGAGCCTAGCCTATCACCTCATCACTAGGGCCTTAAAATGTTCTAACCTGTTGTCTTACCTTGTAGTTAAACACTAAGAAATGTCTTTATAATCGTATACTCAATGAAAGACAGCCCACTTTCCATGACTCTCTGGAATACTTGAAAAAAAAAAAAACTCCCCCAGACATAATTCATTAGCCTTGTATTTAGTTAGAAAGGTACAGGATGTACCTTGTGGAAATAACTGTAAGCATAGCAGATAATTGGGCACATTTGCTGAACAGTGTTCACAAGAAAAGCATTTGCCCATAGCCATTAGAAGTCCCAAGATTTAGTACTAAGAGTTCAGCATTAAGGAAAATTGCCAAATATGAAGCATTTCAGAATTAATTCCCTTAGAAAACAAACAAAATGGGGAGGGGAAACAAAAGCTACATTGGAGAGAATCTTAATGAACTCAGTCCCTGCATGCCCTTTTGGCATGTTCAACTGCCAAGGAGAAAACTTGTGATGTCTGCACTTGGTTATTTAGTTAGTAAAGAGCCAAGGCATAATTTCTATACTGTTGGCTTCACCTTGTTCAACAGCTACAGCATGTACCTGGTACCCTCGCCAGAAAGCAGACTCTGCAGGCCCTTGTTCTCTTCGGGGATTGGTTAGGTTTTGGGAGAATGATGAAAATGTATTGCTACCACTGAGAAAAACAACTAGGAAAGCACACGACAACGCATCCATCTTGCCATCTTCACTAGCAGGAGACATCTATCACTTGTCTTGATCATTCTACTCTGCAATGACAGAAAACCAAGGAGGAAAGGATGACAGTGACCTCCCTCAGTGAGGAAATGTATTTATTTCATTAAGTCAAAGGGGAAAATATTGACTTTCTGCATAAAGGTCAAAAGGAATCTGATTAAAATTCAACATAGACACTTAATATTTAAAAAGATAGCTTAGTAGTCTAGAAATAGAGGAAGCAACAATGTATAACCCAAACAAGATAAATTCTGTCTGTATGAAACCAACAACTAATAGTATACGCATGGTGAAAAACTGAGTTCTATTAACATCAAAATAAGATGAAGATGCCCTCTCTCTCATCACTGGCATTTAACATGGTCTGGAAGTTGTAGTCATAGAAATAAGACAATGAAAATAAAGATGTAGCTTTTGGTAAGGAGATAAAATTGTTGTTTGCGTATTATGTCATTGCTTATCTAAAAAAACCTGAAACAGTTAATAAAAAAAACTGTCAGCCTGGAAAACATAATTTAATATGGCAGAAAATTACAAAATACACATTGAATTTTTTCCTAAATATAGCAGCAACTATATTGAAATTCGATCAAGATGATACACCGAACACAGATGACTGTGGAGCCTGCCACCCAAAATGTTTTAATATAGCAAGGATAAACCCAACGAGCCCTGGAAAATAGAAGAAAGCCTCACGAGTGACTAGGAATTGTGAGTAATTCTTTGAAAATAGAAGCATTCACAAGATATAAAGAACCAAAAAGTAGATCAATACTAACAATTGTCACCCCAATAAATTAAAAAAAAAAAAAAAGATCAGAACATAAGAACCTCAACTCAGACTGGATAAACAAAAATTGCAGAGGAGGCCTTGGATCAATCAATGTGTGAGTAATAGTTCATAGGTAAATTTTACTTATGAACTGATACAAAGAGAGTATTTGAAAACTGAATCCACCAGAATATTAGGAAAATAATGCTATGACCAAGTAGAATTTATTCTATATTCTATGTAGAATATATTCATGAAATGCACTACAATAACAGATCAAAGGAAAAATGTATGACTTTTAATAGACTTTAAAAAGCATTTAGTAAATTTCAATACATATTCCAATTTACAAAGAAAAGAACCTTAGAAAAGGAATAAGAGAAAATGTCTTTAATTTAAGAAAGGTTATAAGAGTATATAGTAGAAGCCTCTAGAAAGCACAATACTAATGCAGAAATATTGAAATAATTCCCATTAAATCAAAAAAGACCAGAAAATATGTTATCACTGCAATTATTAAATAGTTTACTAGCAGCACTGACAAATGAAATAAGAAAAAATTTTAGAAACATACATATGGGACAGAAAAAGAAATATCATCATCATTTGCAGATAATATAATTGTCTGCATAAAACCTAGGGGAATAAACTAAGAAACTGTTGGAACTCACGAGAGTAGATACGGCTAATATAAGATCAACATAACAAATTTAACATTATCTCTAATCATCTGTAATAATCATTTAGAAAGTTAGACGAAAAAACACATTGTTCATAACAGCAACAAACACTGAAAAACCCAGCAAGAAACATTGAAGAACTATGAGTAAGATAAAAGAAAACCTAAATAAAGGTAAATACACCATTGTTTTAAATTGAAATAAACAATATTTTTTAAAGTTAATCAAATTCCAATAAAAACTTTTCTGGACCACAATAGCCTGATTTTAAATTTCATATGGAAAAAAAAAAAAATGAATGAGAGAAGCTAAAACATTTTTAAAACTAACAGCAAGGGGTAACTTGAATGCTAAAAAGCTAAGGGAAAACATGTTAGTAATAGCTGATGAATAGAGAGATGACTCACTGAAACAAAATATTCAAAAATGCTATGGGAATTTAAAATATTATAAAGGTGGCATTTCAGATCAGTGGGGAAAGAATAGTCATGACATTGTGTAAAATGGGTATTTGTTACTTCATTACTTCATACCATACTAAAAATAAATTGCAGATAGATTGAAGAACAAAATGTTTAAAAATAAAATTTAAGTTTAAAAAACAAAGTATCTTTTTATAATCTTACGAACATTCAGTGTGGGGCAGAAAACCCAAAAGCCAAAAATAAAAACAGACATTTGACTATATAAAAATTTTGAGCATGTGTATACTAATAGCATAAAAGTCTTAAAAACATTCAACAGACTGAGAGAACATACAACTAACAATAAATTACTTTTCCTAATTCAGAAAGGGCAATTACAAATAAATAGAGAAAAGAAAGATAACTCACTTGAAAATAAGCAAAATATTAGAACAAGTAATCACATAAGAAAAAATGCAAATGACCAATAAACATGATATTTGCTCAACCACACTAGGAGTCAGAATGATGCAACCTAAAACATTAAGAACATATTTTTTTGCCTAAGATAAAACTAAAAAGATTAATAGCATCCAATATCAGCAAAACTATAAAGAAACATTACCAGAAGAAAAACATTTAAACCATGACAAAATCCTTTTGTAGAGCAATTTGGAAACATGCGAGTAGCATTTCTACAATCTGTGAAAACACAAAGAAGCTTGGATAAAGATATTAATTGAAGGATTTTGGTTTTTGTTGTTGTTGCTTTTTTTTTATTGTAGTACATCCATTCAAATGACTCAAGCCTCCTGACTTTCTTTCCCCTTCTTCACTGCTGAAAATGGATGGAGCTCATCCCAGCTCAGGGGGTCAATTTTTAAGCTTCTATTGCTGAGAGTCCAGGATCTAAAAGGTACAGAAAAGAATAAAGGCAGAATTCACCACCCCCATCACTGCCCAGATTCAGCAGGAGTTTAAATATTCCAAGGGTCAGATCAGAGAGCCTGTACCAACCAGATGGCCTCTACATAATACCATGACTGGGTGGTCGTGTCAATCCTACTTCCAGTGGATGGCAAGACATTGTAAAGTGAAAGGAAGATCTGCACTGTTTATTGAAATTTCTGGCTATGGATACAACTCAATTCAACAAGCATTTACCTAGACACCACATGGGACACTTGGATGAGTAAGACACAGCTCGTGACCTCTAGGAATTCATGTTTCTGTTTTTGTTTTCTACTCCAAATACTTGGAGATAATTATGATGACCTGGGCAAAGGCTCGTTACACTAAACTAGTGGTTCTCAATGTGAAGTCCTGGGACCAGCAGCATAAGCATCTCCTAGAAACTTGTCAGAACTGCAGATTCTCAGGCCCCACTCCAAAACCTACTAAATCAGTATCTGGGGGTGGGGTCCTCAGGTGATTCTCAGGTGACTTAAGTTTGAGAACCATCACTCACAATTCTATATTAAGCATTAAGCAATGCCTAGATTATTTTCATTGTAAAAATTTTGCTTAAGATCACTTATGAATACAAAAGAAACCGCTGTATAGTTTGTATATGCTATTTGATTATAAAGCAGTGGGACACATTTTGCACATAGGACTTCTGGAAACATCCCATTATCATAGAGTTAGCCTATATAGAATGTTCCTGTAGTGAAAACATTCATTTACTGCTAGGTCAATGGATGATTATTTCCTGAGATCCTAGTCTTTATCTGACACTATAGATAATGTTGCAATGAACAAGTTTGTGCATATAGATTTTTCTCCCCTGAATTAATTCCATGGGAGAAATTTCCAAGCACGGGATAACTGGATGGGGAGTAAAAATTAGGAACATCTTTGTAGTTCTTGACGCATGTTACCATGCTGCTTTCCAGATGGGTTTGTCCTCAAATGATGCCAGCTGTCCCGTGAATGTAAGTTTCATCACCAAATTCCCCACACAGGGCATGATCGTTCCATTTTTATGTGTTTAAAATGTTGCCCCTAGGCTGCTCTATTCCACTTTCTTTGTTTTCTAATGAGGTTGTAGATTTTTTCCCATGTGTTTCTTTAATACTCACGTTGCCTCTTGTGTGACTCATCTGTGGATGATATCTTGGTTATCAGAGATATCACCTTAGAAAATAGTCAAGAAGTTCCTACTAGACTCTGGGAACAGAAATGTGTTCCAGGTTTGTTCCAAGTGTATAAGAATAAGGAATTAAGCATCTAAAAGATAAGAAATCCCTCACCTGGGGCATTGGTAGAGCTTCTATTAAAATATTTTTTTCTTTTTGAGTTTTTCCAGGGCTGCTTCTAGCACATATGGAGTCTGTGTGACTCAGAAAAAAAAAAAAGGAAAAAAAAAGATGTCTCTTCCTAGGGTTGCCATCCCTTGCCCCAGGCATGGAGCTTGATACACAGGGGGTTTGGGTCTCCTTTTCCTCCCTAGCCCAGGTGCCCTCGTCAAGTACATCTGCTTGACCTTATCCTACTGCTCCAAGTTTCTATGCAGAACTCCTGATTTTCTAAAATCCAGAAGGAAGCAGGAGGAATCCTGCCACCCCACCCTCACCCCCCATTTCTATGGCCTAAGCTGCTTGCATGGTGGCTTCAGGTTTGAGGGTAGCCTCACCACTTGTGGTTGGCTTTTCTGTGGTTTAGAAGGAAGCCCTTTGTTTAGGCAGGTTGGACACCAGGAGTTGGAGGGCATCTCCTGCCATGGCTGTTGAAAGTAAGTGCGGCGTGTGTCACCATGTCCCATTAGTGAGAAGCAAGGTCTTAGCTATGGAGCCTAAGGAACCTCCCTGCTGCTCTCCCTCCATCAAAGAACTCTCAGTCTCTACCTCGCCTAGTCCCTGACCACTCACCTCACTAATGCTTCTTATGCTTTCAAATATTGACACTCATTTATACCATCAGCCAAACATGCCCAAGCCGTTCCCAGCTTAAAAGAAAAATTCATTCTTCCACTCAGCACCTCCTCTAACTACCGCCCTTTCTCCTTCCCTTGACAGCTAAACTTCTAAAGCAATCCTATACAATAGTCTACTTCTTCACCTCCCATTCAATACTCAGCCCGCATAATCTGGCCTCCAACCCAACAATTCCTCTAGAACTGTTCTCACCATGGATACCTGCTTAGTTCTTTAATTGCCAAACTGAATGGGCACTTTTCAGTTCTTATTTTATAATTGGCCTAGACAAACTATTGATCCTTGAAACGCTCTCCTCAGTTTCCTTGATTCCATCACATGAGAATGTATATGCTCCATAAAGACAGGGATCTGTCTGGTTTTTTTCTAATGTATCTCAAGTGCCTAGAAAAGGGTTTGGCCTATTATAGGCCCTAAATAAATATTTGTTGAATTAACTGTTCTTTCTGGTTCTCCTCCTGCTTATCTGGACATTGTCTCTCAGTGTCCTTCCACCTCAGTATTCAGCTGATGTTCAGCTTCAGCTTTGAAAGTCCAAATAACTGAATGCCAATGTCACTGTTATTTCTGGCATCCCTGAACTTGTGCAAATCAATAATCATACGATAGCACAGGTTTCCATTGTATCCGACCATACACCACTGTAATACAGAAAAGGCATGTCGTTCAGATTTATTTTTAATATCGAATGTTTTCTTTCAAATATAAATAAACATTCTAGATGTAACTTGGAATGAAAATCTTGAGTGATGTGTATGCAGAAACTCGACCACTTAATAAAAAAATAGACATCACTACAAGAATAAAATGCTGAAATAATTAACAATAATTTGAAAGCTGTCTATTTCCTGTACAAAAGTAATTAAAGGCTTTCAAATAGTTAAATAAGGAAATTATTATATAAACATGGTTAGCAGTTTTGTTTGCTAAGTATCTTTAGCAAGAATATGCTGTCCTCTGAATCAAAAAGTGTTTATAAAATTTTAAATTATAATAATACAGGTCAAAATAGTAAAGATAAGATACCATGATTTTAGTCTTCGTAGCATTTCTTGATATAGTAGCATTCATGAAAATAACTAAAATCACCATTAAGAACCATATTTAATGTTCAATTATTTAATTGCATTACGCCATGAGTCTTTCAAAAAAAAGTCCTATTTGGGAATCTTTTCATGACTTGTGAGGATAAATTAAAAGGAAAATGTCACCTTTGCCACCCCCAGCTTTCACAAGCAGGAGGCTCTCCAAAATCTGGACAAACAACAATTAGTTTATCTTTGGTGCAAACACAATAAAGACCATAAAGGAAATAAAGAAAAGAAGAAAGTATTAGAGAACAATGGGTTACACCCACTGAGGTCAGTGCTTCTCCACTGACCTCAACTAAAAGTGCAGAGCAGTTCAGTATTATAAATGTGCAGATGCTTGACCACAGGAGAAGTCCAGGAAGAGACAGTACTAAGAAATAATGGTTTCTACACTATGTTATCAAAGTGTTCCAATTTGACAACTCAGTTTTTAAATAACCAAATAATAACGATTACATTGAAAAACAAGAATTCAAATTTATTCTTACATGCCAGAATTCCATTCTATGATAGTTTATTAGTTTTGGTCACATACTAATCTTAACGCTAGGCCATTCCACAAAATGACCTACTTATAAGTCCTCTTTCTCTGATTACTCCTTAAATATTGATGTCTGTATGAGAAATACAAGCAAGAAAGAGAAATGTTAAGTAACATGGCTATCATCAAAGAGCAGACTATGGGACAAAACAAATAACCTATTTTCTCTAGCAAATAAATGTAATCCTTAAAAAAAAGAAAGAGTGAACCGCCAAATGAGTTCATCAACTAATTGCAATATCAACTAATTATATCAACTAATTGCAATATCTAGACCGTAGTGGGATTTTCATTCAAATAAAGAAATTGCAAAATAAATAAATATATAGAGGGTGCCAAAACAATGTATACACATTTTAAGAAAGGAAAAAACTATTAAATTTGTAATGCTCAATATACACCGATAACAAAAGATGAATACAAGTCACGTTTGATTTCTGCAATTACAAGAGGTGCTCAAAGCGGTTACCATCAGCATAATTTTAATACAGTTTTTTTTCATTCTTAAAATGTCCATACATTGTTTTGGCACCCTCTATATTTATATGTATATTTCTGTATGTATATACAAAATAGTCAAGGAAATTTGAATGATTACTAGATATTTGATTCCATTAAGAAAGTACTATTAATTTTTTAGGTGTGAAAATGGTATGAGCCCTTACCGCTTAGAGATATTCACTGCAACATTTATTAATAAACTGACACAATGTTGGGGATTTATTTCAAAACAATCTGGGTGGGGAGAATGGAGAGGGGCATAGACAAAACAAGATTGGCTATATGTGCTATGGTAGCCAGCCTCCAAGATGGAGCCAATGACCCCACCTCTTGGTATTCATGTTCTTGCATAATCTCCTCCCACATGGAATAGGGTTGACCTTGTGTAACCACAAGATATTGTAGAAATGTCTGACTTCTAAGAATAGGTCATAAATACAGATACTGCCTTGCTATCTCTAAGATCAGTACTTTCAGAGAAGCCAGCTGACTACTTATTGTGAGGACACTTGTGCAACACTATGGAGAGATCCACATGAGAAACTAAGACCTCCTGCCAACAACCAACACGAACTTGCCAGGCATATGAGTGAACCACCTTGTAAACAGATCTTCAAGCCCCTGTCAAGCCTTCCAATGACCACAGTTCCAGTCTGAGACAGAGCCACACAGCTATGCCACTCCTAGATGTATGACCCACCAAAAAAATATGCAATAATAAATGTTGATTAGGTTTTTAAGTCTCAAAGTTTTTGGGTAATTTGTTTATATACAATAGATGGTTAGTAAAAGTGAAATTATTGAAGTGTGGTGATGAGTGCCTAAGGAGTTCATTATACCATTCTCTCAATTTTATAAATGTTTGGAATTTCATTATAAAAGTATCTTAAGGCCAATATTAAAAAAACAAAATATTGGTATTTCATAGACGTCCATTATCTATCCTATTCTCTACACCTACTTTTATACTTAAATGAATAATTTCATACCATCATAACCTTATCGTCTTCCAAATATTTATTTAAATCCTAGACTTCTAAATTAAGCCAGATTCATATACCTGGCACTTGTGACAAATCAATCATCTTAAAAAAAAAATGAAACAAAACAAAATTGTCCTCTCAAAACTGTTCCTGGTATATCCCATCTCCCATCTCCATGCATGTCAACGTTGTTGGACTAGTTACCCAAGTCACAAACCTGGGAGTCATGCTGGACTGGCCTCCACTCTCATTCATTAAGGCCACCACTTTCCAAGTTTGTTCTGTGTCCTGGACAGCCTTTTATTGTATCCCGCCCCCTGCCCCCATCTTTCTGTATCCCTACTTCCACTGTGCTTACCTGACTTTCATTTTCTCACTCCAATCTCTTATCTCACTCTGCGTTATTAGAGGAAGCTAAGCTACGGTAATAGATCCAAATGCACAATAACACAACATTATAAATGTTTATTTCTGGCTCACATAACAGTCCAGGGTGTGTTTCAAGACAGCAGGGAATCCTATACTGCTGACGGCACTAGTGTCTTCATGACTTGGTTTTGAAGGTCTCAATCCAGACAGCTAATAGGAGGGAAAACATAAAACCTAGCAAGCACGTGTGAGGTTTTAATGGCCCTGGCCAACATGCAGCACAATTCACTTTTACACACGTTCTATAGACTGGAATAAGGACACATGACCACCCGTAATGGCAAGAGAGACCGAGATATGTGGTCTGTCTCTGAATCCAAGCAGAAGAAGGATGTTTTGGAAAACAGCTGAAGTTCTTTGTGAAATATCTTTTATGTATTCATCCTTCACCTTGCTTCCAGTGTCCAACATCGAACTTAGATAACATTTACTGAGTGGCAATTATGAAGATTCTCCTCCAAATTCTCCAACAGCTCCCCATCAATTACAGGGTAAAAATGATAACTTCTTACTATTGTATCAAAACCCCTGCTGCTCTGCCCCTAATACCTTCTCACCTCATTTCATGTCATTCCCTCTCATACTAGTATTCAACTAGACTGGCCCATTTGCCATTGCCTAAATAATCCATGTTCCTCATGAGTTACGTCCTGACACACTTTTCTTCTCTCTGTTCCACTCACAAACTCCTACTCATCCCTCAAGCCTCAGTGCAAGCATCACGTCCTCTAGGAAGCCTTCACAAATACCACAGCTCCACTTCCACCCAGGCAGACTACGAGGCTAGCTCCTCCTTCAGCTCTTAGCACCTTGCACGGACCTCTATTCAGTGTTATCACTTTATCTGCTTGGTAACCTATCTCTCTTCTAGGACGTGAGTTGGCTAATGGGGAAAGCAGTGGGTATGCCATGTATTCTTTCCCTATCATTAATGGGACAGCAACCATTTAGGCAGTTTTAACATTTCAAATTCCACCAGCGTACAACTACAGACAAAAATAAAAATCAATATACAGAGAACATCAGAAAGGGAAATACAATTTCCTCCTCCTGTTGAGTAAATGGCACCCCCACCCCCCCATTACTATATATATATAATATATATACACAAACTATATATATAGACACACACACACACACACAAGGTACCCAAAAAATGTATTTACATTTAAAGAAAGGAAAAAACTGTATTAAAATTGTAATACTCAACATATACCAATAACGAAAGATGAAAGTCATGTGTATACATTTTTTGGCACCCCTGGTATATATATGTATATATGTGTGTGTATACATATATATATGTATATACATTCTCAAAGACATGAGTGGCTCCCACTGGCAGGTGTTCATATGAAACACTCCAATCAGATAGACGGGCCAAGAAAGAAGGGACCTCTACAGGAAAGGCAGAAAATTCTTCTAAACTGACCCTGACCTCTGGCCTTCTTTATTAAAATCAACCAGTATTCCATTAAAAAGTTTCAGCCACAAAATGGGGCATTCTTTCCTTGTGATTCACATTACCCAGAAACCTCTGGTTTCCCGGAATTTGTGTTAAGGAGTAGCTTTCAAAGATGATAATATTTGCCAACAATCCCTGAGGCACTACTTTACATTTTCTTAAAACAAAAAGGGGATTATTTTGTCCATATTTCTCATTTCTACAGGCTTTTGCATATATTAGTTCTTCTCCTCTGGCATCCAATAGCAACATGTTCCCATTAAATAATGAGAATTATGCTATTGTCTTTTAAACATCCGTTGTCAATTAAGGTTGACAAACAAGCTCCCTGACATTCTCATGAACATCTTACTCAGCATGTGGATACTAATTTCTCACTCATTTTGAGAAATACTGGTCACAGGCAGGCAGTAGTAAATACTTGAGAATTTGATTTTTACCATCTTCCGTAATTACCTGCTTAATTCTATATGCCTGCATTGTCATCCCAAGTAATGATCTTTTTAAAATGATCCTGTGAATATTGTGGATCTAATCCAATCAAATTACTCTCTGTTGACTATTTGTTATCTTTCTTCTCTGCCGTTTTTCATCCTTTTTCATATCCCAGAAGTGTTTTTTATCACACTTCCTCCTGACCATGGATTAGCATGTCCAGATTCCAGCTTTCCTGTAAGGTCTAGTTCAAATGCCAACATCTCCTCTATGAAACCTGTATGATGCTGTCCTGCCCAACATAACCTAGCTGTCCTCAATGTAGTTCCATCTTCTCTAACATCTTATACTGTGTTTGTATACATTACCATGCATGTTTTATATTTGTATTTGTAGACATTACCATGCATGTTTTAACTTTTCTACTGTATTACAAGGTCCTTACGAAAAAAATACACATTCTCTTACTATGTTATCCTTACAGGACCTTTCAGAGTATTGGATTTATAGATGATTCTCACTAAGTGCTTGTTGAATTAATACATTTTTCTTGGATATAAATTGCTACCCTAGGTAAACTGTTGCTTTAATTAAGAGAGATTTGGGACAAGGTTTTTATAACCACTTGTACAGTATTTGATGTACATAATGTAATCCAAGTTCCTCTATTTGTTTGCTCAGAGATTCACCTTCTTTGCCCAGAAAACTTGTACTCATCACTAGAATGTAAGCTTCAAGAGGGCAGAGATGAGGTCTACTGTTTTCCCTTTATGCTCCTATGTGTAGTAAGTACTCAATACATGTATATCAAATTAATCCTTCATAGTCCAGCTCGATTTCTTTCAAAAGCTTTTTCAAACTGACTCCAGATTCATTTATGCCTAATTCTACATCTATACATGTAATATACATATATTCATACATATATATGTATACATCTGTGTATATACACTTTCTTTGAATAATTCAATATAACAATCATCCAAGGAAAGTATTATTATTCCCATTTTACAGATGAGAAAACTGAGGGTCAGAGACCTTTAAGTAATCAGATTACAAACTGGTTGAATGTCAGTCCTTGAATTCTAATTCAAACATGCTTAATTCCACTGGGCTCTTTTTGCTGCACCACAGTGTCTCTTATCATTTCAAGAGGCTTGAAATTTTCTTCACTTTCCAAAATCAACAGCATAGTAATATAATCCTTCCAGGATTCGCATTAATTTTAATATCTATATTCCTTTGAGATGTATTTTTCTTTCTGTTCTTTACTTCGTGGTATGCTCCGCTTGGGAAAGTGTTCTGCCTATGATGAGAGATTTCATTCTAGTTTTGTACTGTCCTGGCTTCCTTTTCTATATATGAACTAATGTATTTTTTTTGGATTTCTCTCAATTCTTGTAGCTTAATAAAGCGTCCTAAAACACACTGAAGTTTTTTTTATTTTGTTTTGTTTTGTTTTTTTGGTCTCTGTGCACACTTCCTCCTTCCTACTGATCACCTCTCTCTTATTATGGTCCATTTTTTTTCTAATATTTCATTTTAGCATAAATTGGCTAGCTCTTCCTTTCACTTTTTAATTACACAAGTAATACATCTTTATTGCAGAAATGTTAGAAAATACATATAAATGAAAGGAAAATATTAATAATTAAAAATCCCACAATCCAGAGAAAACACTATTACTATTGAAGTTGCCATATTGCTTTGTTTTATCCATATAAATATATTTGTGTAGATGTATACAGATTTTTAAAATAAAATTATATTATACAGATAAGTTATTTTGATTAAAATTTTGTCATTTAGTGTTCCATGGACATTAAAAAGAAGAGTTTTTCTCTGCAAGGAATAAAATGTGTTACATATTTAAATAAATCTGTTAAGACAAGACTGAGACTCTCAGGAGAAATGTGGGATGGAAATATAAATTTGGGAGTCATCAGGATACAGAAGGTATTTAATATCATGTGAGTAGATTAGAGCACCTTGTGTAAAAGTATAGAGAGAGATGAGCAGGTAGAGATAAACCTACAGGCTGAGGGACTCCCAAATTAGACCTGTTACAAAGAAGAAAGAGGTGAGAGAAGAACTCGAAGACTGTGGAGTCTTAAGACTTGGGACTTGGGACCTCTTGTTCCTCAATATGAATGGACAACCAAGCAATATCTGGAAAGACATCCCACTAATGTGAAAAACAGAGAAATAAACTGTAAAAGGGAACTTGAAGAAGGATAAAACAATGCAAAGAGCAGAAGAAATCTTAAAAAAAATTTTAAACTCTTATTGTTCCCTTGGAATGATGAAAATATGTTGTGTCTAGAAATCCAGACAAAAGAAAAATTCAGAGAACAAGGAAAAAGATCCTGGAAGTGAAACTATGACCAAAATTCTTGTTTAAAAAAAGGGGGTGTGGGGGGGGAAGGGTTGGAAGAGAAAGCCAAGAAAATATCCCAGAAAATTGAACAAGGAGAGAAAAGAGTTTTCAAAATTAAATATGAATTTAGAAGTTCACATATGACTAAGAGGAGTTCCAGAAAGGGAGAACAGAGAAAACAGTGGGAGGGAAATTATCAAACACACACACACAGATACACTTAATTCCCAGGATTAAAAACCATAAAACTATAAAGTAAAAGCGTCTACTATCACACAAAATGAATAAAACAAGGTTCTCGGGACACATGATCATGAAATTTTAGAACACCAAAATAAAAAGAAGATCCTAAAATCTTCCAGAGAGAAGAAACAGGTTTCATAAAAGGAACAGAAATACAAACGCTATTGAACTTTATAACAGTTATATCAGATGTGGTGACATAGTGTAAAAGCTGGGAATCTGATGCCTGAGTTTCAATCCTGGCTCCACTCTCTACTAGCAGAGTGACCTTGCCCAGGTTATTAATCTCTCTGTGCCTCAGTTTCCTCATCTGAAAAATGACATTAATAATGGATCTACCTCATAGGGTTATGATGAGGATTCGATGAGTTAATGTTTGTAAGTGCTCAGAATAATGTCTAGCACCTAAATATTTCCTATTTAACTATTTTCCAAATAAATTTAAAGAAGACAAATTGACCAAGACTACAGAATTCTAAGGGAAAATGAGTTGTCACCTAGAAGTCAATACCTAATTAAAACTCTTAAAGTGGTATGAGAATAGAGAAACCATCTTTTCAGACAAGCAAAATCTCAAAAAATGTTACTTCCTTTGCACATTTTTCTTGGGAATCTCCAAAATTACGAGCATCACTAAAAGAGGGATTAAACCAGGAAAGAGGAAGACACAGTAGCCAGAAAATAGGGAATCAAATACAAGAGAAAAGTCCCAGGATCACAGGAGTATAGCAGCAGGCCCAGAAGGCAACCAGAGAAGATCAAAGAAATGTCTCCAGGAAAATAAATGGAATGGGTAGGTTGTGGCTAGATTTGACCATGTGGAACATTATATTGAAAGGAAGAAGAAAAATTAACAAAGGGTACAAGGTACAAGGAAATGGACAAGTGAAAATAAATTGGGCAATTACAAACTACAGGAAAACCCAAAAGTTATATAAGAAACAATCTGTATACTGCTTGGCAAACCAGAGAGCAATATTTATCTAGTCCAGTGATGTAAACACTATATAGTAATTTAACTAAAAACTGTGACATAACTGTACCTGGAGGATTGGAAAAGGATAAGAATTATAGGTTGGGGGACATGTGCACTAAATACAATTTCTAAAATTAAAAAAGAAAGAGGTTGAGTATTGACATATTATTTAGAAATGTGGAGGTAAATACCAGACCAGATATTTGCCACAGATAGTTAGTATACCTGAAGTCTCCTTGAGTCTCCTCACTGATCCTGGGCACCCTTTAAACTTCCTCTTAGATCCAACTGGAAGGCTGATGATACATGTTCTCGTAACCATTCCAAACGGAATCTACAGAAGGCTGGAGAGAACTGAGGCCAGAGGTCAGATTGGAGTGGGTGTATTTGTGTTTGTTGTTTGACTTCCATATTTTATTCGGTCTTAAGAAGGCGATTTTTCATGTCCAGTTTATTGTTTGGCTTGGTAGCCACTTGGTACATCCACTCATTTGGAACAGTCTCTCATCCATCCTCTTGCTGAGAAAAATAGGCATTGATACTATTCCTGTTTGGGAAAGTCCTTATCTGCCTTGATGTGAAAGGCCGAAGTTACTGAAAAGATGGATTGAAGAAAATTCCCAACTTGCTTTTTGTTGCTATAAGCTGTGCGTCATATTCTTATTATAGCGACATCTCCCACCCTCACTCTTAACCTTGATCACTTTAAGGGGTGCCAATAGGGTTTCCAGGATTTCCTTTCTTCTCTGTCATTTCAGTCTGTCCCCATTGCACCATATCTAATAGAAATTCTTTGAATTTTGTGGAATTTCATTGGCACTATTCCCTGGTTTCAAAACAAATTAGTTGGAGGTATTTTGCTTTTGTTTCTTTAATGTCTCTTGGCTATTTCCAATTCTGAGAAAACTTCAGAAACTTATACATAAGCTACCATCTTTCCCAGGAGTCTGTGGCAACTGGCAAGGTCTCTTGATTCTCCTAAATATGCTTAACTCATATCTAAATATTCTTGTAAAATGTATTAAAAATTGACCTATTCAAATTCACAACCTAAAAGTGAATTATGTTTTAATGTATACTAGTTCACACCACCTGGTCCTGTATTGATTTAGGAATCGCAGCAGAATTAAGAGGTGGGTAGGAAAACAGTAAGCCAGACACTAAAGTCATTAGAGAAAAACAGATGACCAGGAAACGGCAGTAAGGAGTATCGTATTGTCAAGTCTAATGGCATAAACTTCAGAGGAGATGGACATGTGGGGTGTGTGTGTGTGTTATTTTTGTTTTATATTTTTTGGACGAGAGAGGTAACAATGAAGAGCAAGATCTATACCTATTTCACCACTCCACCCTACCAAACCTTGAATAATCTGAAATGCAAAGGTAAAATCAGTTTCCACTTAAGAGGGCTACTAGGGAAGCAGTACATTTGGGGGGGCAGCCAGATATCATCTATAGAGTACTAATAACAGAGAATATCATGAAATAGAAGAAATCACCCAATTCGGTTGTGAAGGAAGAGGGAAGGGGTTACGATCCTGGAAAACACTGACATCAAAATCTTATGCCTAATTTGTAATTATTTTGTATTAAAACTATACATGTGCCTGATTTTAAACTTCATATAATGCTAAAAGTTTTATAATGACAAAGAACAGATTTCTATCTCCACCCGTCTCCATGCCCTGGCCCTACACTCCAAAGGCAATGTCTCAACTCATTCTCAACTATTCTTGTTTTTCTTGGTATTTGCTTTTGTATATTTAACTGAAAATTGTGCTTCTATCTCTTTATTCATGAATTTTAGATTTTAGGTATTAGCTGTTGACTTCGTATTATGGTGGGTGAGGACTTACCTGTTACACTTTACCTTTCTCCTCACTTCACCACCCCACACCAACCATCTCAACAATTTTTGGTAAAATCGTTCATCAGTGTTTAAATTATAACAATGTACAGTGATGCTTCTAAGGAACCAAATAGTCTTTTGTAACCATACAACCTGTCTTGTTCAACCCTTCATTTTTCTTAGAGTTGATAATTACCCCATCTTTTCATTTGTTTGATTTTCAATGTACCTCTAACACTAACATATTTTTCCAAAATGCTGCAACATCTCTGTCAACCACTTATTGATAAATTTTTGTATACACTCAAACACACTGATTCCATTTTTTCCCCCCTGGAGGCCTTTCTTCCAGGACTCCACGTTTCTGCTTCAATTGGGACTGGTTTTTCTCTAGGCCTGCTGCATAACTTTTATTTTTAGGACTTCCCTTTGCTGCTCCCCCTCCCCTTTCCCAGATCCCATGTCTTCCTCTTTCTTGGTTTACTTCTGCATTTTGCTAGAACACATTCTCCCATACCTTCCCAAGAAAGATTACAAGAAAATGAAGTTTCTGAATCCCTAAATATCTGAAAATTTGTATATTCTACCTTTATACTTGATTGACAATTTGAGGAGGTCTAGAATATTTCTAAGTTAATATAATATCTTACATATGTGATTTTTGAATGTGCATTTGTAACTAAATCAATATAGTAAATATTATAAATAGAAAAACGAGTGAATGAGATGTGAGGAAGTAGAGACAGGGTAGAAATTTTCTTCTTGAACTTGATTTTAAAAAGAGAGCAGTGATAACTAAATAGAAAGCAAGACAGAAAAGGCTTTCTTTTTTTTCCCTTCCTTTCCAAAAAAGAAAAAAAAGAGGGATTAAAGAATATTAATAGACTCCAAGAAATGATCCAAAAGAGACTAAAATGTTAAATGTCAAAAATAGGAAGAAAAGGAGATAATTCTATAAAACAGGATCTTGGTCCCAGGAAAGAGAGGAATAGAAAATTAGCTTTAAACAAAAGCGGAAATATTTTTCCTTTAAAATGAAAGAGAGGCAGATTGAAGGAGGTAGACAGTTGGTTGATGATAGAAATAAGAAGGTCAGGAAGTCCATGCAGTTTGATAGCTTTTATTTCTTCTATTCAGTAGAAGGCAAGGGGCAGGGGCCGGTTCTGAGAGAGAGAATAGAGGAGGTGGAATGGATGGATTGAGCAGGGCAGTGAAGGTCTGGGGAATGAGAGAGAGAGGCAGACAGAGGAGTATAATGGGATTGCCAATAAATAATCATGACTCACCATCTAGCTCTAACTTTTAGAATCCTAAGTGTCAGATAGAAGGCATGTGAGATCAACACTTTACTTCCTTTTTCCATGCTGCCAGGATGGTCAGGGTCAGGTTTGGATGAGAAATGCAGAAATAGAGAGCGAGCACCTTGGGTTGCTTTGCACCTAACAGGTCTTTAATGAGTATGAAGTTTCCACTTCCCCACAAAGGGCCCTCCCACCAGAAAATCAAGTTCCCAAGGGTGTCTGGGTAGTGTACACATCTGCTTTAATCACAAGCACTGGGGAATTGCTTCAAAAACGTGCTGCACAGGTGGTGACAGAGGCAAGGAAGTGAGAACATGTTTAACAACTTGTTTACAGGCAAGATATTTTTTAAAAGGTTTTTTGTTTTTGTGTGTTGTTTTCTAGTGAAAGATGTGATTTACATGATAGCATTGACAAATATGTTCAGTAGCATGCCGTGCTTCCAGGGAAATCTACTATGCTCTATTCAAAATTGCACATGCACACTCCGTGTTTTACGTATGGAGAAACTGAGGCACAGAGTGGGTAAGTAGGGTCACAGAGCTAGCAAACGGTCGCATTGAGAGTCAAACTGGTGGCCTGACCTGGTCCAAAGCCTGAACCCTAAACCATCATCTGTTTTACCTGAAATACACACACATATTTGGTATGCTAATACATTAACTCAATTAATACATACTGAACCATTTTCTACTTGAATAAAGGAAGGGAGGAGAGAAAGTCCCTCATGCTCCATATCAGGTATCCCTCTTGGTCCTTTTCCTTACCAGCCACTGACAAATCCTGGGAGGAGAGCTGGTGGAGCTCTAGCATTCATCTGAATACAAACTGAGAACATAATATAGACCAAATGCATAGCAAATTGAGTCTTCTGCGAGGTTCTATTGTCGAAACTGTGACTTATGTACCTCTGCTTATGTACATCAAAAATTAAAATTAAAAGAAAATTTAGTTTTTATTCTTTGTTATTCTTTGTTGAAAACTCTGTTAGCTGGAACAGCACTGTCCAGTAGAAATATAATGCAAGCTATATATGTAATTTAAAATTTTCCAGTAGCCATATCTTTTAAAAAGTACAAAGACACAGGTGAAATTAATTTAATAATAATTTAATCCAATATACCCCCAAATGATCATTTAACATGTAGTCAATATAAAAATTATTGATGAGATATTTCATATTCTTTTTCATGCTAAGTCTTCAAAATCTGGTGATTTATACTTATAGCACATCTCAATTTGGACTAGTCACATTTCAAGTGCTCAATAGTCACATTTCAAGTGCTCAATAGCCAGCGGGAGCTAGTGGCTATAGTATTGGACAGCACAGAGCTAGAAAGTTACTTACTGTGAGGCAAACTTGGCCTCTCCAAAATTCCACCCATAAACTCAGCATATGCTCCATTGGATTGAGAGAGTACAACCCCATCCCTTTTAGGGGACTTAGCCTCTTTAATATTACAGATATGGAACATAGGTCTAGAATTGAAGTAACTTGTCCAAGGTCATCCATTAAATTGGTGAAAAAGCCAAGACGAGCACTCCAGTGTTCTAACTCGTATGCTGTGCTCTTCCCATAGCACCAAGTTACTTTCTCTCACCAGGCAGACTTCAAATATTTTATATTTGAAAATACCCTGGGTGTTCTGTTTTCAGTTTTCTTCATATGTACTTCTCAGACCTGCCATTTACTTAAAATAGCATTTTGCATATGGTAGGTACTCTATAAATGGTTTTTAACCAAATGAGATTTGTGTAGTTGGCATAAGCAGTACCTATACAAATTATTATTCAATTGTGTTTGTGTAGTTATTCAAACATTTTAGTATGTATACCATGTAAAGCATTGTGTCAGATGATCAAAAAGGGAAAATGAACTTTGAGATGACCTACCTAGCCTTCATGATATCTGGTGGTAATTGCTAAATTATTTTCTAATGTCCTTAAACTACCTGCTACAGAACAAAATATAGTCTTTTTCTGGGAATCAGTGTTAAACATACTGGCCTTTGTTACCCAGAATACATCCCTCTGGGGAATTAAGGCAATCTTTTCTCATTTCTGTGTGTCTGAACTCTCTCCCATTTCCCCTAATTTATCATAGATCACTACCAGTGATTCTGAGACCTCATTCTCAAGTACCTTCGGCTCCCTGAAAATTAATTTGTTTGGGCCTTGTAGGTAAATGTTCTCTTACTTGCTTATTCCCCTCTAAACTCTTACACCAGTCACCCTCAAAGTGTGGCCTGCAGCTCCTGTAACATATTGAGACCCTTTCAGGAAAACAACTAACAGTATTTGTTGTTAGTAATAAAATTCAAGGGAGATACAAGATGGCAGAATAGATAAACACTGTGCTTGCTTCATGTGGTGAACACATCAAAATTACAACTAAATTATAGAACTATCAACCTGAAGAACTGTCTGAAATCTGGCTGGACCGAAGTTTTATAACTAAGGATATAAAGACAAGCCATGACGAGACTGGTAGGAGGGGCGGAGACGAGGAACAGGCCCCACACCTGTATGAGGCAGATGAGAATCGGGAGGGATATTTCGGTCGCAGAGATTCCCCCCAGAAGAGCTAGGGATGCCAGCCCCAAAACAGGCTCCCAGCCCGGAGTACTGGTTCCGTGAAGACAAGCCCCCATGACATCTGACTGTGAAAAACAGTGGAGATTCTGACTATCTGGAACCTTGTGGGAAGGCTACAGGAAACCCAGACATCTTCTTAAAGGGCCCGCACAGGTACTTACCCTGGGCTCCAGTGGACGGCCAGTGATTCTGGGGGCGTTGGAGACATACAGGGAGAGACTGAGTTGTGTAACCTTGCGGGGAGGTCTGGAGGGGCAGTTGCCATTTTCCCTTTGTGAGGCCCTTCTTCCGTGGAGCTGGCAGGCAGGCGCCATTTTTCTTGTGTCGAGCCTGCCCCCACAGGCCAAATCTGAATCTGATTGGCTTGGTGAGCTCCGCTGTTTCACCCTGCTGACTCATTGAGACCCCCACCACAACCAACTCCTTACCACAGGAGGTTTTTATCAGCGGCTGAACCTTACAGGAGCTGGCAGGTGGTAGCAGGCCTTGGAATGACCTGGCTTTTTGTGGAGCTACCCCAGACCCAGTACAGGCGGCAGCCATCCTCAGTTCGCAGCATGGCCTCTCTCACTCACCTCCAGGTACAGCACAGGCAGCGACCAACTGTGGAACGCTTTGTAATTGCTTTCAATGTAAATGGATTAAATGCTCCAATCAAAAATATAGGGTGGCTGAATGGATAAGAAAACAAGGCCCTTACATATGCTGTCTATAAGAGACTCACTTTAGATAGAAAGACACACATGGATAGAAAGTAAAGGGATGGAAAGTTATTTCATGAAAATGGAAACAAACAAACAAAACATCTGAAGTAGCAATACTTATACCAAAGAGATTTTAAAACAAAGGGTATAACAAGAGACAAAGACCTAGTAATCTCACTTCCTGGTTTTTATCCAAAAAACCCAAAATTCTACTTTGAGGAGACATGTGCATCCATATGTACACTGCAGCATTGATTACTATGGCCAAGATGTGGAGGCAGCCTGGGTATCTGTCAATGGATGAATGGATAGAGGTGGTACATATATTCAGTGGAATATTGTTTGGTCATGGAAGGGAATGGGTTCTTGCCATCTGCAGCAGCATGTATGGACCTGGAGGGTATTGTGCTGAGTGGAGTATGTCAGACAGACAAAGATAGATGCAATGTGATTTCACTTATATGTGGAATCTAAGAACAAAGTGAACAAACAAGACAGAAACAAACTCATAGAAACAGAGAACATTTTGTTGTTTTCCAGATGGGAGGGGAGTTGGGGTGATAGGTGAAAAAGGGGAAGGGATTAAGAAGTACAAATTGGTTTTTACAAAGTAGTCATGGGGATGTAGAGTATAGCATAAGGATTATACTCAGTGATATTGTAATAGCTATGTATGGTGTCAGATGGGTACTAGATTTGTTGGGGTGATAGATGGGAGGGAGGTAGGGGGCAGGGTGAAAAAGGTAAAGGGATTAAGAAGTACAAATTGGTAATTACAAAATAGTCATGGGGATGTGAAGTACAGCATAAGGAACATAGTCAATAATATGGCAGTAACTATGTATGGTGCCAAGTGGGTACTAGTCAGGGGGATCACTTCTTAAATTATATAAATGTCTAACTACTGTGCTATACACCTGAAATGAATATAAAATAATATTGAATGTCAACTGTTAACTGAAAAATTAAAAAGAAAGGGAAAAGGTGAAGGGGAATAAGAGGTCTAAATTTCCATGTATAAATCAAGTAAGTTATGGGGATGTAACATACAGCATAGGGAATATGACTAATTATTGACTAATAATATTGTGATAGTGTGGTACAATGTCAAATGGCTGCTGGACTTACCATGGTGATCACTTCTTTAGGTATATGATTGTTGAGTAACTATGGTGTACATCTGAAACTAATATAATATTGTATGTTAACCATATTTTAATAAAAATTTTAAAAATAAAATAAAATTCAAGCTTATAAGTAAAAATTAACATTTTAAAAAACTTGTATCTGCCACCAGGAACTTGACAGCTTCCCAATATATAAAGACTTATCTGCTGAGCTCAGGGTGATATTAACAGACATGATTTTTTTATTTTACATTTTATAATGAAATATGTCAACATTTGGAAGATCTACATAAGTCAGTGAACCAATATTTTCCAAATAACCCATGTGTGATGTTACAAAATCATGCATGGGTAAAAATTTCATTCAAAGAACAACATAAATCAATGGAGCTGAATTAAACAGAGTACAGAAAGTCCATTGAGGGTTACCAATTCCACACTGCAACTAACCTTTAAGAATTACAACTTGATGAGTTTGGTCGTATCAAATAAAATTATCTACAATTATCTGAAAAGGCTGTTAAAATACTTCTCCCTTTTCTAAATACATATCTCTGCAAGGCCATATATTCTTCATATACTACAACAAAGACAACACATCACAACAAATTAAATGCAAGAGCTTATATGAGAATTCACTGTTTTTCACTAACCAAGTGTTAAAGAGATGAAAAAATGTAAAAAACACAGCCACCCTTATCACTAAATTTTTTTTGGTGGAAAGTATAGTTATTTTTATTAAAAATGTTATTTATGTTAATATGTAATGAGATTATTGTTATTTTTTAATTAATTGATATTTGTCAGGTAAAAAGGAATGTCTCCATTTTAATTTTAAATATGGTAAATATCAATAGGTATAACCCGCACAAACAAAGGCTGTTTGAGGTCCTCAATACATTTTAAGAGTGTGAAGAAATCCTTGAGAACTGCTTCTTATACCACTGTTATACCCTTTCCAGTTTGAAGACTATGCTCTTCAAAGAAAATGAAAGGTCTCAGTAAGTTGTTATAGGAAGTAACATATATAACATATATAACACTAGTTAATGGCCTAGGCTTGGCAATCAGTTTGACTTGGATTTAAATTCTGGCTCTACAACTTACTATGTTCAATAAGTTACCGAACTTTTTTGTACCTCAATTCCTCATATATCAGATGGATATAATTGTACTTACTACCTTATGAGAATTAAATGGCAATGCTTGTCAAACTCTTAAATCCAGAATTATCATCGCCACTACAATAATTTTTATTACCTTTTAAGAGTAACGTGCTACTATAAAAATAAGAGGTATTCTAAAGTCTTGAATTTCTTTTCTTTCATCAGAAAGTCATTTCTCCAAACATATTACCAGTTCAGTTTTTCCCCAAACTTACCTTAATGATTTCTCATAACAGATTTCTAGGTATCAGTGGCATTAAAAATTGCATTTCCTGTTATAAAATTGAAAAACATGTATTGTGCTTACATGAAAGGTTGATTTTTGTATGGCATCTCTCTAATAATGTCATATCGGGGCCTGATTGCAAAGGCTGAATCAAAGCATTAACATGAGCAGGCGAGCAAAGCAATTATCAGGCACTGACTCGGAGGACGAGCTTAGCATTCATTATCTAGTGATAAGTCTATTATGTGTCAAAATTGCTTTTACTGCAGGTACACAAGTTAATGGATCTGATCAGAAAACTTTTCTTTGTCAATGCATTCTTCACCTTGGACATTGTAAATCGTAGACCATTTGAAACATGTTTTTTACATATTATGCCTGTATAAAACACTGTAATAGAAAATTCTCATAATCCTCATGGTTGGACCTGTGATAAAGCTAATTCTTTACTCAATGTAATTGACAAATAGCAGAAACTTCTTCATATATATCTGAGGGAACCACATGAATGTACTTGGATTAATATCTTATTAAACTTCCTGTAGCTAATTATAATCAAATACATTTTGCTTTTCAAAGCGTCATCCACCTTTAAGACTTTAAAGTCATCATTGAAATTGGACATTTATTAATATATATATTTTTTGGATTCTTTTCTGTCACCTCTTTTTCTATTGCCCATGTAGTGATTTTTATTTTTAATTTCAGACGTTGTACTTTGCTATAAAATTTCCATGTGGTTCTTTTTTTTTCATAATTTCTCTGCTGAAAATTTCTCTCTTTTCTTTCTTACTTTTATCTCATGGAGCATAATTATAAAGGGTGCTTTAACATTTCATAATTCTACATCTGGGTTATCTCTTGTCTGTAAAAGACCTGTATCTCTTGTCTTTTCCCTTATGGATTGGTCACATTTTCCTGGTTCTTCCTAGAAGTAATTTTGGATACTAGGTTGTATCAATTTTGAGTCTTGTTAAAATTTTCTAGGAAATATTTTTTGTTTGTTTTTGTTGTTGTTTAAGCAGGCAATCAACCCAGTAAGGCTCAGACTGCAAGTTCTGTCTCACCTTCTATGAATGGTGGTTCTGATGCATTTCATTTCCTTTTCTAGGACTTTGCTATGGTGCATGCCTGCTCAGGAGAGAGCCCAGAACTTGTGGAAGTTCACACACAGAATTACAGGATCCCCGTTTTCCAGCTCTCTCCTCTTCAGGATTTTTCCCATAGCCCCCAAACTCTGTTCTCTGGCCCCCAGAAAACTCTTTTTCCTGGTTCTTCTGGCCAGAAAGCTGGATTTCTCTCAGAGTTTCAGCTACTCATGTTCTCCACTGCTGTGCAGCTCTACAAGTGGGGCCCACCCTTGGGGCAAAGCCATAAGAGATAAAGGGGGAAAATGGAGAACATCCTTGTATGACTTTTCAAAGTTTTGACTCTCCTTCACAATCTGCCTGCTTCTGTTTACTTTGCGGAGTTCTTCGGTACTTGCTTTTTGTTTTTACATTTTTGGTTGTCATCAGCAAAAGAGATGGGCTTGAGTGGTTTTATTCCACTTTTGCTAGAATCAGAGATCCCCTGCCTACTTCAAATTTTATCTTCCACCACTGTCCTGTCACTCTGCTCTAGCCTTTTTCTTCTCTTATGGTTTCCTAAATGGCCAAGTTTATTCCTATGCCAAGCCATTGCACTTGCTCTCTCCTCTGTGTAAAATCTGTTTCCCCAGAAACGTAAGTGCTTCTGACTTCTACACTACTGTCCAGTAACATCAACTGGACACAGGAGGTAGGCAACAATGTACTGGTTGGGTGGCTGTTTGGCTTGAGAACCAATTACTTAAAACTGAGTATTCTTTCTAGTTCAAGCAAAAATAAAGTACAAGTTTATTCAATGGATTTAACACTAAACTAGCAAATAAAAGAGCTCTCATGCTGAGTCTTGATATAAAAATATGTGCCAACATCTTATCATCTTACCTGTCAAGAACTTTGCAAGATACATAGTTTTCTCTTTTATGGCTCGAACAATTGTTAAATACTTCTCTGTGCTTTTCATTTTGCAGTACTTATGCCTTGTACTAAAGTTTGTGTTTCTTCTGTCAGTAATAAAGAACACTGGTATGACTTCATTACCCATTAATTGTTTAGGCTTTTACTTTTTGTTTGCTTTGTAAATTTGATTCTGCTTAAGAGGTAGCAGACTGCCCTGGATTCAAATCCAGTTCCCTACTTACTGGTTTTGAGACCTGGGTAATTTAAGTACTTTCAGTTTTTGTGCATAAAATGAGATAAAACCACCTCCCTTGAAGGGGGTGGTAAAGCATGTGAAATGTCTATCAGTGTCTAGCATAAACTGCAGGCTCAAAATGATTATTATTTTCCTATCCCTCTAGTATCTAGAGTTAGTTTGAGCTCTCCCCATGTTTATTTTCTTACTCCAGCTTTCTTTCTCTCTGTGCTTCTTTATTTTGGTTTCTAGGTAGCTGACTTATCACAGAATTCCCATGAATTTTAAGTATGGGTATTCAGGCTTTCTGAGGTAGAAATATGTTCAGTTTTCTTGAGAAAGATTCAGATTGCTTGAGGCTTTCAAGCACCTCTTAGCCAAGATTTTACCTCAGTAAATCATGTTCATAGTGATATCTTTGTTTTAACCTTACTGGATTTTTTTTATAGAAACAATGACTTCAATCTTCTCCAAGGACAGCTAAACACATTACATGGTGTCTGCTGAGTCTGGCAAAAGGGAAATTTTACCTTATGCCTACTATTTTACAACAGATTAGTTACTTTCCTTCGCAATAATCATTTAATATATAGTACTATTAATCCTAAGAAGCTCAGGCATTATTCATATGAACTGTGATGACTGTACACAGTCAACAAAATATTAGCTAATTACTTAAATAAAACTTAGAGATCCCTTGTTGAGAATTAATGATGTAAAATGTTGGGCTTTCTCGCCAATGATATCTTCATGGAATTATTGAATAAACTAAGAAGTTTGCAAATTTTCACATCCACTGTGAAATTTTAATACATTTCTTTATAGATAAGGACTAGAAAATTAGATCTTTAATTTCAAAAACATGATTAAAATTGAAAAGAGAAGCATAAACATGACTAATTTGCTATTTCCTCCTAATTTACATGTCATGAAGTGTTCTAATGTCAGTGAATTGAACTAGTTTAGCTCTCTAGAAGTTTTACTACATATAGCATTTTCATACTTAGCATTTTTATAGATATTTTTGATAAGTTTCACACTATTTACAGGTCACATTTAACTGCAAATATTAAATCAAAAAGTATAATTCACTAAATTTTTTCCAAGTGTAAGGTATTTCAAGAAAAGTAAACACTACTGTAAAAACGTGGCTTATTCTCTTTAAAATTAGGTTTGAGGCTTATTTATCAATGTTTAAAGGAGCAATCACAATACTATTGGAAAATACTTTCAAATTCCAATGTGGTAAGTTCAGGAGAAATTCCCAGTAAGTGGAGTTTAACCCTTAGGCCAAGACCAAAGGAAATACACAATATTTTTTTCTGAATTTACATGACAATTTTTCTCACATTAGTGAAATCCATTAAGCAATCTTAAATTTTTCCTGAAGCAAAGTAAAATAAAAAAATTAAAAAAAAAAAGAAAGCTTCATTAAACACAGAATTTTGAAAAATTACCAAGGAAAATGTCTTAAAACCGTTTAGAATCCTATTTTAAAATTAAGGAAAAGCTAATAGTTAATATTTTCTTTCAAAATTTCATGTCCAATTCTAAGTACCTGCTCTGATGGGACTGATTACTAGTAAATACCAGTAATGATGACCTGATAGTTGTAAATTTCTACTGTATCAAATTAATTCACTTATACTATTTTCCCTTGATCACAAAGTTAAACTGCTTGAATCTTAAAATGGGGTAGGTGATGAGTTCTTCTTTGTGGGGGAAAAAAAAATTTTTTTACTATTTAGATGTTGGTACTTTCACAGAGGTTTTTGCTTATGAGTTAAGAATTAAAACATATAGCACTAGGCCATAAATTTCACCCCTCTTGTTTTTCAAGTAACTCGAAATTTATAACTTGTTTCCCATCAATAAATCATAAATGACATTTCCTTTCAGTTTTACAGAAATGATTCAGGCTGTAACATAACTTCTACTGAAAAGCAGTATTCTATATTTTCAAAACACAAACATACATTTAGCAAGATTGTAAGAAAAACTGAAAAATGAACTTAACTTTGAGAATCAGGAGGGACAAATTAACCTTTTGTCAAACCAACTTAGAAAAAATGATTTAGAACGTTCTATTTGGGGTGATATTCTTAAAATTTCCCCCTAGGTATCCCAATAATAATCTAATAAAGTCAGGAATTAATATAGAGTTGTAAAAGATGAGAATGAAATTTTATAGGGGATAATGAGTGCTTCTTGCTAATTGAAAGGATCAAAAAATTCTAACACCACCGTTTCAGGGGTCTGCTCAGTTCTCACCTTCCCAGTGAGGCCTGTTCCAGACTACCCTATTCAACACTGCATGCTCTTCACCTCTGCAAACCCGAGCTTCCTTACTGTCTTCCATTTTCTCCCCCATAGCACTTACTACCTTATATATGGTATGCTTATTATCATCTATTACCCCTTACTAGAATGTAGGCTCCGTGAGAGCAGGGATCTGCTTTTCACCCATTTGTATCCCAAGCATCTAGAACCGTGTCTGACATATATCAAGTGTCAATAACTATTGAGTGATTTATAGTTTCTTTATTGCATTATGTTGTTTACAGATGTCATTTTTTTGTTTTGCTTCATTCTTACCTCCCTGGTGGTGGCTCAAGAAATCCTTCCCTGATCCCTCCAAAGCATTAGTCAGAATATAATTCATTATGCTATGGTAACAAATTATTCCAGAATCTGTGTATTTGTTTCTTGCTTATGCTAACGTCTAACACATTCAATGTGGGGGAAGAATTTGAGGGAGTTCCGCTCCATATAGTCGCTCAAGACCCAGGCTGACAGAGCTGCACCATGCAGAACACGTCAAGTCCTTTTGTTACCACTGTAGGGAAAGAGAGAAGCTGGGTACGAGGGATTTTATTTTTAATACTTTCCTCAGAAATGCCACATAACTTTCACTGTTATTTCACTGGAATAAACTAGTTACAATGGTGCCATTTAACCTTAAGGGGGTAGAAATTTCAGAGAGCATATGGAATGTTTGGTGATAATTACTGTAACACATGCATCTCATATTTCACAGCACATATCACAGTTCATAATTGTTTTAATAAAGTATTTCCTCTACTAGAGTGGACAATCCTTAAGGGCAGGTGTCTGCTTTGATCACTAATATATTACAAGCATCTGTTATATATAGCAGGGACTTGATAAATACTTGTTCAATAAAAAGTTTAAAACCAATTATTCAAAAATTATCCATTTTAATTTTTTTAAAGAAAAAAATATTCTCCAAAGGAAAGCATTTCTATTTTTATGTCCATCATTAGCCAAATGGAATTTGGTCTAAACATTTCCAATACACCAACTTTTGTTAAATGCACAACTTTGAAAATAACTCATTAATGTACACATCAAGATGCTTATAACAAATTCATTAATATCCAAGATTCATTACTGTATGTCAAAGGTCATCCAGGGTTAACATTTTCATTACAATGAACTGTGAAGTTCCAGTGAGAAATGGTTGCATGAATCGAACTATTTTAATCTCTACAGCTGGAGTCTAGCACTCTCAAAAATCTAATTCTCTTTCTGTCTTACACACACACACACACACACATACACACACTTATAAACTGCCCATTAGGGCATTAGGGCAATTTAATGGTAAAAGAGAAACTTAAAGGGTATTTGTAAATATGGGATATCATCTGGACAACTGTACGGAGCAGGCAGAAAATCCTAAAGATGCACATAAATAAAATCCCAATAAATGATAGGCTACAGGAAGCCATACCTAAATATTTTAAGAATTTTCACTACAGTAAACGAATTTCACAAACTGAAACACGAGAGCCATGATTACAAGGCTCCACTCCAAACAAAATCTCTAACCATTTTGACAGATGAAAATTCACATGCAACAAGGGAGATATAAATTATTTTTAATTAAAAAAAAATCAAAAATATAAATCCTTGTTAAACATTTCATTTAAAAATATGCAGCTTTATTTTAAAATGTGGTAATGCTCAAATATGGCAGTTGGCTTCACTCATATATGTAGAAATGTTCTTAAAATATCAATACATTGATTTATAAGTTATGTACTGCCCTCCAGCTAAATTATTTTTCACCAAAATTCTCAAATAACTGTCATAAATTGTATATTCTGTTATAAGCCCACCATTATCCTAAACATGGTAAGGTCTAGAGTTAAAGGTAAAATATTCGTGTTATTTTTGATGTGATGGAAGTCACATGAGCACACAGATTTAAAGACAACTAAGTGATGAACCAGCACCGTTGTTTTTTTTTAAACTAAAACTAAATTAACTCACTCTAAGCAACTGGGAATTATATAAACCAAAAATCTCATCCTTCTTTTCCAACCTATAAGGGAAATAGACATGTGATGAAGTTAACTACTAGTATAGTGTTTCACACAATGTTTTAACTACTTAACATATAATTCCAAAATGCAAATGTTTAAAATGGTGTTTGAAGAGAACTATCTACAATGTTAAGCTGTCTATGCTAAGTAAATGTAATGGTTTTATTTACTGAGACATATCATCCTGATGCCAACAATATTTAAACACTCATGATTAACCCACTAAATTGGAAAGGGCTCTCAATAACTACACATAATCTGCATCTGTAGTATCAGAATCAAACCACTATCCATTTTCTGACATAACTGAAGTGAACAGTCTACAAACCTATGAGAGAAATGCTAAGCTAAAAGGCTTTGAGAGTACGCATGGTACAAATTATATTTTTAAAGAAAATATATACACCAATATACAAAAAAAAATGATTGTATAGTCACTAAAGTATTAATAATGGCTATGTCTCCAGGTGATGGGATTATGAGTGATTATTTTGTTATGGGAAAGTATTCTCAAAATAACTTAAGAACAAAAGGTTTTACCACCAATGAAACTATTTTGTCCTTTCCTGTCTTCAGGTTACAAACTTTTAAAGCTGCCAACCAATATGAATTTGTCAGAGTGGCTACCTATATTTGTAAGATTCTTGAAAGAGGAAAAATAGTAAGATCATGGCCATAAAATAATCAATTTGTTCTAAAGTTGAAAACAACTGATAAGCAACTTATTCATTAGGCTTCCTACAGTTATATAATCCTATAGGAAAATCAGTCTAACATCTCATTTTCAAAAGTTTTAAAATATTTTTCTCTATTTTTTTTTGCTAGTTTTTAGGTACTCCACCAGTTAAGGCTGAGTATTTATTACTGTTTCTATTCACAAACATTTTTCTCTGTACTAGTAACAGCACTGCTAATCAAAACTTATACTTAAGTTTGCTTAGCCATTGGATAAATTTGTTAGTGGAGACTGGAAAATTTGTGAAATTCTGCAAAACTCATTTTACTATTTCCAATATTTGCCGAAGCTAAATAAAAAATTTCAAACCACTGATGTACTAAAATATGAAACAAAACCAACAAAAAACATACGTAACCCATTTAAGAGATGTTTTAGATGTGTTGTTAATTATCTGGCAATAAAAGAAAAAGTTTCACGTTAGCAGCAAATTAACTAGATTTAAGGGTCTTGATTTTTTTGGAAACCTTTGGAAGCCTGCATGTTCAACACTGGTGATTTTTTAAATTCTCAATGGAAATGGTGATGGCATTTACTTAACCAAGCTAGCTCAAATTACAGCGAAGTGACAACATGAATAAAATCAAAATTGCCAGTGAATTCCTATTTTTCAGAAATCACCTAGATCTTGTAAATCATAGTTTTCAACTATACTTAAAAGAAATGTGTGTATATACTTTTCATACTTCTTTACATTATTATACATTATTCACATTTATTTTTAAAAAGTCACATGGAGAAAATGTAAACTTGAAATAACATTAAATTCCACTTTACATAAATGATCTGCTTTATTTTCAAAACATTTGTACAGCTACACTTTATTACCTTACTAATGCTTTGTTAAAAGGATATGCCTTAGTCTAAGCTTTTAAGAATATTAGAAATAAGATTGAATTCAAGTACACGAAGTCCTTTAAACTATTCTGGAATATCAAATTTTAAATGGCACAAGTCACAATGGCTAAATGAAGTTTTCCATATGTTGATGGCAAACTACAGAATCATAAAGAATGGAAAAGCCAGAAAAGTGAAATCTGAAGTATCAAATCCGTTCTGGGGAATTATCTTTAGACATCTGGCTTAGTTAAAAAAAAAAAAAAAAAAAAAAAAGAAAAGCACAATTTTTCAAGAATCTTGAAGTTTTTCAAGATTAGAATGTTATGTAACGTGCTGGAAACAATTTATTAAGTGTTGACTAAAGCCCTAAGAAGTGTCTTTCTCAAACACGAGTAGACTGATACTCTACTCCCAATCTGACAAAAGCCCACCCATGTTTTAATTGTAGGCTTTGAAGGACAGTAGGGGGGGAAAAAAACCCAACAACTTATTAATCACATTTGCCTGCCCATTATTTAAAATTTCAACAAATTTAAGCAATTTAAATTATAAATATTCTCATTTAATAAAACACCCACACAATGACAAGAATGAGACTTTAATCAGTTTTAAGTGGAGTTTATAACACTAAGAGATAAAGGGTTGTTAACAAACACAATAACAAATGGACATCTGATTGGTATGAGGCATTATCCTGTACACATTTTTTGTGTATCCTCAGTGCATAGCATTTACACACAGAGCCACTGCTGCACAGCACAAGAGTATCTGAAGAGGCTGAATCAGAGTAAGGCTGTTTAACAGACTGAAATTTTTTAGTATATATATTCTATATGAAAACAGATTGAACTTTTGAACCGGCAGGGTAGAAGGCAACTCTGCCAAACACTGCAGTTAAAGCCCCCACTTTAGTGCACAGTTCCACCCCTTCCATCTGCATGCATGACACATTAACAGTATTTAAAGGTAAACGAGGCACTTTGTGGCAACCACAGCCATCGTTATGAACATATTGCACAAATTTTCTAGAACTAAACATGTAACTTGTACCCTACTTTTATTTTTTAAAGCTGAAACATTTGATGCTGCCGGTAAACTCCACTTAAGTTTATAACCTGTGCCACAGCAAAGAATGGTGATGCTATTTATTCAACTATCCTTTAATAATTATGGCAAAAAATGTTCAAGAGGAGCTACAGAGGACTTGGGATGGTACAGGGCCCAATTGTAAGCTTCCTTAAAAGTGATGCCTTCAAGTAACTTCAGACATGTAAGCGGCTGCACATCCAAAAGGTCTAAGAAAACATTCCAGAAACTCAAAGAGATTACCTACAGAGTGCATTTCAGGCGAATTATGAATACTGTCATAAATAAAGTTTTAATTAGGACTCGAAACTTTCAGTCATAGCAATTCTTGTCAAATTCTATGGGGATGGTAACTGAAATAAAGAGTAGTATGTATAATATATATTTATATATATATAATATATATATATAATGCCATTTTTCCATTTCCAATGACTACACCATAAAATGTAAGCAAGGCTTCTCAAAAATATTGAAACATTCAAAATCAAAACCCTCATTCAGACCTTCACATTCCAAAGGAAAAATAATAACAGTGCAAAAGCCCATTATAATGTCATTATTTATGACCTGGCCCTCCATGTTACATATTGGAACAATACAAGTTATGTTTTAATATACTGTGCCCAAAAACTGTAACAAATAACAGTATTAATAACTATCTTCAAAACATGAATAGTTTTCATTTTAGTCAACAATTTTCAGCTTTTATGAAAGACAAGGTGGCATATAAATTTCAATGGTGAGATCTTAGGAATAGTTGTCGCTATCCTTACCAATTTAATTTATGAGCAGTCAATCAATTCTCTATGTATCAATGTTTAAATATAAATGTGTAAATCCTAAGAGCTTTAAAAATTTAAAAATTTTGTTGAATGAAACTGACGAGGTATGGAAAACATGTTAACATTATTTACTAAGAATATTTTAGATGAAGTTCTGCCTAATCTATTTACCATCAAACTCTATAAATGCTGCTCTAATAGGTCCTATGCAATCTGTATTTGTAAATTAACTAGGTCAGACCACAGCTAGTGAACAATTTCAGCACCAATAAGTTATTGAAAATGAGATTTTACACCATTAAGAAATAAATTGGTTGGATATTCAAATGTTTCAAGGTCAAGGTATAATTTGAAAGACACTAAATTTCTGGGGAAAAAATTCTTTTTAATATCTTCACATTAGCTTTATAATAGTAGCTGTACTCTGCTTAAAATCATATGCAGTCTGGGCATATCAAATATATGACATTTAAGAAGTGAAACTGAAGCCCTAGTCCTAACTCAAGCACTATGAAGAAATAATTCAACACTGCACATAAAAAAAAAATCTATTCTTTCAATAGCAAATTGATAAACGCATTATGTGGGACAATTTCTACTGAAAAAGTAAATGCCTTATTTGTGCAGTGTTGAAAATTTACTGCAACTCTAATTTCCTTTTTAACACAAATAATGTCCTTTTAAATATAAACATTATATGTATTCAGTATTCAAGTAAAATTCCCTAACAGTTAATGACATTTAAAAAATGTGCAAAACTGCAAAACTCATTGTAATAGAATGTGTAAGGTCAAAAGGGTGGAACGGCTGACAGCTATTGGATTGAGTAAGTGCATCATAAATCTTTAAAGAAAAAAAAAACTGCTTACTGTAGAATCTCAAATTGAAATTTCCTGTGCAGCATTACAAAATATTTTATATTTAATGAGAAAAAAGAAGCTTGCAGGCAGCACATGAAGCATCCACAGCAGGTATATGATTCAAAACTAGTAAATATGTGTAAGTTGTTGACTGATGTAGGTACTAATAGCATCTGACTTTTAGCACTGGCCTTGATTACACAGGAGATGGAGCAGTCATTACAATTGAGAAAACATATTTAATAAATCATTGTCAATTTTTATGTTTCAAGCCCATTCTTTGTTGATAGCCTCCACATTTATATGGTTAAGTCATTGTTGCTGTGTTTCTTATCTATGACCACATTATTTTTATATCCCTTCATTTGTGGATTTTTAAGATGTTGTGGAAGGTTCATTCCTGTACCCCAATACAGATTCACTCCCTCTAGCTGCCTTTTCTAGCACCAATATGCTTAAAAAAAAAAAAATGCACAAACAACAAGCAGTGACAGCGGCCAATTCCTCAAATATCCAGATTAATAACTGTAGCATGCTAAAGAAAGGTGCGTGTAAATAGCTGGAGATGGTATATGGTCCAGAGTCCAGCATAACATATATTCCTTTCTGAGCATTCCCTCCATTTCCCTAACCCAAATACATGCATTAGAATGTAGCAAAACCCTTTAGAAACTCCTCCAGCCAACTGCAAACTTATCTGTTGCCACAAGTGCAAAGGGGTAGGATGTGAACCTGTATATCATCACAAAGCTCTTTAGCCACTTCGGTTGGTGACAGAACACAAAATGAGAAATTCCTACGTATACACATCAGTCTGTCTCCACTTTTTATAAAACTGGAATAAAATGGGAAAGTGCCATTTTTATTTATCCTAATTGAATTTTAAATTTAAATGTCCTTTTGACACAAAAAGGTATATACATGACACAGCTACACAACCTTTTTTCAACTGGACAACAAGTGTCAAAACCCTGTGGATGTACAGGGTGTACAACAAGATTGGTCAGGAAAAGAGAATTGTTCCTATAACTGGTAATCTGACACAATGTCCTATTGCCATTAAAAAAAAAAGGTCCATTTTCAGTTTATTCAAGTTTGTTTTCATGTTATTTTATCCCACTTGATAAAAAAAAATTCAGACTTTAGTAATTTGTGTATGCTGATCTTCATCAAAAGGTTCATTCTCTGGATCAGAGTCAGTGGTGTCAGAATATCTATAATGATCGGGTTCATTGTCACTAACATCTGGTGTTACAGAAGTTGAACTGCTAGCCTCTGGATTTGATGGCTCCTCTACTGTTTTTGTGAAGTACAGCTTTACCTAGAGAAAAAGGAGAAAGTTTAAATGGAAAACCCATAAATCTGACTAATCTTAAATTCCTTAGTCAATATATATTTTTAGCAGATTCCTTGTTAAGTACTATGACAAACATGATATTTAAAAGGCAGCAGCCTTTTAAATGATACCTATCTTAAGATTTCCTACATTGTGTTTCTTGCTATATGCTGAAAAGATAAACTGGGATATTAACATTTTTTAATAAGCATAAGCTGCAAGCATTAACTAAATATACAAAAGAAATACACTGAGACTGAAGTTCATCAATAGTTCATATAATATATTTTCAATCAAAAAATTCAATTCACAAATAGTTGAGTTCCAAAAGAATGCTGCACTTACTACCTGTCTAAAACTCAATGTATTCTCTGATACAAACAACACTAAACAAATACAAATACTATATTATACTATATAAAATACTAGCTCTAAACACTTGAAGGAAGAAAAGTTGTCTAAACAGTGGATCAAGAGCCATTATAGGCTTAGCTGAAATAATTGTCAAAACAATTCTACAAGGCAGGTAGTTCCATTTTAAATGAGACGAAGCTAAGAACTAGAAAGGTCAGGAAACTTGCTGAAGGTCACCTATGTAATAGGTAGTAGATGTGGGACTTGAATCAGATCTGACTTAAAATCCCTTGCCCATTCTATTATATCTACAGCCCTTCCCCAATTACCTAAGAGTCATTATCAATTTTTCTCCTTCTCTTACATCCAACATCTAATCCATCAGTAAATCCGTTTAGTTCTACTTTTAAAATACCATAAACAGTTCACTCTGGTACAACATAGGAGTTAGGGGTGCCAACCCCCATGCAGTCGAAAATCTGTGTAACTTTTGATGCCCCAAAAACTTAACTATAGTTGTCCCCCACTATTTGTGGAGGATTGGTTCCAGGACCCTCTGCTGGATACCAAAATCCACGAATGCTCAAGTCCCCTATGTAAAATAGCACAGAAAAATGCACACTGTTGGTCCTGTTAGTTGGATCCATGGGTGTGACACCTGGGGATGTGGAGAGTCGACTGTACATTTATCGAAAAAAGTCTGCATATAAGTGGACTGGTGCAGTTCAAACCCATGTCACTAAGGGGTCAACTGTACACCTAATCTGACCACTTCTCACTACTCCTCACTGCCACTACTCTAGTCCAATCAACCACTACTTCTCATCTGAACTAAACCACTGCAAAAGCCTCTTAACTAATCTCCCAGCTTCCATTCTTATCTCCTCTCCCTACTTTCCTCTGCAGTCTCTATTTTAAGGGAGTGAACAGAATGAACTTTTCAGACAAAATTCAGATTACATCTTTTCTGTGCTGAAAACACTCTTTCTTCATATTCCGACTGGTGTGCTTTAGTCAAAATGACTTCTTATCTATCACTCCTCAAATATACCAAGCTCATTCCTGTCTCAGAGCGTTTGCATCTGCTCTTCCCTCTTTACCCAGATATTTGTATAGCTCACTCATTTCACTTAGGCCTCTAATTAAATGTCACCTGCTTGGAGAGGCCTTCTCTAACCATCCAGCTAAAAAATACACCAAGATCATTCTCTATCCCACCTCTGCTTTATTTTTCATAGCACTTACCATTATATGATACTGTATTTATTTACTGATAATTAAAAGCTTTTATTTGTAATAATAAATATAAAACCTCTTGCAACATTAAAATAGAAAACAATAAAACTAGAAGTCACACTTTAAAAGCTAGTGACTGAGGAATTTGCAGACTTAAAGAAAGTAAATGGAAACCTGTTGATTCTAAAAGACACTTCTAAACACTTAAAAGAAATATAAGCTCTAAAGGTACTTAATATTGGATCTATTTTTGCTTAAAATATATAGCCCTCCCCTTTATCTTTATTCTTGCAATATTCTTATATTTACAAGCTATGGTTAGGTTACGTTATAAAAATGGAATGAAGCAAAAAAAGTGAGAATTTTTAAAAAGAGAAAGGAGGAGGGTATGGTGAAAGTAAAGGGGAGGGAATCAAGAAATAGGAAAGGGAAAGAAAAAAAATGTCAAACCTGCATTTAGGAATCTTCGTAAGTCAGATTTTTAAACCTGGAGAATTCTTACCTACACATAGAAACACACACACACACACACACACACACACACACACACACACGAATTTAAAATGAATCAAATAATTCCGTAACAGGAGGAAAGATTTTTAGAAAGGCAATAACGGGATGATGATCAGAGAATGCCTTTCAGACCACATGAAATTGAAGCTAAAACTAGAATATGAGATGGGTACCATGTAAAGGATACGGGAAAGAATGAGGGTGGAGAGGTAAAGGGAGAAGGAAGAGAACTGGAAAGACCAGAGGCAGAAGAGCTTAGCATTTTGAAGAAATGAAGAGAGACCAGTATGGGTTCATCTCCAGGAACAGGGAGAGAATGTGGTTAGAGCTGACGTAGGAGGCAGGCCTGTGCTAAATTATGCAAGTTCTTGCAGGTCGTATTAAAAACCACAACATCTTTAAAAACTGTAAATAGGAGTGACACAATCAAGTCTATTTTCAAGATGACTTTGAGGGGCTGAAAATAAATTGGAGGGGTGTAAAACTACTGAGACCATCCCATGTGAATCATTCCCAAATGATTTAATTCTCTTCCACCTTCCCCCACCATTTCTATTTCATATCCTAATTTAACTCCCCTCCCCAACGTTTGCCCCAAATCTTACCAAACAACAACAAAGAATAAAGAAAGGAAAATGCCATTTTCATGACTTTTTGTACATCCTGGATTTCGTTAGAAACTTTCAGATTGCTGCTACATAAGTATTACTTGTAAATAATGCTTAATTTAAAAACTAGTCAAGTACTTCATCAGCTATGTACCTAGAATAACACACACACACACAGAGCCACCCACCAACTCCTCAAGATGTTTTTAACTGACCTTAAAATTTGGAGAAAAATATCGATTGGCTTTGTCTTTATTTGCTTTGTCGAGATCATTTTTTGTTAAAGTGAGTACTAGATATTCCTTGTCGTTATCTGCACGCTCTATACTGCAAATACTATCAATTTCTTGATCACATAGACTTCCATTTTCTACTTTTTCTGAGGTTTCCTCTGGTCCTGGTATGAAGAATGTATTCACCCAAAAATGAAACATTTTGTCCTAAAAAAATAAAAATGACATATTTTTAATTTTTTAAAAAGAAAATATGTTACCTGTAATTCAACATTTGCCACAAGAAGTCAAAAAAATAAGCCATGTGTCATTTCATATTTTAAATAAAGGTAAACACAAGGACTAGTACTTGGCAATGTGTGGGTTATCTGTTGCATCTAATTTATGCATGATTTTTCTTTTATTCAAATTTTAAACCAAAAATATAATTCCACGAGTTCTAAGATAACTTACTTTTGTTTTAAAACCTTAATTAAAATATCTCCTTTCTGGACTAACATTAGCTTTTAAAAATGTTGAGTTTGTATACATGTGTGTATTTAAAAATTCAGAAAATGGATTTAATTTTCTCTATGTTTCAACAAGTTATCTATTAACAAAATTTACTTTAACAAAAGTTCTTGACATTTCAGTACAACTTCGTGATGAAGCAAGGCAAATGTATTTTTACTCTTACAGGAATACAAACATTAAGTGGCTCTAGTTTCTTAAATGCCAATGTATGTTTGAAAACATTCATAATAAAATATGGTGGGGGAGAAGAAGGTAAGTACTTGACTTTTTTCTTGTTATAGATGTCCATTTTTCAAAAATCACTTATTAAATAATATGAGGTCTTGTTAACCAAAACCAATGGAAGTTCATAACTTCAAACCTTTCTTGACCAAAAAATAAAATGTTCTCTCTTAATTAATGGACTTTGGTTAGTATAGATCATTTGACAATAATGTATAGCCCTGTGACATCTTATATGGTGCCTACACTGCCATTTAAATCTTTTAATTTATCTTTAAGTTATATTTTTTCCCCAGGAAGATAGTAAAACTCTTAAATATTTTATATCTTAAATGTCTTTATATCTTTTAACAGTACCTACCTAGCAAAGCAATTTTATATGTATCTTTTAAAAAATATTTGTTAATTTTAATTATTTTAGCAAAGACACTGAATTAGTAACCACACACATATTTTACTTAGTCAGAAGAAAATAAGCTAATAATATTTAAATTTCTAAAAATGTGGCTCCTGTATATATACAGATTATACTAAAGCTATTGTTTAAATCATAGTAAACATTTATAAAAGGGCAAAAAAATCACATAAAATGGAAATATATGCAAAGTAATCCAAGATACACAAACATATTATAAATACTTAATCTAATCTTCAGTTTTTACATGTGTTAATGTAATGTACAGATGGTAACAACTGAAATGATAAAAATTAGTACACTCCTAAAGGTACAGGGAAATAGTGATTTAGGTGCCTGTTTTAAAGAGCAAAATATAAATTATGTGTACCAATCTTACAATGAATAGGAGAGAAAAAAACTACTCACCTCAATTTTAGAACACTTGCTAACATGTCTTAGAGTACTGAAAAATAATTTTTCAAAGTTACTGAGATATATTAGGTTGGTGCAAAAGTAACTGCAGTTTTTGCAATTATTTTTAACCTTTAAACCACAATTACTTTTGCACCAACCTAATATTTATACAGACCAGGTAGGAAATGGGGGGGAAAATCAATTTAAAATTTTGTGGTTTTCCAGCGATTTGAATTCTAAATAAAGGAAATCATGTTTCTTCTAATACGTCAGAGTAAAGTTTTAAATTTTTGTAGTAAATGAAACTTCCTCCCATTTTCTTTCAAAACTAAAGCTAAAAATCAATACTATTACTGAGAATGTCTAAAGACTGGCAATACGCTACCTATTACTATGTTTAATGAGGCAGTGACAATATACCAAAACTAGTGTTTTTGCTCATTACCACCTATAAATTTTGTACCTTAGGTTCACCTTAAATGTTCACTTCATATTTTAAAACAAGATAGTTTTGTTTCGAAATGAGCTCTTGCGTTCTCTAAATATAGCTCAGTTAAGCAAACCTCACTAACTTTTCTAAACCTGCGTATTTAAATACCACATTTTTTCATTCTTTATTACTTCCTCTTCATACCTATTTCTCTTCTAGCTAAAAATCAAAATACTCAGTAAATTTAAGGCAACTAAATATAGAATGACCCAGTTGCAAAAAACATAAACCAAAACGGGGGAAAGTGGTTTGTGTCATTACACAAGACCATGAAACAGAGCTTATTTATACATATAGACCAAAGATTTTTGAAACTTATGTCCCATGCTAACTTCTCAGTTAATTAATCATCCCTTCTAAGAGAATTATAACTGATTTCCTTGGATATGTATACAATCTTTAATATTTTTACAAAATTTCTTTGCATAACCCAAGTTACAGAAAATTCATCTCAAATTAACAGTGCTATACGGCCTTTTCTTTCTTATCGGATTATTTTCCATTATAATGGCTCATCAATGCCACAGTAAGCAAAGCATGTACAAATTTAACAGAAAAAATAATTATATAATTAGGTATCAGTCTTAAAATAAAACATACCTTTTAATCACTCCTTACAGATTGATTTCTGCCTAACCAAATGCCTTAAGCAAAAGATCTGAGGTTATGATTAAAGGTATGACTATTTTGGATATTTTTCCCAATAAAAGTAAAGTGCAAACCTTTTTCAGCATCTTGTTCTGTTTGTGGAAGAACTCTACTTTGATGTCACCACACACAGGCAACGGCTGAGGGAACTCAAAGTACATGAACTTGTCTTCTCGTCGTGTGGGTCCTGAATTGGAGGAATATATCTTCACCTTTAGCTGGCAGACCACAAAATGAGGATCTGCATGGTTAAATACATATAAGTATCATTTCACAGGAAATGCCTCTGATTGTCAAACTGTCAAAAACTATTTTATGATTAATATTAGCAATATATACAAAACAGTAATTCTGCTTTTGTAACCCTGATCTAAAACAAATCAATGGAAATAAATTAGGTCAAAAATACAATCAATACAAGATATTCCCTAATTTGAACCTTCAACATAAGGTTCTACTACTGGTATGAAAGTCAATTCTATTTCATAAATATTAAGTCCCAAGATTAGACTTCCAGCATTATAATAACATAAAAACTTTATCATTAAAATGCTAAAATAATTTTCTGGCAAGTCTATGAACTGCCTAAAAGGTTAACTTTTTAAAACAGTTATTTGCTGCAGTGTTTTAAAGTCTCTACCATGTAACAAAATACACAAAACACAAATCACTACATGTTCACAAGAAGAAAGAAATATAATCTATAACAAAACAGTAAATTTCATAAATGTAAGTCTCGATATTTATAAAAATATTACCATCATTCATTTCATCTATAGCTCACATTTTATTTTTAAAGATACATAAAGCCACCATGATGAGAAACAGGAAGAAACTTGAAATGTCTGCAAAGAAATGTGACAGACATCAAGTACAAACTGTAGCACACCTCCTTCTCTCTAAAACACACTCCATATTCATTAATAAGTATTTTAGCTTTGGCCTATGTTTGTTTTAAAATAACTAGTGAAATATGACCTCTCAAAATATATCATGCTTATATATATTAGCAGAGCAACTAAAATGTAGTGTGAAAAGGGATTATATTGCTTTTAAAATCTACTCAAATACATTTATACCTAATGACATTAATGATGGAAATTAGTTTAAGACATGAATGTTAAGATTCTAGGACTTTAAAAACTTTATCTAAATAACTGGACAAAATATAATTCATTTGTAGTACACTTACTTCAAAAACAGAAGTTCATTAAAAAGAAAGTGACTAACCTTAGGAGGGTTAGAAGTGGGTCTTGAAGGAAACATGCCAAGATAATCAAGAAATAAAAACAAGCTTGCATAAAGTGCTTGAGAAATATATATATACACGCACACACATATATATGTATACATATATACATACACACAGAGATATAAAATTCTCAGCACCAAAAGGCATCAGCCTTAAAGATGAAAAAATAAGTATCACGTTCTTTATCAATGTGACCCACAACTGAGAACAAGGCAAAAAGCTTATCCAAGCTAAACTAATTTTCCAGTTTAATAAACATCTATTGGCTCATCTATGCAATATCTGAAACAATCAACAATTACGTAATAAACAGTGGGTTTGATAAAAGCATGTGGGGCTATTCTAATATGGATTTGTGTGACATTTACCATGAGAAAAAGATTCTCAAAAAAGGGAAATATGACACTAACAATCTGTCAATAATTTTCACTTCCTTGTTAGATTCAAAGAACAATGAGCCATTTTACATGATCAAGATTATATAATACTGAATATTTGACGCGGAAATCTAGCTTGAAAAAACACACAAGGTATGATTTCAAGTTATGATGAAAATCAACCAGAATGAAAATGCCTTCTAACCTTATTAATTCAAACTGCACTAATTCAGATTCTGATAATCCTGACTTTAGAACTTTAAAAAGCAAATTAAGTACATAAGCCAGATTCAGTATAACTACATCTAAAATATGTATCTACAAAAATTTTAGAATTATATAAATAATCCACAAACCAATTAAAAAACAGTGTTACTTAGAATTTCCCTCAAAAATTAAGCTAAAAAGTTTTAATAAAAATAAATGGAAAAGATTTCCTCAAATCACTAAAGAAAATAATTTTCTTTACAATATGAATTTCACATTTTAGATCTATAAGACAAGTCCAACATTAGTATAGTTCTGTTGACTTCTAGATACAATTCCAATATATATTAATATTATTTGATACAATTGACTATGCTCTAAATATTGATAACTAGTAAAAAAATCAGAATTAAATTTTCTTGAATATATGTATATTGAGAGTATTGACAGATAATCACAATGATCATCTTTTATTAACATTTTTAACTCTTTAAGATGTACAGAATATAGTAACTTTTCCTTTATTTAGAAACATTAAGACAATAATCAAATATGAAAAAGTTAACTCCTGACAACTTTGCAGAAGACACTATTTTCACAAGTTTTTCTTTCTTCCCTGATACTATCTTATTCCTCCTGAAACCACGCTGTTGCAATTCCCCTTGTTCCAGTCCTCACCCTGCTTTCCTCTGAGGTGTCCCATCCTACAGCCCCACACCACATTTACACGAAAGGCTTAACTACTATGTCTCTTTCCTGATGCTTCCCCAAATAGCTGATGTATCTTTCATCTAAAGATTCAAACCCATACTTTCAAGTACTCACTGAATATCTTTATGTAAACAGCTCACCTTCAACTGATTTAAAACATGTTTAAACCAAAATATCAACATTCATGTCTCTAAGGCTCAAATATATTTTTCTTTCCTCTCTTTTCTGTGAATTATTCACCTGACCAATATCAGGTGACAAAACTCCAACAAAATCTGCAGCTATAAATGGCAAAAGAAAAACTAATCTCACCCCATTTGCCTTAGCAAAGCACATGTGAATTAGAGCAAGTCACATAACTGGTTTCCTTTCCACCATTTTTTTCCTCTTGTAATCATCACTTGCTATACAACTCTATTTAAAACACAGCTTAAGCCTCCAGTATTATTACTGGCACCACACTATTTAGCAAGTCAAGTCTGATATCCCCCTTCAGGGTCCTCTAACAGTCAACCACACATTCCATTCCCGTTTTATTCTCTGTCTCTACATTTCTTGTCCAGTTCATATCCTTCTGTTGTACTTCAAGTTATTTCTCATTAGCTGTAATACTTCCTTCAGTTGCAATGCCAGTCTAAACTGTGTTCAGTAAAGAGTTGGGCTTCCTTCATGACACTATTTGGCAACCCTTAAAACTTTTTCTGAATCATTTATAATTTATATATACAACCTCCCATTATATATTACTTATATACAGCTTCACTACATACCGTTTCCCCAAAAATAAGACCTAGCTGGGTCATCAGCTCTAATGCGTCTTTTGGAGCAAAAATTAATGTAAGACCCGGTCTTATTTTAATATAAGACTGGGTCTAATATAATATTATATAATATAATCAAATACTGGGTCTTATATTAATTTTTGCTCCAAAAGATGCATTAGAGCTGAGGGTCCAGCTAGGTCTTATTTTCGGGGAAACACGGTAGTATTAAATCACAGTGCATTGAAAACTAGTAAAGCTTGAAAGATTTCAGTAGTCAGTTTAACTATAATACTGAGACCAATACAAAAACAAAAAAACACAACATTTAAATGTAGGCAAGCAGACCAACTGATGAGATTTTTACTAGTGAAAAAAATTATGCAAAATAAGATTACTGAAATGAATGATTGTTCTCTTTCCCTAATATGTTATACCTTTCTTATGGCTCTTATACTGACATCTATACTACAGGAAGAACATGAATTTTTTTCTTCCTTTTTCTTCTCCTCTATGAATCTGTTAAGTTCCTATGTCAATCACCTCTGACAGCCTAGTGCCTTGCACTCAGCAGTTTTTAAAATTGTACTGAGATGACAAAAGCATCAATGAGGTCTCTCAGAAGCCTTTAACATGCTACATTAATAAAACTGTGGTCTTTGATAAAGTTGCCTTGCTCTAAGAATACAGGAAATATCTGATGAAGGTGACCACACTTATCTGACAAAGATAAACAACATCAAGTAATTAATTTCCTAGATATAAATTAAATTAAAGATAGAAATTGTTTTAAATTACATAAATATTTTCAAGAAGCAATACTTAAAGCTAAAAACAAAAACCACGAATGAATTGTTGAATATCACCGAGATGTTATTAGAGGTGTTAAAAGAAATAATGCAGTAGTATCTTATCTAGAGTCTACAAAATTGCACTCTAAATACTCGGATCTAAATCTCGGTTTTCTCTAATACTTCACACTTTGACTCAGCTCTATTTAGTCAATATATTTCAGCTTGTTGCTATGTCTTATCATTTTTCCTTTGCTCTTTATTGCCCTTGTCGCCGTTATTATCAGTATCTGTCTTCCTAAGATATGAAGGAATTCACCTCAACCCCAGTAAACTGATGATACCCACTGCTACTCTCAAACTGGATCTGACGGGACAGATTTTTTAGTCATCTGCTCAGACTTTAGGCTGTATTTGGTCATTGCAATACAGATTCCCCCCCCGCCCCCCATAAATACAATTTGGTTTTAAAGACATTAAAACCCATTGCTCTTGGTTTCCTTAGCCCAATGGACTGAACAACTGAGCTAATTAATTAGTTTAGATGCTTCAGAAATACATACACTATTGCATAAATTTTACATGTAGTAAATATCATTCTACATTTTTATATAAACTTCTAGGTATGTTAAGGTGTTCCAATACATGGAAGAATGAGAATTTAGAGCACTTACTGCAAGTTCCGCCACTGAACATTGGAATAGTTTCAAACATCATCTTGTGAAACAACAGTGCCACTGGTCTATAATCCAGATGATTCTTTAACAGGTAGCTATAATAATACACATAGCGCCTCTGGCTGGGAATAGTTACTCCCTGGTGGACAAAAAAAAAGAAAAGCCAAATTCAGAAGAGAAGTTCCATTATAGTTATTTCACTAAATTGTTATGGTAAGTGGGTTGTAGTCACTAAAGAACACATATACAGATATTTGACTTTAAATGATTAATATTTTAATTCAGCTCGATAATAGGGTAAATCAGAGCAACATCAATACAAAGGAAAATATCAAAATAACTTTTGTCCCTTAAAATACAATGATCATAACACCACAACACCCCCATTTGGTCAATGCTCACAACCATGCTCTGACTCATGAACCCAATAAGCAAAGGCCACTACATATCCAAAATAACTGTCAAAGGCCTCTGCACTACAGCTGTACACATAGGTTCCCCACAAGGATTTATGGCCTCAGTTCCTCACAAACTTAGTTACCTATCTTCCGGGCAAAAGCATATCAGAATCAGCAAACCAGATAAAGGTATACTGCCTTTAAAAGGTAAAAAGACCAGCAGCAAAAAGTAATGCTCGCCTTAGAGCCCAACAAAAACAGGAGTATGTGGTTGACATAAATGTATGAAATAGATAACACAGGTACTTGGAAATGTCCCTGATCTACATATTATATATGTTTGTTGAAGAAATCAGGAAATAAGTAATGTTTTTAGAAAATTTAAGTATTACAAAAGCTAAAAAAATATATATAATTCATGTAGTATCTAAAAGGTGACTTATCGAAAGAAAAAAATCTTAGGTGTGCAGCAATGCATTCACTAACAATACTGAATAAATAAATGAGGTTTTAGGCCATTTATCTAAGGTTTCTTGTTTCCTATTACACAATGTGACTTTAGGAACATTCAAGCATTTAACCCAGAAATATAAGGTAAATAATAACATTAAGAAGTCTGACAGTTAAAAGTGACTTGCAAAAACTTAAAAGTATACTCAAGAGAAAAAAGAACCTGCAATATTTCTCTTTAAGTTAGTATTGGAATCTAAATCTCCCAGTGTGTTAAAAACTCTGAACATAAATACTTTTCTTCCCTCTAATGAAAAGTACATTTATGTAAATTTAAAGACAGGTATGTTGAATGACAGGTATGTAGGTATTCACTGTAGTATTCTCTTAAAGGTTAGCATAAATTTTATTACAGACAACTGAAAATATATAAATGTCAAAAAATAGCCATTTCAAATCAGGACAAATGCTTTAAGATTTTGGTTATGGTGCAAAAACCATACATAAAATCAGAAGACTTGGATTTGCATGCTGACAGTTAAAACACAAACTCTGATTTGATTCCTCAGGAAAATGAAAACAATAAGATGCAGTACTTTCTTCAGAATATTCTTGTAAGGATTAAACACTAAATGAAGTTACACAAAACATGCTGAAACTACAAAATATTACACAAATCCTAATATTTTAGAAATTCTACCCATATTTAAGGTATCATTTTGGAATGGCAAGACTTTCAGTTCTGTGTATTTTCTTAAAGAAATAGTGTAAAGTAGTATTACTTTGAAGAGCTGCTACAAAAATTAATGTAAAATTTATTAATTTGAAAATGTCTTAAAGTTTAAAAAGTATTTACACTTAAAATAGTTCACCACGTTATTTAATGCCACTTTAGCCAAGAACTTATCATTCATACCATCAAGATAAAATACTTGGAATTGCAAAGCAGGTTGGGGGAAAATAGCAGACGAAAGACGAGTGGAAGGGAATCTTTTTTGAGTCATGTAAATTTAGTATCTAGTCTAAAAATTAAATAAAATTAAATAGAATTTTTGAAGATTTAAACCAATCTAAGAAGACCAAATTATTTTGGGAGGTTTAATTAAATTACAGATATTTTTCTCTTTAGCTCCATTCTTTGTATAAGCTTGTATGCAATAATTAAAAAGTTTTCAAAGCTTTTTCTCAAGTAGCAAATGACCAGTAGCGTATCTCTAATGCAGGTGTTTTTGCACCGAGTTAATCCTTACCAGTAAGGACTAGGTAAATGTGTAGAGTAAGAATATATAAATCTACTAGTTGTCAACACTGGATAAATAATTTATATGTAAGTACAAGCTGAACCAAAATTACTGACACAATTCAAAGAAAAACTCTGAGAAGCCACAACTGTAAATTTCATTCATTTTTTTATTTTACTATATTATGTACAATTTGGCTTCTATATCCTAACTTTGCAATTCTTATCTACTTGTTAGCTTTCCAAGACCTCAAATTCAATGTGTCCAGATTAAGAGAAATATAGTCGGAAAGTTCAAATGTGTGTAGACCAGAGAGGAGGACCATGTGTCCTCCTCACTCTTATCTCTCATAGCCACGACGTATACGTATTAACATTTGGTTAATAATATAATGAATCATGCTGTAATCTAGGATTTGAAATAAAATGAATAAAACTTCCACACTAAATTCACAATGAATTTGTAATACTTCAAGTAACCCATTTCCTGCATGCATAAACGGAAAACAACGATTTATGTGCATGTTTTACCTATAACATCTTGAATATGAAGATTTAATTTTAAATATGTATCTTTTTAAAAACCTATGTACATTTTACTCATCTTCAAAAATTTGTTTTATGCATTATGAAAAGAGGGCTGACCTTTAAAGTTCTTGGAAATTAAAAATACATTTTCAAAATTTCCATGTTTCATTTCAATTAAGACTAGTAAAAATCTGTTTTATTTTTTAACCAAGAACTTTTAAGCTAAACTGGTCTATAACTATATCCCAAAAGTATATAGTTCAACTCTCTTCTACTAATCACTCTCCTTTCCCACTCTAATTGTGAAGAAAATTACTTATATTCTTAACCTTTTTTCCTCAACTGTAACTTTCAGAACATTCTAATTTTAGCTAAACTTAGCATTCTTCAGGTCAACTTAGCACCACATTCCTGGCCATCATCTCAAAAGGCAGCCACTGCTTCTTCAATTCCCTTATGTTCACAGACCAGGAGGGAGGACTCGGGAGGAGAGAATGGGCCCTCTATATCCACGAATACAGAACCAGAGATCCAGAAGCCTGACTAAGGGACTTGAGCATCTGCAGATTTTAGTATCCACGGGGATTCCTGCAACCAATTCCCCAGGGATACCAGGGACAACTGTATTTGGTGTTACTCCCACTATCCCTTCCATCCCGCTTTTTCACTGCCTTTACGCTCACCTATTCCAAATCTCGACGATTCCATAACTCTTCTGGTATGCACTTATTAAACTCTTGACTACAATGATTTTAGCACTTTGTTCAGCCCACCTTTCTATCTTGTCTCAGACATAATCCTCAGTGAATTCAGCTCCTACCTTACTTGGGAACCCTGAGGTCATCCAATGTGAGCACTCTCCAAATTTTCTTCTCCCATCTTAAAATCTTTTCATTCCTGATTATTTTGTAAAAGTAGCTCTTCATGTTCACATAAGTTCCATTTTGGCAAGCACTCTATTAATTATCTCCTCTCTGGCATTTGCCTTTATTCTCTCCTCCTAATAATAAGCTCAGGTAACCCTTAACCTTTACTCAAAACACACAATAATTCAAAGACCCAAATCCCATATTCTCCCCGTATCTTGTATCGCTCTCAAACTATCAGCCTCTTTCTCTATATAAACTCTTGAGAAGAAACCTCTACTCTTTAACCCATAGAAATCTGTTATTATGAGGCTTTCTTAATGGTTAACCAGTGATCATTTCCTACTGTTTTCCTAGTCCTATCCTGGCTTGTTTTGGCTGCCATTTTGAAAATTCCCTGCGTCTGTCATAGGATATACTCTCTAAAGCTTTTCTCCTGTCCTTACTGGCTGTCTTTGTTTTCTTTTCCCTAAATATAGGCATATCTCAAAAATTTGATCTTAGCTGTCCCTTCTTTATGCCAATCCTATCTACTGCAGTAGTATAATTATCAATTTCAGGCATTAACTTCAAAACCTGTGTCTCTCAATATGACTTATTCCCAACTCGCAGTCCAGAATTTCCAACACTTGGCTGGACATTTCTAGCTGGAAATCGCAGAAGCACTTAACACATAACATGTCCAAAAACTGAAGCTTTCATAGTCTTGCATAGACCAACTTCTTTCTGTGAATGATATTCACTATTTTCTTCAGCACCTGATCCCAAAACTTCTTCTAATATCACTGCCACTGCTGCTTATTGAGCCCTCACCTCAATTCTCTGCATTGCTCTAAATGCTTACATAACTGTGTAATTTAATACTCATAAAGTGAGTATTATTGGCAATACCACTTTAGACAAGATGAAGTCATACATCTTATAAGCAATGAAACTGGATTTCACCATAGCACTCCAACTCAAGTTTGCAAACACTATACTGTTCTGCCATTTTCTTCCTGCTATAGTGAAACAGATAGTCTGAGAGACAGTGGTGACATATATAGGGTTATAGAAAAGAGAAGTGAGGGAACCCCAGCAATATGGCAGAGTGGAGGCAGAGATTGGTCTATCAGTGAGCACATAACTATCTGGCATACACACACTACACCCAAAATAGAAGGCAAACAAGAGGTTAAGCTTATTTAAAATATTCATATCTGATTCCTACACATCTATTCAGATGCTAAAATCCAGATTTTTGACTCTGAAATACATTACCTCTCAAAATATGAGTTTTGGTTTTCTGTGGCCATTCTAGTTCAGCCACCTCCTGCAATTTTGTAATAGCCAACTGATGATCAGTCTTTGATTTATCTGTTCTCCAATCTTTTATTTATACCACTCTTTGACTAATTTTACAAAAATATAAGATAAATCATATTACCAATTAATTCAAAATGTTAAAGATTTCCCTCTGTCTACCCAAATAAGAACAAATTTTTCACACATGGTAATTCCATTACAACATAAAAACACAGCCCAACCTCTTTTACCACTCTCTCTCTTTACTTATTTTTTTATTGGGGACTATTGGGGAACAGTGTGTTTCTCCAGGGCCCATCAGCTCCAAGTCCAGTCACAGTTTTCAATCTTAGTTGCAGGGGGCGCAGCCCACCATTCCACGCTGGAATTGAACTGGCAACCTTGTTGTTGAGCGCTTGCGTTCTAACCAACTGAGCCACCTGGCCGCCCCTCCGGAAGCTCAGCAACGGCTCATTGTCTTCTACCAAGTTGTGGAGGGCGCAGTTCACTGGCCCACATGGGAATCGAACCAGCTACCCTGTTGTTCAGAGCTCATGCTCTAACCAACTGAGCCATCCCACCACCCCTCTTTTACCACTCTTAACTCTCACAACTTCCTGTGTGTATTCTTGCTTTTGGCCGGATAGAAGTATTTAATTTCCCCCATACTGTACATTCTGGTTTTTTAAATATACTATCTTATTGGATATTAAAGTAGAAGGACTACGCAAGGAATCACCTGGGAAGTTTTACATATTTTCTAACACCTGGACCAATTCAGACAATATAATTATTTGAAGCTTCCAGCTTTGATAGGAGCCACTTGAAATGCAATTCAGACCAGGTAGTGGGGGGCTCCTAAACATTTTCATTCTTAGATGGTCTATTCAGATTTTGTATTTCATCTAGAAGCATTTATGATAATATTTTCAGTGAAAATTGCTCCCTTCCCATTGAAATTTTCAAACTCATTAGCATAGACTTAAATGTAATTTTTAATTTTACCTCTAGACTGTAGTTATATCTCCTTTCTCAAATTTAACGTCTAATATTTGTTTTCCCTCTTCACTTTTTTCCTTTGATTGGCTTTAGAAGAGATACACTGATTTTATTGGCATTGTCAGTGTGTTCAGATTTATTAGTTGAAATGGTTTACTGTTTATTAATTTACATATTTATATTTTTATCTTAATACTTCTCTCCTAATTATATTAATAATCTCTAATATGAATTTGTATTTCCTCATTGACCCAAAATCATTTAAGTGACTTTAAATTTCCAAATGGTTGATTCAATTTGGTTAAACTTTAAAAAAAAAAAAAAAAAAGAAAAGAAGTCATCTCGGGGCAGCCAGATGGCTCAGTTGGTTAGAGCGCGAGCTCTTAACACAAAGGTCACTGGTTTGATTCCCAAATGGGCCAGTGGGAAACAACGGCTTCAGCTTGGATCTGAGCCGCTGGTGGCAGCCAGCTGGCTCAGTGGTTAGAGCCCGGTGCTCATAACACCAATGTCACCGGTTCGAGTCCCACATGGGCCAGTGAGCTACTCCTTCTTACTAGATTGAAAAAAAAACGACGACTTGACTTGGAGCTGAGCTGCGTTCCCCCACTCCCCACCCGCCACAACTAGACTGAAAAACAACAAATTGACATCCTGGAAAAACACACTGTTCCCCAATTTAAAACAAAACAAAACAAAACAAAAAAAACTCTAGTTCTATTGAATTGTAACCAAGGAATGGGTTTATATATTTCTACTAGGAGGTGAGATTATCTTTGTGGTTGGCCTAGTGAATTATTAATCTTGGTAACTGTTTTATGGCTCACAAAAATACAACAACAAAAAAAATTTTATGGGCTACATTTTTATTATATTAACCAAGCTATTTATATATCTCATTGTGTGCCTTCTTGATCTTAAAGTGTATTAAAGATTTCTACTATAGTTGCCTTTCTATCAATTTTTCCTTCATTTCTTCTAGCTTTTGCTTAATATATTTTGATGCTATGTTTAGCACATAAGAGTTCTTAATTTCTAAGTCTTCATTGTGGAGTGTACCCTCTGTTAATATAAAGTGACATTCTTGATCCAGTTTTATGCATTTTGGCTGTGACTGTACTCCAATACTGATATCCTGTCATCTGCTTTGGAATTTACATTTAATTGATGTATCTTTAATGAACTATTTATTTTTTTAACCTGAGTTATTTTATGCAAATCTCTTGTATATGATTAATCTCTTAAAAACCAGAGACTTAAAAGTACGCGTTATGCACATCTTTCAGACCTAGAATACTGCCATAATATTACCAGACCAGAATACCACCCAGATACCACAGCACAAGATATGTAATGTTTTGTTCATATTCTGTGTGTGTATCAATACTCAGATCACCTTCTCTATGATGAATTCACAATTTAGATTCCTCAGTAAAGAAGTAATTTTCTATTTCAGTAGACTTTTCAATGGCACTTCTAAACTTAGAAATAAAGTAGATGTTTTAACATAATAGTGTTTGCTTGAAGTTTGGAAATTTGTTTTTCAGAATGATCACAGTAAAATTATTACAGTAAAGTAGTTCAACAAATCAAGAAATATGGCTCTGAAGAATGGCTATTATTAAAATGACAGCATGTAACAGTAGCTTTTGTATCTTAAGCTACATGCCAAACATTTTACATATATCCCTACTACAACTTTACAAGACAGATATCCTATCTATCTTGTTAAAACTTAAAAAAGTTTTGTAAAAGTTAAAAAAACTTTTAAACAGTCTTTAAAAGTTAAGAATTAATATAGTCTCTATTTTAAGGACAAGAAAACAGTCCCAGTGCATTTAATTATCCTGTTAAAAACCAGAACCAGAACCTAAATGTGAATCTGATTCTAAAACTTTTTAGTCCCATTTCCTGATTTTACTAATACCACCCCTACTAACTACATCTAAAATTAAGACCTCTTTGAGCTCTTATTTTTCCTATCTATGAAGAATCTCCGAAGTGGAGTACTATAGAACTTCAATTCCGTGAAACTAATTAAAGTAATGTATTAAATAGTTGTGCATGAACCACAGAATCCTTGAAAATAATATGAAGCAGACAACTGGTATTTTTCTCTCTACACAGCATCCTTTCCCGTTGGGGAGCTGTCAACCTCCCTGTGGTTTGGGAGTGGGGATGGGGTTCCTTCAGCTTCAGATGTATGCCCCAAGCCGCTGGCCAGAATGGTTGAGAGATGAGTACATACCCTAATCCAGGTAAATCAGGCCCTAATTGAGGCATTTTTGAGCAGACTGTAGCTCTCTTTCCACTGCAACTGCTGAAGCATACAAAATGGAAACCTGGCGCTACTAGGAGTCATACCTTGCCATTACATTAGAGAGCCTGTCTGAAAATAAAGTATATAGAGAGCAAAGAAGAGAGTTGAGATTCTTGGCATCTGTTAATCACCTAGATCCAGGCTAGAGCTTTTTTAGTGTTACATAAACCAACAAATGTCTCCTTTTGTTTAAGCTATTTTGAGGTGGGTTGCTGTGACTTGAACTGAAAGAGTTCTAATACATTATAATACAACTGCTTGCCCCCCACCCCACCCCCTTCGAGTTTCTACTCTGGGAATCAAAATAATAAAGAAAAATAATTTGGACAGGAGAATATAGTACAGGAGAAAGAATACTGGATTTGAGGTTAGGAGGTATGGTTACAGAGATTAAATGACCGAGGACAACCTGATTTTTGCAAATCTGTTTTATCATTCACATTAGAATGAGTCTGAATTAAACAATTACTAAGGTCCTTCAAGGTATAAAAAATCTTACAATTTTATGAATATATAAACTGGACAACAGGCTTACATACCATGTATTAAATAAACAATTTAGCCCAGGAGAATTAATGTTAGAAAAAATAAAAATGTTATATTGTTTTTCAAAGCTGAAAAAGAGGATAATTATAGCTTATTTTGTTTTAAGTGAAGAAAATGAGAAAATTTCATTAGGTAACCACATGGGAAAATTTAGTAGTAAATAGACTAGAAAAAAATAACCTGATAATCTGATTATATATAAAAGGACATAAAAATTCCTAGTCTAGAGAAACTAGACAATTCCATCTTCTTGGGATCACATAACGTTAGTATTTATTATTACTAGAAGACTTAAGTCTTCATTAAAAATAAGCTAATGAACTCACAGAGATCATAATATATAGCAACTTTATCTGTAATAATTGCTTTGGGGAAAAAATCAAAAGCTCAAATGTTTTTCTTAAAAGTTTAATAAAAAAAAAATATTAATGCTTACATTACCTGCCACCATCTAGAAGGGGGAAGGCAAGGGAAAGAGAGAGGGGTAGAAAAGATTCTGGGTAAGTTTGTCACATAATAAAAGCTTGCCTTTTGAAATTCAGAAAATTTGGGAATCTTTTCAAAATACATACTTACCAGCACTCACAGGATGTCTTAACTGTTTACTCATAGTTTATAATAAATATTATGAGTTATGGATTATAATTCTGAAACATTAAGTGCAAATGCAGACTGTGAGGCATAGGACTAGATGGGAACCATCCCCAGGAGTTGCCCTGTACCATGCTTTCTTGTGGGGGTAGGGGGGTCGAGAAACTTTTGACAGCTTGTTTGGGAATAATTTGCTACATGCTCAAAAAGCAAAAGGATAAACTATGCAAAAGAAGCATCACGTAGTTGCATTCGTATAAATTACTGAATAAAAGATAGGAGTCTTCCTTCCCTCAAGAAGTTAATCCCACTCTCAGAAAATATTTTTTCTTTATAGGAGGTTATTAGTTGTACTTTGACTTTCACAAGACATTCAAAACCTGAAATATTATTTGGGCATTACTAACAGAATGGCACATTTTACGGTAAGCTGGCACCCACCACTCTGCCATCTAATTTGCACCAAGTCTGCTGAGGAAATGTATAGACTGCTGGATTATTCTGAGAAAGTCTCTGCAAAGTCTAGGAATTCTTCACCAAAACATGACAACTGGCTCCTTTTTCTTTAAAACAAAGGGGAGAGGGAGAAACAGGGTGATGAAGAGGAGAAAGATGAGAGGAAGAGGGGGAGAAAGAGGGGAAAAGAGAGGAGGGAGAGAAGAAACAGTTTGCTCCTACATAAATGTCCAAAGAATACAACTTTCTTCAGCTTCTTAATGTTTCTCTATAATTAAAAGTAATGATACAAGCAAAACAACATTAAAGACAGTTCTTATAAAATTAATCACACACAAACTGAAAATTGATAAAATGCATGTATTTCCTATAATAGTGGTTCACAATTACAAAAAGGCAAACCTACAGACTCAACCTAAAAGGAAATACTAGAAAGAGGATAAATCTATTAGCAGATGTTTCAAGAATAAAACTACTTTGGATGATCAATTATTTTACTATAAGATACTTCTCTGGAAGAATTCCACAGTTGTATATCAACAGCTTTACCATGGTCAGCTGAATTTTCTTATGATGAAATTACAGTCTTTAAAAGTTAAAAATATATCATTTCACTAATACTCCAACCATTAGGTAAACATGTAATATATTTGAATGTTTTTAACTACTTAAATCAGGGGTTATTAAGTGCCTTAGCTTCTCTATAAAGAAGGGTATAAACAGAGGAGCCTTGTCAAAATAGGTCAATTTCATCAGAATTTACATGACCTTTCAGGAGAGCTTGACCCTGTACAAAAATAAATTCTGAACAACCTCAAAATTCTTTTGCTGTTCCAGGATTTGTGGATTTAATAGTGTAGAAAGAAATCAACAGTGTGCCAAGCTCAAATTTTACTCTGAATGCTGTCACTGACTGGATGACCTTAATCAAAGCACCCAGTTTTATCATTTATAAAATAAGCAACATTCCTGGGGGGAAAAAATCCTATGACTTTTATCCACTGTATCTAGCTTTCTAATGCTGCTGCAACCTAAAATCAAATGGCACTATTTAGTAAAATACATCTTCGTCAAGAGCATCTGTTCATAAATTTCTCTGTCTTTTTAAATATACACAGGGATAAAGGTAGGAGCATATTAGCATACTCCTTTAGACCCTGTGAATAATACACCCAAGAAATGGTGTAGGTATATTAATAAATCATGAGCTAAGCATAGATCTCAATGATTTATTTTGATTCCAAGATGCTAAAAGTGATCAATTTTGGCTAAATTATTCAACTCTGAATCTTAACACCATGTAATAGCTATACAGAAGAATTGTACTGAATCCGTCCTTAACAGTATGTACAAACTCTATTTTCTATCAGCCCATCACCTTTCAGTTGAGGCACAGTCCAACCTATAAGAGGGTGAAGAATATACTATGCTTAGAGCAGTTCTGCTGATGATGTAGATACTCCTAAATTCTTCCACATGACACTAAAAACTTTACATTCTATTTTCATCTTTTCCTTCTGGCCCGTTTCACAACTAGGGTTTCCAGGAGGGAATTACCGCCACTTCTCAGGAATCTTTTCTGCTTTCCCGCTCACGAATCCTGAAATATAAACTGTTTTCCACGATGAATAGTTTCCACAAAGTGACGGCCTATACTACCAACCACCTGCGTTCAAGGAGCCGATTTTCCCAATTTCCCAACCAAATTTTCTCGGGATTCGGGAAAGGAAAAGCAAAAAAATTTCCCGAGAATGGGTGGGAATTCCCACCCGGAAACGCTAGGATAAATAGGAAAAGTGTCTAAGAGCTACATTGTGAGTAGTACGTTTATTTCCTACTGTGGGTATTACAGGGTTCAAGGAGCCGATTTTCCCGATTTCCCGACCAACTTTTCTTGGGATTCAGGAACGGGAAAGCAAAAAGATTTCACGAGAATGGGAATTCCCATCTGGAAACCCTATTCACAACAATATCCCATGGGTCTTGCCATTTCATCAAATCTCTCCTCACCTCTACAGAGAAACAGAAATGACAATATTGCCAGATTGTGATAATTAAAATACCTTCTAACTGACAAATTAAAATATGTCCTCAGTTTTTGACTATGGAGACTTCTCTTGGATCTAAGTTAAACTGGAAACAGAGAAAATAATGTATAATCAAGGTTAAGTATACTTGGGTTTTACTTTTCTCTCTCAACATGATGGATTGAAATATTCCAAGTGCTTATGTGGTTAGTTCTATCAGAAGCATTTAGTCAACCATCCTGAAAAAGTACCTACATCAGAAAGGGTGTATACGCCTGTGTGTGTGGTGGGTATGTTTTAGAGGGAAGAAGGGGAAAAAGAGACTGCATGAGAGAGCTTAGTTAGAAAAGGCTAGACCATTACAAAACCTTTATTTGTCCCCAACTCAAAATCCTTGATTAAAACACTATAAAAGGCTGTTGTTAGCTATAATGCCAAACAAACAAAAAAAGTCACAGTTGAACGTGGTAAAGACAAATACCTTAGAAATGGTCAAACATATCTGTACCTTACAACAGAAAAGTAAGACTGTTGCAGTGTCTCTATCAAACAATTTTATCCATTTTAAAAAAAACACCTGACTTTTTTCCCTAAAACTGAAGCAGGTCATGAAAGAATTGGAAATACCATTTTCCTTTAGCATGTGACTTCTTAGCTTAAGCCAGCTACTAGTTTCATCAAATATATGCATGATGACACAATCAAAGAATAACTCTTATTTTAGAGTCCTTTTTGGAAACTTCAGGGGACATTAACATTTTCAAAATGGTGACGTTTCTTTGCAAACAAAACAAAACAAAGACAAACCCCAAAACCAAGAAAAAAAACCCCAAAACGCTGCTGAAGAAATCTCACTGTTCTATAGACAGATAGTACATCTTTATGCCTGGAAAAATATCTGGTTTTGCTGCTTTGACACATAGAAGTTTTGCGTGTCTTTGTGACTCACTGCTTTGTTCATCAGTACGCACTGGGATGCAACTCTACCATCAGTCCTGAGAGAAACCTTATCTATTATTGTGAAAGTATTCTCCTGCTTTGTGAGGGCCAAGCCTGGAATCATAGCCTGTGCAAGATTTGTCATGAAAAGTCTACTGTTGTGAAAGTTGCCAAACTCATAAAAGCCAAGACTTTCAATCAGGCTTCTCAAGAGGTTTTGTCAAGAAGTAGGAGCAACTATGAAATTCTTTGCTACACATAAGTTCACTGGTCTTCAGAAGACAAATTCTACAGCCACAATTTTAACAGCCATTAACTGGATAAAATATAAACTCGTTTATACAGTTTAACTCTTCAACCTTAAAACTAAATGGTGGAGTCATAATCCTTTCCTTTCTAATATAGCATTATGTCAGTATCTTGCCAAAAATGATCTCATTACCTAGAAGGCAAAGAAAATGATGCAACATGAATTTATATGAAGAGTCTTAGAGAATTCTCATTTCTTGACACAAGCCTACTCTCTCATCTGGCAAAAGAATCTACAGATTCCATTTGCTTTCATTCTTTTGCGAGAAAGGATTTTTAGCACTTGTTTTCACCAAAAACAAAAGTCAAAATTGACTGGATATCAGAGATGACATAAAGGTTGCCAAGTCAAAGACAATGAAATAGTTTCAACATGTTGTTTAAAAGCTACATAATAGCAGCCCTTTCATTAAAATGTACTATTGAGCAGAACTAAAGCTTAATTTTGGTTAATTTGTACCACTTAGATTTATTCATCATTGTCAAGGAATGACCAGATTTTTGCATGAAAAACAAATGAGACACATTTCTTAGAAAGGTTTATTTTACATTCTATGTTTAAAAAATAGTTCTGAGTGCAATTAAAAACTGTAAGAACAATTTTACGTTCATGTACACCATGCACATTTTTGGAAGAATATTTATAGCTTTCATCATATTTTTAAAAGGTATATAACATAAATAGTTTAAGAGCCCTCTAACTTAAATCCAGTGTTCTGGCTCCACATTACACAACTTTTCTATTTTTATTTTAAATTGTTTTCACCTGATTTCTTTTCTACTACCAAAATGTCTGCTGCTCAGCAACCCTGTTTTACATTTCTACCACTGCTCCTGGGATTATATTATAATTTGACCTACTTCTGCATGGTTTTCTTCCCATTCAGTTTCTTTTCCTGTGCTGCCCCGCATTTATTCACTTAAGTGTAAAACAATTTACCTTCTATATTTTTAACTAGCAAAAGCAATTGTTTCCTTCTAGATGACAAAGAAGATGAACCAAAGTAAATATCTCTGGTTCTCTGCTCTGGAAATCATTCCAGTGCTATCAACCCAGATGCACACCATATAAAGAAAAGTAAGACAATTTACCATAATCAACATTCACCAAAATCATGCACTAATATAAGATTCAATTTTTTTTAAACTACCATCAATAAACAGTACTTTGGCATCCTTAGATGGAATTCTAAAAAGTCACAAAGACAAAACAAGAAATGAGGAAGGAGTAAAGGAAGTAGGAATCGATGTAACTATCTAGTTCAAAATGATAGATATGATCACTTATGATTCTGCTTTGAAGTTGAATTAAAAAGAAATTAAACTGGAAGAGAATCTTCCTGATGCAAAAATTATTAAAACTAAAATAAAATTTTCACATAGGTTAGTTAACATGTCTCTCTCTAAATAGAGTTCTTTAAATGAGTTTTTTCATCTACCTAGAATGGTTTGTTTTTTTTCCTTTTGGAGACAGGAGAAATTTACAAAATCTCTGCAAGAAATGTAAACATGTTTTGCCATATTTACCACCCAAAGAAATGAATCTCTTGAAAATCACTGTAAAAGTTCTTGCAAGAGTTCACTTTTTGCTTTCAAATGTACTACACAAATTAAATTTGTCACTGATTTTCAAGTCTTTAGTCTTCTGAATAAGAGAAGAACTATGACTAATCTTAACTATACATATCAATATTAATATCAAGGAATAATCTTTATGTATTATAAAAGCAAAGATCATACTTTACTAGGTAATGGCATCCAAGTTATTATCCAAAGACATTTTATTCTCAATCAAGCTTCAAAAATATTAAGCTTACTTTTGATCAATGTGCCGCTTTTTAAAATGCTTTGTAAGTGTATCATGATACCAAATATGCAATACAGTTAATTGGGAAGATTTGTTAGCATGACATGAAAATGCTAGCATGAACAGAAAATTGAATCAGTCATTTGCAAATATGAAAGTTACGGCATAATTGATTCATGCCGTAATGTTTAGAAGAAATAAGGGCTACCAACTTTCTTTTTTATAAAATCTATTTTCCAATAAATTCTTAGATCTAGGAAGAGGAAAGAAAAAACATCAAATACAACTTACCTTTTTGTCTCTGGTCCTTACTTCCCCATAGAAATCTAGGGCCTCTTGTGCCTTTAAAAATTTGCCCCGATGTAACAAATATGCACAAATCATTACACCAGTTCGTCCCTTTCCAGCTTTACAGTGAATTGCTGCAACATGATTGTCATCTTCACTTAGCCATTGGTCAAGATCTTCACAAAAGGGTTTGATAAGTTCTAGCTGTGGTGGATTATGATCTTCAAAAGGATACTGTGCAACTGTGGTAAAAAGATAACTCGGAGTAAGAAAAAAATCTCTTGTGAATTGTTTATTAAAAGTTAACTTTAGAAATGCTGCATATAAACTCAACAGATGTTTAAAAGAAAAACTGAACTCCAGAGAAAAACAATTTATTGTCTGATAATTTTCTAATTTTTGAATAAAACAGCCTCTCATTAACTCTTAAACTTGTCCATTAGACAGGGAGGCCAAGTATTATTTCCCCTAATTTATGAAAGAGGAAACTGCTATAGAGAGGTAGCACAGGTCCAATATATCAGAGGTGGAGGTGAACTCAAAATGAAATGTCACATAGGCCTCTTATCAGGACTCTCAATGAATTTTCTAACAAAAGGAGTAATATTGCATCACACAAAACATATTCAAAAGAAAGTATAGATTACTAATAAATTGACAATGGAAAGGATTACATTTTACACTGCATATAATAAAAATGCTGAGTATGTTGTTTGTTGCAAATGTTAGTGTTATATATACAGGACTTTCAAGGCATTTATTTACAAAAGAAACTAGAAAAACTACTTATAAAAGTATACAACAGTAAAGTTGTATTGAGTTATTAACCCAAAAGTTCTCTGCTCCCTATAGTCAGAGTTGAGTTTTTTAAAATTTGTCTAGAAAAAGGACTTTAAATATGTCACTATTAAATTTTATCTTATTGGTCTCTGCCTCAGTTCCATTCTACTAAGATCCTTAAAAAAGGCTGACATCCAATGTACCTAATTATCCTCTGTGTCTTCTAAATATGTAAAAATCGTGTCTTCTATCTTCAAGCAAGTCACTCATAATGTGGGACAGGATACAATCAATTTAAGTCATCGTTGTAACAGGAGAGCTCTCCTGATAGACAATGACTAACATTACTAGGAGTCATCAGGGCAGCTTTCACTTAGTCATCTGAGTAACTATGCTACCATTCCATCATCATTTCCTCAGTGGCACACAAAAACATCTAGGAAAACCTGTTAAATACCTGTCTAAATCTAGACAAACCTCGACTAAAACACGCTTTGCCTAGTCATCAGTCGCCTAAACTCACCAAAAAAGAAACATTCTTAGTGAATCTATACCGACTCTCACCATCAGTACTTCTGAATTCTCAAACCAACTGAAAGTCCATTCTAGATTTTCAGGTGGGGTCAATGACAAACACATCAATCTGTAGTTTCTGGCACTCACTTTCTCTTAACAGCATCTGGCAAACTTCTCAAGTCTCCAGTTCTCTCATGGCTCAAGGGGTTTCGTAAATACAAATGAAAGTTTTTGCGGGCTCTGATATAGAATTGACTGTGCCTGAAGAATAACTCATTTAAAGCAGTTCCCTGCTCTCACCTATCATGCTCCCCTTATACCTATTTGTTATACCCTTCCCCACCTTTCAGCTCATACTCCTAGATAGTTAAGTTGTTCTGCTTTCTCCCTATAATCTCTTGCTACCGGTGTTATACCAAATGCCTCAAAAAGTAGATGTAACTCCCCGCTTATCCTATTGTTCGTCTAGAAATTTCTCCTAATTCTTAAGTTCATTCTGCAACTTAGTTTTCCTAATATTACTGGCAGGTATATATGGAACTTGTTTCCTAAAACACAACAGCAAAATTATATTTTTCAAATTTTCTAAGACCATCTTTGAGATAAATATTTACCTCACTTAATAATCGAGATTATTATTGCTATGACAGTAAGATTTAGTCTACTGGTTTTAAGTCACATAACATAATACAGTACATTTATACCTACCTCTGCAGTTAAATTTGGCAGTATCATAATGTCTTTCAGCACATCTAAAAGAAAAGTTTAAATGTCATATAAAGTTATCTTTTACAATTGAGAAAAAAGTATATAGTAGTAACAACATTTTCTGAACCTTTTTAATGTACCAGGTATTATGCTAAGTGTTTCATATTAACGATTTATTTTAACCCTAAGAATCTTATGAAGCAGGTCCTGTTTAATAGCTTCATTTTACAATTAAGGAAACCAAAGCTTAAAATGTTAAGTGTATGCAATTAGAGCTTATACATTTGCTAACAAAACTTGTGATGCCACTAATACGCAACACTGCAAATTCAGCTGCATCTGTATCTTCAAATTTCCTTTATGGAAATTTTTGCATGCTAATGGAATTTAATAACTAACTTGTTTTAATATTATCTTTTCCTCACAGTTGAGCACACACAGTTTTCCCAAACTATTATACTTTAAAGATATATGTTAAAAATAGTGAAATTGTAAGAGCAAAGGAAAAGAAACTAAATGATGCTAAACTACTCAGACACAACACTTCATGAACTTTTTTAAACCAGACCTTTCTTTAGATAAGCGAAAGGTCATCTTTTTCAATAACCTCTCATGTTATAAATTTTAATGAAAGTCTTAGAGTAATGAAAGAGTAGTAAGTAAAATCAATACAGAATAGTAAAATGTTGACTTAGCACTACTTAAAGCATGCTAAAATTTGTCTTTTTAATAGTAGTGACACATTTGTTATCATGCACTGGCTTACTCATGATTAATAGGCCATGTTTATAAACATCAATTGGCTCAGAAAAGGATTCTGCATATTAGCTTGTGGTCGGCAGCAGCATGGTAACTCCAACTACTAACCAAACCAGATTAAAAAAAAAAAAAATTTTTAAATAAAAACAGCATTTTAAAACAAAGCCCCTTAATCCATAATTCTAAAATCCCCAAAGTTTGAAACATCTAACATTTTTTCTTACATTTACAGCAAACTCAACTGCAGCAGAACCTAATCTGAATACATGAGATTGTATGTAGTCCTTCATTAATACACTTAAAATGAAGAGTCAACCTGAAATTCTAGGTACTGTTCTAAACCCCACTGGGGTGTTATAATACGAAGTATACGCTTCCATGTTATCTTTCTGACAACAGAAAAATTCTGAATGCTGAAACAACTGGACCCACAAGTTTCAAATTTAGTGATTGGGGATCTATATTTTATGTTTAAAAATCCTGCAAATGTCTGTATAGTTCCTCTACTGTCAACAATTTTAAATCCACGTCCACATGAAGGTTGAACTAATTATAAACAAACTGCAATTCACTAGTTTCTAACTGGTCAGATCTGAAATAAGCAACTTTTATATTACTGCTCAAAACAAAGCTTTCCCATTTTAGCATATTATAATTGAGTATACTGAGTTTTGCTCGAAATAAAATTTATTCAGTAATGACATATACACATATATGCATCCCTGCTAAATAATTTCATACTCATATAAAAAAACATGATAGGTATAAAGACTTACTGACCAAGAAAATAGTCATTTTGTACTTTCTTTGGTACAAATTAAAGAAGTGATATGGTCATTTCTTTATGAAGATTCCATAATGAAGTATTTTATAAAGAATCATGTAAAGATAGGGCATAGGAAGTAAGAGGGGAGATATAGGCTAGGAAACAATTCTAAGAAGCTGATCTCACTGACAGTACAACAAAAAATAAACGTTTTGAGATTCATGCAGATTCAGTTCTCTGAAATTCTCATGCTTTCTCAGGAGCTCAAAATGTATGCTTTGACAAACAGTGCTTAAAACTACCTTTGTATACTGATTCTCAAATATTACTGTTAAGAGGAAGAAATGGAGAAAAGGTGGAAATAATGAGCTACTAAATGCGTACTAGATGCACACACCTTACAAACGAGTTTCCATGTTTTTGATTCATCTTCATAACCATATAATAGTTAATATTATCTTCATTTCACATATGAAAAGGCTAAGATTTAGAAGAACACTAAAAAACTTGCCCCAAACCACAACATGTAAATGGAAGAACCAGGAATCAAGCTCAGTATCTCTGATCACAAAACTCAAACTTTTTCTAGTACTGCTCCATAATGTCACTTACAATAAAAAAAATCGAAAACAGTTTTAAAAACAAAAGCAAAACAAGATTTAGCCAAAGCCAGCCTTCTTATAAGAGCAATATTTGGGAGGATAAAACCGACAAACAGCGATAATGAAAAACATGAAAAAGTGATGAAAATCTATACAGGTATGGATAGGGCGTTTATGTGAGAACATATTCCAGCACTGGTAGTGATAAAAGTGACTGGGAATGGGTTGGTGGGGTAAGAATAAAGACCCTCATCTTAATTAAAACTTTCTCTGATAACTGCATGCACACATACAGTTTCTTGAAACTTTTTTGCACTGTTATTAAGTCTCGCAATAAACCAAAAATGAAGATACATAAATAACAGCAAATGGGATTTGACTAAGACAAGTGTTAGATAAAATTAACCATTTATACTTCTTTGTAACTAAAACTCAAAAGATATTTTCTTAATCATCACCTCATATTGACAAGAGAAATGAAGAGGCACTGAAAGAGAGAGTTTTTAATGAAGTAGTAGACAGAGAGTGAAAAAGAG